>NW_027042917.1:600000-1102133 GCF_037950935.1 Myxozyma melibiosi
CGCTGGTTAGCGAGAAGGATTCGCTTGTGCGGCATCCCAAGTTCAAGCCTGCTGGGCTGCTGATTTTCGCAACACCTCAGTATGCGGTTGACATGTACAATACCATTTCCGCAGAATGTATGACTCCGAATTTCTCTTTCTCGATATCATTTGCTGGGGCGAGGTTTAACATTATGTATAGCTTTTGACTATAACGTCTTTGGAGCAATTGTCGACGTCGTTCCTCCCGGGGGCAGACGGGATGGACTGTCATATCTCTGGACGTCAACGCCAATCACTTTAGACAAGCAACACAGTTCAGAGCGAGTGCCACATACAAACGAGTCTGGCACACATAGCGACTCGACCCACTCACATTCACACGGGGGTGATCTGGAGGTAGTCCAGGGCCGATTCATATCGCGGGGAGGAGAGCAGTGGAGCCTTAACCCACAGTTTGTTACGCTGAACTTCAGGCAAAAACGAACAATCAAGATGCAGTCGGCCTCGACGATTTTCGAAACTGAAACGGAGAGTATGATGGTTGCGCGTGAGGTTGGCGAAGAGGCAAAGATGTATACGAGCATGACTCTCAACATCCCGCATAAACTCAAGCTTGAGCCAGTCAAGGCCGAATCAGCTCTCGAGTTTCTGCCAAACAAGAGCGCGCGACCAGGTGAGTCGGCGGATATGTACGTTACATCCAGCAAGGACAACATCATCCGGACGATCAACGACCGGCCGGCGTCGTCATTCCTCGAGGATTCTCTGGCCGCGGGACTGTTTCTGGATCCAGTGCCGCCTATGAACACCAGGTTTACGAAGAATTTGGAGAATCCGAAAAACAGAAGCGTGTATGCGCTGATCAACGATTCGGTGCGGTACAAGGTGATTGCGGGAGGCGGAGGCTGGGGAGTGCGAGCGGGTATGCTCGTGCTCGACCCAGAGGCCAAGGTGCCTGCGAATGCAAAGATCGAGTTTTATGTGACGAAAAATGCCGGGCCAGACTACGGAATCGCAGACGCCGAGCTGATGACGGGAGACCAGTCTTACGGGCGGGTATACTTTGAATGCGTCGAGCCGATTCAGTTTTTGGATGACGCGGAGGCAGAAGCTGAGGGCGCTGTGGTTGAGGAGGTTGCGCTGGAGGGGATATTTGGTGCTGGGACGGATAACCGGTTTCTGGTGGGGACGAAGAAGTACGATGTGCATGGAGAGTTTGTCGCTGCATCGGTCGTTAAGTAGGAGAGATATGTAGATAAACAATGTGTATATATTGACCAAGTGACAGAATTATCGGGGCCGCGTAAGATGTCAAGAGGCTGGCAGATAGCAGATGTCCAAGAACTGCGCGTCTTGCTGAAGCAGATGATCGTGATTGTTATTAGGCGACGGTTATGGTTTAGACCAGTCACAGTCACATATCGAGGGACTTGTTCTCTGGTCCTCGTTACCAGAGAACGGGCTTGCTGCAGCGCGAGCCCAGGTGCTGGAACCGCACCCATTGTCTTGTATCCCCTTTGTACGATTGCGCTCCACTTTTGCTCAATCTTTCTGTTCTCCACGGACTCTGCTGGTTGATGCTTGTATGCAGTGCGGTCTCAGTCTGCGCGGTCTGCTGTCTGACTCCAGATGCCGGACGGAGAAGCACATGGCTGAGACGCGTCAGATTAGAGTTAATAGAGAGACGCGTCACAGTTCCGAGTCGGAGAAGTGCCTGGTCTGGCTCTCTCCACAGCACATGCACGCAGGCAACAATCACATAATGGGAATAAGACATGGTTAGCTGTTGATAGTTATATTGCAGGTTATATTGGCTCTGCCAAACGTTGCTGGGGAGATATTGCTGTAGAGACGCACATACTCGCATGGCATGGCTACGGCGAGGGAAGAGCACAGCACAGACAACGAAGACAACGAAACAGCAGACTCTCGGACACAATACAGCCAACTCACATACTCCGCAGACAATAAGACTCTAACACTGACTGCGTTCGTGAGCCTGAGCAGAGCAGAGCAGAGTCGCGGGCAGCGTGCGTGGCGCCAGCATTCTCGAATGACAAATCTTCAATCTTAAAATTCCGGTTTGGCTTTAATCGGCTCGAGAACAAACATTCCGCAGACTAAGCGGGAGATGAACTTGTTGGTGCTGCACGCTGGCCCACTGCAGCCCGGTTCTGTGCGTTTGCGTAGAGATATTATACAATAAAACAGTTGCAGAATAGAAAAGAATTTGCATTATTTTGTTGTTATTCAAACAAATATTCACTCCAGCAGACCGGAACCGCAGACCGACGCTGCCCTAACGACCGTTGCGGGCTGCCTGACGACGGCTTTGTTTGTTTGTTTACTGCTGCTTTCAGGGGTTTAGGGCTTCTTCACCACGCTCCTCTGGCCCGCTTTGCTTTGCTCTCTCTCTGCCTTCCCTCCGCCCTCACCTCTTCCCCGTCTCACCTTCACCGCTCTCTGCTGTGCTCTCCCCTCACTTCCTATCCTTCTCGCTATTGTCTCATCAGCAGACTCATCTCACAGCTCCCCCCAAAAATCGCCCCGGAGAATGACTCGCCGCTCGACTGACTCGGCAGGCTCAACGTCGCGTCGGTCGTCGATCGCAAACCGCGTCCTCAGCGAGATCTCAAACACGACCTCCAATCGCTCCTCCAACGCCTCCTCCATATCCCCCGGCGTCAAGCGTCTCTCGACCGGCCAGCGCGTTTCCTCTGCCATCCAGCACTTCCAACGCATCACAAGCGGCTCCTCGGCCTCCGCCCAATCCTTCACCGCGTCCTCGCACCCGTCAATCTCGCGTCCCTTCCAGGTCGAGCGTAATGGCGTCCTGCTCGACCAGGAGCAGCATCCTAGTCCTACAGACTCATACCATTCCTCAATGCTGCCGCCTACCGTCCATGAAAACAACGACGACGAATACGAAGACGACACAGACCACACCAGCTATTCCCGACGCGCCTCGACCTCTGTAAGGTCAAACCGGTTCTCCACCGCGCCCACAGAGGTCGACAGCATCAATGCAAACAGATACTCTACCGCCTCCGCGTACGGAGAACCCGCAGTCTATCACCCATCTTCCTCAGACTCGGCTCAAAACAGCCAGTTCCAGCTCTCATCCTCGCCCACAAAGTCTTCCTCCTCCGACGACACCGGCTACGAACCCCACGCCGCCGCAGACAAACGCGTCTCCCAACTCTCGACCTGCACAACCGGCTCTTCGGCCTCTAGCAGAGGCCACAAGCACAAAACCCACGTCGGTCCATGGCGTCTTGGACGCACGCTCGGCCGTGGGAGCTCGGGTCGTGTCCGGCTGGCTAAACATTCCAAGACTGGCAAGCTCGCGGCCGTGAAAATCGTGCCCAAGTCTGCTAGCTTCGAGGACCCCGCGAATCCTGAATCGCAAGCCAGAGGAAAGGATGCCGCGGGGCTTCCTTATGGAATCGAACGCGAGGTCATCATTATGAAACTGATAGAGCACCCGAATGTTATGGGTCTCTACGATGTCTGGGAAAATCATGGAGAACTGTGAGTACACTCCTTACCCGTTCTATCTGAATATGTACTTATCAACTGTTTTCTAGGTATCTTATTCTGGAGTATGTGGAAGGCGGCGAATTGTTCGACTACCTGATTCGCAAAGGGCGTCTCGACGAGCGTGAAGCCGTTCACTACTTCAGACAGATAATCCTCGGCGTTGACTACTGCCATAAGTTCAACATCTGGTAATATTACTTCCCTTCATGATTCTACTTGTCTCTACTAACGCGTAAACATGACAGCCATCGAGATCTCAAGCCAGAAAATCTTCTGCTCGACAAGCACCATAACATCAAGATTGCCGACTTTGGAATGGCAGCGCTAGAGGCAACTGGAAAGATGCTGGAGACCTCTTGTGGATCGCCTCATTACGCCAGTCCCGAGATCGTTGCAGTATGTATTGTTGTTACTTTTGTGTTTGGTAAACCGTGGCTCTAACGCGTCAATAACAATCTAGGGCAAAACATACCACGGTTCGCAGTCTGATATCTGGTCATGTGGTGTCATTCTCTTTGCTCTCCTCACAGGCCATCTTCCATTCGACGATGAAAACATCCGTAATCTGCTGATGAAAGTCCAAACTGGCAAATTCCAAATGCCGTCTGACCTTTCGATCCACGCCAAGGACTTGATCTGGCGGATCCTGAAAATCAACCCGGAGGATCGTATCACGGCCGAAGAAATTTTGAGCCATCCTCTGCTACGGAAGTATCCTTCCAAGGATGCAAATGCAAACATCTCTCGAGCCCCTACCGTTCCGGTCCATCATCCGATCAATTCGCGCGAAGAAGTCGACGTCGAGATTGTCAAGAATTTGCAGACCTTATGGCATGGCGAGGACAGAGAGGTTATTATCGACAGACTTTTATCGCCTGAGCTGAATCCGGAGAAGACATTCTACTGTCTTTTGATGAAATATCGTCACGATCATATTGACGACTCCTCGTCTGCCGAGAACACTCCTCGGACTTCGCCACACCAGAACCGCCGCAAGCAATCGATTGGTAACAATGCGATGGTCAAGCAGCCTGCCAAGCCAGCTGCTGCTCTTCAGCGCCAGACCACGCCGACGCGTGTTTCGAGACATAAGAAGACCGCTAGTAAAGGCTCCGTGCGCTCGATTGCATCATCCCATCGCAAGCGTGGAGTCGATTTCTCCCATGTGTCGAAGAAAGTGCAGGGGTCGACCTCGACACCATCGATCAAGTCGCAAAATAGCATCCAGAGAAGACCGCAGCAGCCGGAGTACGAGCCTCCTTTGCCTGAGTCTTCGTCGATGCTGATTGCCGCTATCGATCAGCTTTCGCAGTCTATGGCTCGAGAGCCGTCGTCTATCTCGGCTGCAAAGGAGCAGTCGCGGTCGATAATCAACGCGCAGCGTCCGCAGGTCGATCAAACTCGTGTTCCTGTGCCAGGTCCGGTTCCCCGTACGGCGGTTCCGCGCCGGAACCCGCCCGTGCTGGAGACGAAGAAGACACCGATGGTACTGGAGGACTATGCAAACCTATCGTCGCCGGTGGAGCAAATCCCCGGCTTGCGACTTGATTACTCAGTCCGATCCGCCAAGGAGCAAAAGTCCCGACCAGGGACCGCTGCTACGTTGCCGGAGGACGACGAAGTTCGCAAGATCTCTGCCGAGTTTGCTGCTTCGCTCTGTGAGACCATGTTCAACTTTGGTGGCCCGTCGACGCGAAACGTGAGCGACTCGAGCACGGAGTCGCAGCCGCGCACGGTCTCGACTTCTTCAGAAGCATCGACGGCGTCGACTGCGCCGACATCTGTCGGTGGACGAACGCCGGTGATGGCGGATGCAGAGTTTGGGAAGGACACCACAGGTCCGCTGAGACTGAAGTTTGAGCCGATCAAGTCGACGGTGCATGTGTCGAACTCGAGCAAGGATGAGTGGGTCCATGAGTTTGAGCGGTATTTGGTGGATAACAACCGAGTCAGGTTAGATAACGTTGACAACAGCAAGAAGAACAACAACCGAAACGCAGGGCCAGCTCGCGCCCCGCAAAAGTACGGCGTGTCTTCGTTATTGATTGATGACAAGAACGATGTGCCGCCTCGTCCTCCTCCACACACAGTGAAGCGGAACTCTGCTTCAATCGAGAGATTTTTGGATGCCGAGGAGGAAGACGGAATGGCTTCGTTTGCAGCAGAGGTAGAGCACCTGCTAAACACGCCCCCAGTGCTGAAGCGACAGTCTTTGACGCTTCAAGCGGGAGACGAGCCTCTTGCTTCGCGCAAAACAGTGTCGCGACCGTCCGATTCGAGCTATATTGGTTCGTCAATCACCTCTCCTACGCCGCGACAGCGCAGTCATAACCGGAACCAGACGGAGGCGAGCCGACTTCGGATTTCAAAGATTGTTGCAAACGACAGCTTCTATGGAACGGTTAACGTTGAGCGGGATGAGCGCAAGACTGAGCGGCGTTATCTGAGCTTGGGAGAGGAGCCTGAGCTCGAGGCGAACTTTGAGGCTCGAAAGGTGTCTGGACAGAGCATGGAGAGCAATGCGAGCACGGGCACGACTATTCGCCATCCGGTCGGAGGAAGATCACAGTACTCTAACCGAATGTCGATGGGTGGCGAGGAAGAGGATGATATCACGGAGACCGTGACTCTTCGTCCGAAGATGCATTCTGTGCGGGAGAGTGCGGCCGGGTCGTATAAGAGCAATAACCGGGTATCAGTGATCTCGCAGTCGTCGGTACGAAACCAGTATGGCCGACCATCTACGTCAGCCTCGATGACTCGCGGAGGCTCTCGTACGTTCCACCGTCCGACCGTGAGCATCATCACGACGACGGACGACAACAAGCCAGAACGCCTGATCTCGTCGATGCTAATCGACTCCAGCGCGGCGCCCGCAGAGCCTAATCCGAAGACGAAGCAAGTACCGCTTTCGGCTGTCATGACCACCTCTGAGCAGAGCCAGAAGCAGCAGTCGGAAGAGCCAGAAAGCACGCGATGGGTGCGTTTCCACAAATCGCTGTTGCCGAAGCGGAAAGCGCCGGCGCCTCCTTCGGCGGGTGGCGCGCGCAGCTCGACGAATTTCATGGGACGGATGAAGAGTACGAGGTCAGCTGCGCGGTCGTCTAGTAAGAAGCGGAAAACGCAGAGAGAAAGTGGTAAGCAGCATCTATCTTTTGCTTGTCGTTTTAGAAATGAACTAACATTGAATTATGATTAGACTTATTTGAGGGCGTTGTTCCTACACCATACACCTCACACAGCAGACCCAAGCGAAGCTGGTTCTCAAAGATCCTGGACAGCATTGCCTAGTCATACTATTTCAGCAGTGAAGCAGAGGATTTGAGAGAAGGAAAATAACCGAGTCGGTAATGATTATGAACAGGACGTCGAAGGGTCTCGACTTTGACGTGAGTGTGAGAAAGAGAGAAAATATAGTTATGTACTAATAGATTGTTGTTGTTTCTTGAGTTTTTTCTTGAGCCCTCTTGGTGATGAATAAAAGTGATTGAATCTGAAGGATGTCGGTAAAGATGGTTTGTTTACCTCTCGCTGGATTGAGAGACAACGGAAATTAATCAGATCACGTGAAATTATCTAAACTTAAGGTTTGAAGCTTTGAACTTCAATCGGGTTTGTTCCACCTTTTTCTCCGGGCAGCAGAGAGTCAAGAGAGAATCCACAGGCTGGACGCGGTCACCACCAGCTGAGCTCTGATTGTTTGCGTGTGAGATAGTCGAGCTGTAATTGATTATTGAGTATCTGAGATGATCGCGAACCACCGCAGTTCTGGCGCGTTGCTGAGAGCAGCGAGCGCGTCTGCGAGGACATCGCTCGCAGTCCGACGGAGGCTTATCGGAAGCTGGCAACCGGTTCCAGCGAGATCGGCTGTGGCCAGTTACACTTTCCTGCCACACTCTTCCCTCTCTTCCTCTTCCTTTCCCTCTCCATCTCCTTTCTATTCCCTCCACTCCTCCTCCAAACGCAATTACTCCACAGACATGTCGTCGTTCGGATCTGCTGCTGCTTCTAGACTCGCGGGAAAGACCGTGCTGATCACCGGTGCCTCGTCCGGTATCGGTAAGGCGACCGCTTATCTCTTCGCCGAGGCGAGCGGCGGTGAGGTCACTCTTGTCCTCACTGCCCGTCGCGTTGCCGTCCTCGACTCCATTAAGGCCGTAAGTGGATTCTTCTCTGATATCTTACTATACCTCCGTTTGCAATTGCCCTGTTTCTTTGCAATTGCGGTGGGGCATGCGGTGTGCATGCAATTGGTTGCGCAGTGCTAACCTCGACGCTGTAGGATATCGAGGCCAAGTACCCCAAGACCAAGGTCTTCCCCATCGGTCTTGACGTCAGCAAGCTCGCTGAGATCGACAGCTTTGTCGAGAACCTTCCCGAGGGAGCCAAGGACATTGATGTCCTCGTCAACAATGCGTAAGTCATCTCAATCCTTCCTGATCTCATTCTGTGGAATTCCATGCTAACACCTCTCTGCAGCGGTATGGTCCACGGCACCGAGCAGGTCGGTGAGATTCTCCAGGCCGACATCGACATCATGTTCCAGACCAACGTCTTCGGCCTCATCGCGCTCACGCAAAAGATCATCCCCATCTTCAAGGCCAAGGGCAAGGGCGACATCGTCAACCTCGGCTCCATCGCCGGCCGCGAGCCATACCCCGGCGGCGCCATCTACTGCGCAACCAAGGCCGCCGTCAAGTCCTTCACCGAGACCCTCCGCAAGGAGCTGATCGCCACCCGCATCCGCATCATCGAGGTTGACCCCGGTCAGGTCGAGACCGAGTTCTCCGTCGTCCGCTTCCGCGGCGACAAGTCCAAGGCCGACGCGGTTTACAAGGGCGTCGAGCCTCTTATCGCGGAGGATATCGCCGAGGTTATTGTCTTTGCGGTCTCGCGTCGCGAAAACACAATTATCGCTGATACCTTGGTGTTCCCTAACCACCAGGCTTCGGCTTTGATCATGCACAGAAAAGCGTAGAGGAGCGGTTTGGATTATGAGTTTTTTGTAGCGATAGAGACGATTTATTAATAATGACTGAGCTTATAGCAGCATAATTGTAATTTTTCAACTAAAAATTGTAACAAACATCAGATTTTAACTCTCAGCTGTATTAAACGAGATAGAACAAGAAACTAAAATCTGGCAATGATTTAAAGAGACGGAATATTCAAACAATATATATATACTTCTTTACTCTTCGGCTTCAGAAGTGAAAGGAGTCAAGTTAGCAGTACCCTCCTCCCAGCTAACAGGCTCGACAGCAACCATGCTCTGCACAGCCTTGACAACCTCCTCAATCGACCCACGGACCTGCTTCGTCGAGTCGCGCTCGCGCAGCGTGATCGACTTATCCGCCAACGTGTCAAAGTCGACCGTGATTCCAAACGGCGTGCCGAGCTCGTCGTTGCGCGCGTACCGTCTTCCGATCGTGGCCGAGCTGTCGTCGACTTTGCTCGAGATGCCCACGCGGCGGAGGGCGGCCGAGATCTGGCGCAAGAAGGGGCCGAATTTCTCGTCGTTCGAAATCGGCACCAGAAGGACCTTCGTCGGCGCAACTAACGGCGGGAACGAGAGCACCGCGCGCGACTCGGAGCCAGGGCGGATGTAGAACGAGTGCTCCATCAGCGAGTACAGGATTCGGCCGATACCGAACGAGGGCTCGATGACGTTCGGCGTGAACTCGCGGATGTGGTCGAGCTTCTTCTTCCTGCTGATCGAGATCAATTCCTTCTCGACCTCAACCGGCGCGTCAACGCCCTCGACCGTAACAGTGATCTTGAGCTTCTCGTCGAGCTCGGCCGCAAGCGACTCGAGCTCGTCCTGTGACCGCGAAGTGAGATAAGTCTCGATCTTCTTGCCGTCCTTCTTGAACTTGGGGCCAAACTTCTTCTTGTCGAGCTCGACCTCGTAGTCCTCCGTCACGAGCGGCGTCTCGCGCGTCTGTCGCACGACAAGCTTCTCGTTCGTCCGGTTCGAGTGCACAGTCAAATCGTAAGCCGAGCGGTCCGCGCAGCCAACACATTCGATCCAGCCGTACGAGGTCTGCAACTCGGCATCCCAGCAGTCAGCAGCGTAATGCGCCATCTCGTTCGACATGTGCTGACGGAAACGGAGACGGTCGGGCTTGATTCCGATCCGGATCAGGAAGAGGTATATGCGCGCCAAAAAGTATCCGAGCGTCTCGTTGTCGACCACGCCAGCCTTGACCGCCTCGCCGATCGTCATCTCGTCGATGTCTGTTCGGCCTTCCTGCTGGGTGTTCTTGTTGAGAAGACGTAGCTTCGTGTCGGCGACCTCGACGAAGCGCGGGTGAGACTTGTCGAGCGGGTCGACAAAGTGCTCGATCTCGGCCATGAGGAACTCGCGCACGCGGAGCAAGCCCGACCGCGGCGAAATCTCGTTACGGAACGACTTTCCGATCGAGGCAGACGCAAACGGCATCTTTTGGTTGTTGCTCTCGAGCAGCTTGTTGAAGTTCAGGAATTGGCCCTGAGCGGTCTCGGGACGGAGGTAGCCCTTCAACTGGCCAGAGGGTCCGATAGCGGTCTCAAACATGAGGTTGAACTCCAGAGGCTCGGAGAGCGGGCCACCGGTGGCGGGGTTGGTGATGTTGTACTTCTTCATCAGCTCGCCGAGTTGGGGTCCAGAGTATCCATCGATCTGCCAACTATTAGTACGCTACTTATCATTCACGATTGAAGAAGAGGGACTCACCTGGGCAAGGACAGACTCAATCTCAGCAACAGTCTCGTCGTCGAGCTTGACAGCCTTAATCTCCTTAACCTTCTTCTTCCGCTTCTTCTCCTCAGACTTGTCCGGCTCGGCCGCAAGACCCCGGGCCTCCTTATCACCCTTGAGCCTGCTCTCGAGCACTTCCTCGACAAGATGATCGACTCTAAAGATCTCGCCCGTAGCCGGATCGCGACACATCCAGTCCGCGAACTTGTCAACGTGGCCAGAGGTCTTGAGAACCTCGTACGGCGTCAGCATCGTGCAGTCGACCTCGAGCATGTCCTCCTCCAGCACAAAGTGCTTTCGCCAGAGATCGACGATGTTGGCCTGCAGCGCGCATCCAGGCGGACCGTAGTCGTAAAGACCAGAGACACCTCCGTAAAGGTCGAACGCCGGGGCGTAGAAGAAGCGGCGCTTGAGCACGCTCTCGAGATTTTCTCTATCAAACGACATTGGATTCTCTCCTGTAGTTGTAGTAGAAGACTGCGGTGACTTTGCTTTCTTGAAAAACGTTGGCTTCCGTGTGCTAGCGGGCTTTGTGCAGCTGTTTAGAAATACAGCAGACGACGAAAAGGCGCGGATCTGTCGAAAGGTGCGGATGAGCATGCAACGGTTGCTCTGGCTGGTGAACTCGTCTTCGTCGTCCTTTCTCTATTTCGCACTTTTGGGGCATTTTTTTTTTCTGGTGCGCGTTTGTGTTCTGTGTGGCCCTCATTAGATCGGTGACTCATAGTTTATGTCAGCTACTGTACGGAGGGACCCAGAATAATCAGCCGTTGGGAGATTGTAATTTTTTTTTTCTTTGAGAGCTCTGTTCCCATCTTCTAAACAAAAACAAGTCCTGACCAGACTTGATCTATCTCTGAAGCCGGGATACAGAAGCCAGAATGCCGTCTCGCAAGACAAAAGGCTACAAGAAGCGCAAGACGTCGTCGGTGTCGATTCCGAAAGACGCGCTGAAGAGTGTGAAGAACAAAATCAAGCGGGAGAATCTATTAGCGAAAGTGCGCGATGAGCACAACATCTCGAAACACAAAGCGCGCAAGGAGCGCTTGAAGATGGAGGCGTCTGATCCCGAACTCAAGGCGGAGCGGTTAGCGAGTAATATCCCGTCGACGATTGAGGCGATGCGGGTGTACGACGAGACGGTGAACGTGGCGGCCGAAGGAGAAGACGAGTTTGAGGAATACTTTCGCGACAAGAAGCCGCCAAAGGTGCTGATCACGACGTCGAAGAATGCCCGCGGCGAGGCGTACGAGCTTTCGGATCAGCTCATCGACATTATCCCGGGCTCGGAGTTTGTCAAGCGGGGGCACAAGTTCTCGATGAAGGAGATTGCAAAGTTCTGCAACAACCGCGAGTTTACCGATCTGGTGGTCATCAGCGAAGACAAGAAAGAAGTCAACGGACTCACGTTCGTGCACCTTCCCAACGGCCCAACGATGTTCTTCTCGCTCACATCACTGCGCATGCCGAAGCAGATCTCAGGCCACGGACGCGCGACCGAGCACTCACCCGAGCTTATCCTCAACAACTTCTCTACCCGGCTCGGTTCGACAGTCGGCAGACTTTTCCAATCCCTGTTCCCGCAGACACCAGAGTTTGTCGGCCGCCAGGTCGTGACATTACACAACCAGCGAGATTTTATATTCTTCCGAAGACATCGGTATGTCTTCAAGGAGACCGAGCGGGTGGGCTTGCAGGAGCTGGGACCGCAGTTTACGTTGAAGCTGCGACGTGTGCAGAGAGGTATCGCCGAGGAGATGGAGTGGGAGCATCGGCCAGATATGGACAAGGAGAAGCACAAGTTTTACTTGTAAATTTGTTTTCATGTTTGGATCTCTTGTCATCTCTTGTTTGTCCGGGTCTTTCACAAAATTCATTCTGGAGTTTCTTTTCGGTTTTATGTTTATACACTGTTTCGTGCTTGGATTATAAAAGTAGCCATCATATTATTGTTTTTATGTTACTATAGCAAGAATCTAATTCCGCCTTACTTAAGTTCAGGCGTATCAGCGTACAAGATTCCAGACTCGCTAGCAGAATAACGATCACCTTTCACATCCGCGTTTTCCACAAACGCTCTCATCTCTGCGATCTCCTCGCTTGTCAACTTCACGTTTGCGCTCTCGACGTTTTCCTTCAGACGCTCGGGGTTGGTGGTACCCGGGATCGGAAGAATGTCGTTTGCGATTTCCCAAGCCAACGTGAGCTGACCGGTCGAGATCCCTTTCTTATCCGCAATCTCTTTCATTTGATCGAGCAACTTCAGATTCGCGGCGAAGTTCTCGGCCTGGAAGCGCGGCGCCGTGCGTCTGAAGTCACCTTCCGGGAAATCGTCCGGAGAACGGTACTTGCCCGTTAAGAAGCCGCGCGAGAGAGGCGAGTACGCGACGACGGCGACGCCGAGCTCCTTGGCGGCATCGATCAGACCGTTCTTCTCTGCCTCGAGCGAGAACGGCGAGTACTCGATCTGCACGGCGGTGATGGGATGGACTGCGTGCGCGCGTCTGAGCGTCGCTGCGGAGCATTCAGAAAGGCCTAGGTACTTGACCTTTCCAGCCTTGACGGCGTCGGCCATAGCCTTCACCGTGATCTCAATGGGCGTGTTCTGGTCTACACGGTGAAGGTAAAAGAGATCAACATAGTCTGTCTGCAGGCGCCTCAACGATTCGTCCAACGACTCGGCAACATACTCCGGCGACCCGTCAGGCTTGAACGTCTCAGGATGAATTCCAAACTTGGTTGCCAAAAAGACCTTGCTGCGCTTATCCGGCGAGGAAGCAAGCCATTGACCGATCTTGTCCTCGTTGTCGCCGTAGATGCGGGCGGTGTCGAAGAAGGTCACGCCGAGATCCAGAGCAGCGTCGAGGATCTTGAATGCGCCATCTGCATCGACGTTGCTGCCAGCGTAGAATGCTGAGATGCCCTGTTTGTGAGAATGTCAGACTGTACAGAGACAATGAGTAGCGGTGCAAAGGGATACGCACCATGCATCCGTATCCGATCGTGGACACTACCGGGCCGTTCTTTCCAAGGACTTTAGAAGGAATAGGCATTGTGTATGATTAGTATCTGGTGAGCAAGATGTAAGGAGTGCTTTGAGGTTTGAGAAGAGTATCGTGCAAGAGAATGGAAGGTGACAGTGCTGTTTCACCCGAGCACTCGTCGCTAGTTAATACGCTCAACTCGATCGATATTCACGTGCCCGCAGATCGGTGACAAGACCGACTTAATTTATCCTCTTCTCTGCTCCACAGCCATTACTGCTAAGCAGAAACAATCAGTCTGCTCTCCACAGCAAAGCCGACTCAGCATGTATCCGACGCTCTCCGTCTGATCTGTTCTAATCTGTTCACCGTTGACACACAGCGCAGATCTTCATTTCAAGCTTCAATTTCTTGCAGAGCAGATTTGAAGTAGATACCACATCGGGTTAGGGTGCGAGTCTCAGTCACCGTTTTGCGATTTTAGCTATTTTGCAGCATGAGGAGTATACGATAGTGGAATAGGACAGGTTTATTCTTAATATGTTCTATTGCTGATAAGTGTTTTATTCAAAAGGAGTCACGGTCGGGGAAGATCGATGTGGAATGGAGGGGAGGCGAGGACCAGAGGAGATCCTGTTTCAAGTTGACTCCGAGGTGATTTCCTCGTGGCTCATATGGCTCAGACATCATCAGCTTCCAACCAACCATCTGATCTCGTACGCAAGATGGAACAGTAAAACACAATATGAGAATTTCAAAAACCATACAGACACAAAGAAGTGATTATTTACCATTTCAATCACAGAAGTACAGTGAGCGCGGCCTCACAAGCAGCGCAGCTAGAATTCGCTGATTCGCTGCAATACACACTTCGCGTCCATCGCTCAAGACCACTGAAAAACTTTTATTCACTTCAGAATATATTACACAGCATGGTCCAAAACCACACACAGACTAATATTCACAATCTCTCGTCTCCGGCCGACTCATTCTTTCCTCCTGACAGCAGGACCTGGTGCTGCAGCACGAGCTGCACCAGCACCGCGACAACGGTGACCACCACCAAACTCGTCACCACCGTCATGATCGTCTGCCGCTTATCCGACCGCTCGACCATCTTCTCGAGATTGATCACCACCAGACTCTGCGCGACCGACCCGCTAGCGGCGGCAGTGCACGACGGGTTGATGCTGATCGCCGTGACGGGGAACGAGTGCGCGAGCTGCACGATCTTGATCTCTCGCAGCGAATCCGTGCGCACTATCGATACCGACAGATCTGCTCCCGCGACACACGCAAGAGACTCGCGGCAGTCAAGTGCGGTCACGGCTTTAATCCCGCTATGCAGACTTCGAACCGTTCGTACCGGGGCAGTAGCCTGCTGCTTTGCCAGCTCGAGGTCATCTGGTAGCACTAATTTGACGATACTAGCGCCTTCCCGACGAGCGGCGTTTGCAACCAAAATCATCGTGTCGTGGCTCGCAAACCTCACGCCTCGAAATGAAGCAGCCGGTGGAGGGAAGTATTCTGCAATCTTCTCGCCCGTCGAGGCCGATAGCAAGACAACACGTTTTAGCGTCGTGTAAGCGAGGTACTTTTCCGACGGAGAGTAGTCCACATCCTGAACTTCGTGGTCACGACCGCTGTCGTCGTCCGAGGCTGTTTCTGTGATGGGCGGAAATTGGTTCTGTAGAGAGGGGTATGTAAGGCTGTAGAGCGAGCCGTTTGACGAGGTGACTGCCAGATACTGTGCTGAGCTCGAGAATCGTGCTGCTTTCTGTAAAGCTGTTAGTGATCTTGAAAACCGTCAATTATCAGCTGGCAAGCTTAAGATTAGATACCTGATAATTGTCCTGCTCCCCGGTGGCAAACAGCTGCTTCTTATTCTGCAGCTCAACCTTGTTATTCTCGAGCTGGAATATACGTAGATGGGTATTCACTCCCTTCTTCTGCTCCTCGCTTCCGGAATTGATTCCTGCCGCAATCACTCCCTATAAAATTTCTTAGCGTAAGCACAAGAACACACTCATATAGATCAAATCAAATGATTGTGCACATACTGCTTCAGAAATCGCTAAGCTCATCGGCGCATCCTCCTGTTTCGACAGAATCTTTTCCTCCGCAACCGTGATCGTGCCTTCATTCGAGTCGACATCCAAAACCGCCTAATTGCCCACCCCATCACAGTCAGCTTAATCCATAGCAAGAGAGAATCCACTGATCAACAAACAACAGGTCGAAATCACATACAATCTTATTAGCAACGCCGTTCTTGCCTTCACCTCCTCCGCCGGCGACCACGAGCTTCGAATCGGTCGCGAACGAGACCGCGTAGATTGGAAATCTAACCTCGGATCTAAATACGTCAGGCATAATTCTCTGGATCCGTGTAGATCAAAAATCGGTCGGATGAGATGGAATCAGGATTGGTGATGACGATGGTTGAGATGTACGTTCAGTGCGTCGTTTGATTCTCAATAGCCGCTGTGCGCACTGCCTTCTATATACACACTCGACTGTCTGCCTTCAACTTGCGCAGAGTATCGAGCTACGCTGGTAGACCGGATTGATAGTGTCGGTTCGTGAACAGGTTTCTTGAATTTCGTGATTGTCAGGCTCCCTTCCTCAACGTCAGTCCGAGGCTCGCACGCGGCCCAAATCTAAAACCTTATTTCCCTGACTCCCCGCCCTGGCGCAATTACAGTACGTAGTCTATATCTGATAGCCTTGTATATTTTGTATATCTTGTATTGTTATCTAGACAACCTAAATATCCTGTCTATTCAAATTCCATAGCGAAAAAAAAAAGACAAAACTTGTGAAGGAGTAAGGACGGTCTACAACTTGGCCTTGACGCTCTTCTCGTAGACAACCTTATTGACAATCGTGCCGACTTTCTCGAGACCGATCTCGACGACATCACCGTCCTTGAGCCAGTACTTGGGGTTACGGCCCATTCCAACACCTAAACAAAAAATCAAACAGCTATTAGTACCAATGCAAAGTCAATCAGAAATGGTGGGGGGAAGAGCGCGCGGATACCTGAAGGTGTGCCGGTGAAGATCAAGTCGCCGGGAAGAAGGGTGGATCCCTGGCTGAGGAACGAGATTGTCTTCGCGACACCGAAAATCATGTCTGAAGTGTTTTCCGACTGCTGGGTGGCACCGTTGATCTTTGTGAAGATACGCAGTTCCTGGGGATTCTTGATGACCTGTATTGCAGATATAGTTAGTTCGCGCTGCGAAGAGCAAGTTGGACTAGTGTAGAAAGAAAAAGGTAGACAAACGCTTGAAGACACAAGAGCTGGACCAACTGGAGCCCAGCCGTCAAACATCTTTCCAAGAGACCATTGGCCTATAAAGGGCGCAGTTAGCACACATTCACTCAACAACTCTCAATCACGCAAGTCTACTCACCACCACCCTTCTTGATCTGCCACGAGCGCTGGGAGACATCGTTTCCAACCATATATCCCAACACATAATCAAGTGCCTCGGCCTCGGACACGTTCGACGCCTTTTTGCCGATAACGATAACGAGCTCGCACTCGTAGTCGGTCTCGTTGTCGATCTGCGCGATGGCGGGAACAGGGATCGGGTCGGTCGGGCCTGCGATGGCGGTCACGGGCTTGAAGAAGAGGACGGGGTACTTTGGCTTAGCCATTTTGGACTGTTGAGGGGTTAGCTTCGATCTCGCTGTAGAGCTCGAGATTGCGAGAGCTTACTTCGATAGCATGCCTAAACGTAACAGAGACAAGACAAGGTTAGCCCAAGTTCCGGATTCATGGTCTGATGTAGAATCGTACTTTTCATAGTTGAGACCAAGAAGTCTAACATTGGGGATCTGGTCCCATGACAACGGCGACAGCAACTGCTTGATATCCTACACAGCCAAAGGTTAGCCCCGCATTTCGCGGATGCATGATGTCAGTCTCACGAAGCCAATCCTTTGACCGACCAGGAAACAGCGAGACACTCCACAGCATAAAAGTGAATACCTTGATCTCGTTGGTGACGGTATAGTCTCCTAGGATATCGCCGGTTATAACGATCGCCTTGGTCGCCAGGCGGGCATCGTCAGTTCCGGGCGGAAGGATAGCGTCGCCGGTATAAGTTTTACCGTCGGTGGAGATGAAGCGCACGAATCTCTGCAGAATAAAGACAATCGTCAGATTAGACTCCAGAGAGGTTAACAGAGCAAATACCCTGTCGGCACACAGAAGGTCATACGTTGAATGGCATTGGGATGAAGATGGTGGAGAAGATGGCTAGAGCGGAAAGACGAAAGATGGAATTAGTTACGTTCTTCCTTACTGAGCATTCCGTAGAGTGTCACCATAATTGAGGATACTCAACTCAGTACTTAATTGTAGTTATCATGGGTTTGCAAATACCTCGCAGTAACAGGTAATTAACGGCAGGGTTAGGTTGCTCTCATCAAATATTCCTGCCGTCTGACGCGTAGCGAACGCGATCCGATCGAAAGGTTTTGTCTGCAATCACCCATACCGCATCTTCTTCTCACCATTGATCCTGATTCTTCAGACGATTGTATATAAAACCAAAATTACGCATTCGAAATGATTCTCTCAACGAAAAACATATGCATGGTGCATTTCACGCTGCTGAACGCGATCAGCTACAAGCTCCTGACCAGTCCTCAGGATATCTCGCGACACGGTCTGGTTTTCATCATAGGAAGAGCAATGAGTCTGGTAAGTCTGTGGCTTATAATTTGCTCACATCCAGCCTGCTCTCCTTTTGCTCTTTATCCTTATGGCTTATGGAGAAGCAAAAAGAGAAGAGCAGGAGATTAGCAATGGCGATCGATACTAATGGTGATTCACAAAGCCCGATGCAGAATTCACCAAAGACGACCCGGCGGTTGGAATGATTGCCGTCGTACTCATGCAGCTAAGTGTGGTAGACATCTCAGCATACATAGATCCAACTACGACATTTCTTGGGATTGCTGGTTAGTGTTCTCTGACTCTGATTTTGATTTTGATATTTGATCGCCGATTGCGAATTTTTGATCGTTTAGATCAAATAGATTCTCGGCATACCAAATCCTGAAAGAGCCGTCGTGTTAATACTTACTATTGCTTTGCCGTTTAGTACCGTTCCGATTGATGCTAGCGTTTGTAGTTAGCGGGGCTGCTTATCTTTCGTCCGGTGACAATATCGCGCTGTCGAACTCGGTCGTGTTTACATTTGCGTTTATTGAGGTGCTTATGCAGTTCTGGCTCTTTGTTTCAGTGCGCGAAGACCGATCTAGGCTCATTCGTGAGCAGGCGCCTAGCGAGTGAGAGCGAGAGTGAGAGCAAGAACGAGGCATTATTGGGAACGGATCGTACAAAAAGCGTTAGGATCGAAAGGAAAGAGAGCGAGCGTGAGCGAGAGGATCACACGTGATTATGAACGGTAGATTATGGCGGCACTCCTATTCGGAGATCGAAAGCTGATAGGCCAGTAGAGAGAGCTATCCGAGTTGCATGGCGGAACGTGGAAGTGGGAATAGGGAATGGTATGGATCGTACCACGAGACTGTACAATCTTACAAATGTCGGTGGTGAAGATGAGGATGCGCATGTGCATGTGTTCTCTAGAGATCATCCCATTACTATTATTCCTTTTTCCTTATTTCCAGCAAACATAATGATACAACGATAACTGACGTCTCTCGTAAATTGCAATCGATACTTGGTGCAGATGATCCACGGAAATAAAGGGGTAGACAAAGCTCCAAGCTAACGGTTCATCTTAAGATGAGCGAGGGCGGAGTCAAATCGTCGGCTTCTGGATAAGGAGCCTCGGCAAGTGAGCCATACCATGTGCAATCCGATGGCCAGCAGCTTGGTTGCTAATCTTCTGATTGCATAATTTCTTCTCTGTTGCCCTTTTGATCGTCTAATAAGGAATCGAGTAACTTAGAGAGAGTTGAATAAGCCTGAGACAGAGGGTGTCGATCGTCTGCGCAGTAGTGAGCAGGTGGGGTAAACGGTACAATCTCTACACAAGGGCATCACGGGAAGTGTCAGGATATTAGATAAGACCGATAGAGACTTAAGCCTGCGCACGAACGTGAAGATCTACGTGTGTTTGCGAGCGCGGGAGATCGCGCGGAACTGAATCGAGACAGGCGGCGATCATAGAAAAGAATGGTTCTCGGATTAGGTGCGAAGACGAATACGGCTGGTAGGCTTTCGTCCTAGAAGAGAACTGCGGTGATCTGAGGGTAGAGATCTACATGCAAGGCTCCACGATGCTGGATCCAGCGTCTGTCTTCGTCATTAGACAGACAGCAGCAGTGATCATGAGATGGAGAAGTGAACGACGGTACACTTGCTCGCTCACACAGCGACTGGAGTACACCGTGATTAAAGTTCTCGTATGTCCGGTGCCCGTCTCAGCGGTGTCCAGACGTCTGACGCGACCTGCTTCCACTCAGAGTATGCCGGGATCCCCGAGTGCCGAGGCCAAGGCCGGCCGGGGCAAAAACGAAACAACGACGAGGCCCGATTTCATCAGACTTGAACGATCTCGTCTTGCCCGCAGTCCGTCATACGCCATACTGAGACAGCCTTTCTTCCACAGCCAGCCAAACTGTCAACAGACTTTTGGCTTCTGGGCTAGATGCGAGCTGTGCACATGCTAACCTGAACAAGGCTGGTGAGCTGCAGCGCTGATCATATGTCATTCCCCTGCGCCGATTTAACTCTGTCTCCTCACGCTTTTTCGTCGTCATCTCATCGTCATGAGCTCGGAGCCTGCGGCTCACTGCCATCGTCAACCAGCACGATCTGCTTCGTCTCCTTCTTTGTTACTACAGCTGCGGATATTTAGCAAGATGGTAACGTGCGAAGCGTGTCTTAGCAGTATGTAATTAAAACTATTGGTGAGAAACTGCAAACGACGGTGGAAAAAAACAGCTAATATGAACACCTGGATTATAGAGCACCAAGGCAACGTGAGCTCTAAATTTATCCCCTCTGCTGACTGGCTGGACTTCAATCTTAGAGACCGAAAACTTTTCTTTTTTTCTTCCCTCTTCTGTGCCTTTTATGATGCTGGCTCATTTATTTACGTTGCATATATTGTACTTGACCAATCTTATCCTCGACTCGCCGCCGGCTGAATCCCGCGGGTTTCTGATCTGTCTCCTATTCCTGCTTATCTTCCAAGATACCAATTTTCTTTCGTGATGCCAGAATCAATTCATATCATAGTCAGTACTCTGCATGCATTCCTCCTGTTTTAAACCGCAATTGCGTTCCTGGCCTGTGAGAGGTAAACTGTTGAGGACCAAACAGACCAGATATGCAAGCAACCGCTTCCATCTCACGTCGACGCTGTGAAGTTTTTTTTCGCTTTTTCATCAGATATATTGCCTATCAAATAAAAGCATGCTTCCCGGCAGCCCCACTCAAAGTCCCTAGATGAACAGACAATTGTGAATATGTCGTGCAATAAACGTGGTCATGCGCCCGCGTGCACTGTAATATATAGGACTTTAACCGTTGTGAGCGGGAGCATGGGGCACCGGCTCAGGTGCCGGAAGTGGGTGGAGACAAGACCGAGCGCTGCGTTTTCGGGTTGATAATCATATAGCTGAGGAATCTATTGGAAAGGAATGGAGATTCTTTATCACTGAGAAGTGGAAAAGGCTGATCAGAGATATGTATTTTCATTTTGTTCACTCACTTCGCATACACACGATCTTTAGAAACACATTTGCATAAACAGAATTGAAAGACAAGAGAGATAACACTTTGATAAAAGAGAAATTGAATAATTAGAAACGCCTATACAAGAATAAAATAAACCACTTCCAAGATATAAAGATAAAAAATTACAGTTGATGATAATACAAGATAGATTTTTTTGTAGCCGCGCACAGCCAGCTCAGTACATCAGTTCGGAGGCAGCGAACGATCCAGGAAGTCCAAAGCCTGCGTTGTAGTTGAAGCCCTGGAATTGCTGCTGCTGCTGCTGTTGCTGTTGCTGTTGCTGCTGCGCCTGCTGGTGTTGCAGGAAGTTGGCTTGTGAGGACTCAGTAGTTCCGGGCTGGAGACGCTGGAGCAGTCGCTGATGCAGGTAGTTGAGTCGCGGGTTCTGGTTCATGTACTCTTCAGGATGAGCCGTCATCGGTAGAGTGCCAGGAGCCGACTTCTCCTCAGCGAGCATCATCCGCAAGCAGCTGGAGAGATCGTTGGAGGCCAGGATGTTGTTCATGTCGTCGAACTCTTTCTGCTGCGGGTTGTGCGGGTACAGAGCTGAGAATGTCGGTCGCGCGCAGGGAAGGTACTGAGGCTGCTGCTGCTGATGATGTTGCTGCTGTTGATGAGCCATCGGCTGTGACGCACCCATGAAGAGGTTGCATGAGCTCGACTCCGAGCTCGAGTTCTCGCGGAGCGTGTCCAGTGGCGACGAAGGCGAGGACGACGGACGGGACCAACTCGAGCACGTTGACGCGCTGTCAGACCAGGTCTTTGGAGCGCTCAATACTGACTGCTGGTCTGTCTCCTGCTGATGCTGCTGGGGGTTGAAGTGCTGCTGCTGGCTCTGGTGCGCCCGCTGTGCCGAGGGATGGCCACTGGACTGGTAGTACCACTCATCTGGGCCAGCCACGAACGGGCTCGACGACAAGACGAACTCGTTCTTGATTGCGTTGCCACCGGCAGCGAAGCCAAACTCAGAATGCACCTCGTCAATCCGCGTGACAGGCGTAGGACACGAAGACTCCGAAGCAGGGACACCGAAGCGCATTGGCTCGACGTGCGAGTATAGCATATTAACCGGCAGCGAGGCCGCCTTTGCGCGCGGGTACCGAACCTCCTCGTCCATGTCCTCGAACTCGTCGTCGTCGAAGCCGTCGCTGTCGTCGTAGTTGAGCGAGGGGAATTTTCGCGCTTGGCTGCCAGAGGCCGAGAGGTCGCCCGAGAAGTCTGTCGTGGTGAAGTTCACGAAACCGTTGTCGTGGTCTTCTTCGTAGTCGCCCGAGAGGATGGACTGGTAAGGAGTGAAGATTCTTCGTGCGTTGTCTACCCATGAACGAGTCAGTTGCTGTTTCAAAACAAGGAAGAGGAACGAGACTTACCGTCGTAAACAGGGCAGCCAGTGGTGTCAATCATGGACGACATCTTGACCATGATTCTCGGGGTATCATCTTTGTAGTTGAGGCGGCGGGTGTAGTCGCATGCGATCTTTAACCGTGTGCAAGGCGTGCATCTGGGATGGAGCTCATCACACTTGATCTTTCGGTTCTGTGTAGTTGAAGACAGGCATCAGTAAAGCACAATACAGCTCGAAAACAAAAACACATACTCTGCATGTCCAGCATCCGTTTCTAGATCGAGGCGCCTTCTTGTTGCCCTTCATCAGCGAGGACGCGGCAGGAGCTGATCGTCTTCGCGTCGACGAGGCGGATGTGGTGGAGACTCTTGATGACATTGATGGAAGGCAAGGTGAAGACGAGACTGTTGATGGGAGACTTGATGCCATTGAAGAACGATAGTTGTTGTGAGGTTGCGGGGAGGGCGTACGCCGGTCGAGTGGTTGATCTGAGTGAGCGTGTATTTCACTGGATATATAACTGAAAAGAGTATATAAAACAAATATATATACTATATAGCTATATAGATATAGGTCTATATAACGATATATAAATATATATACAGAACGGATAGATGACGGCAGAGGGCTATTGGACCCGAGAGGGAGGCAAGATGAGGGAGGGAGATGAGAAGATGTAAGAACCGGGAAGAGTGGAAGCAATAAATAGGAGTAAGCTTGCTCGAGGGTTGGGCCTATAACAAGACGAGGCCGCAGAGGGGAGAAGGCGGGGTTTTATCAAACAGGGATAGGAACAATACACCATGTCGGGCTTCGCGCCAGTTCTCATCGTTTTTCGATTCGCGGTACCTGTCCAAGGCGCGCGCCGCATCCAGTCGACGGGGTCGCCTGATATTACAGCTATGAATTAATTATTCAGAAGCCTAGCATGGAGTCTAAAAATGGTACTTCCTTGGCCTGCTCCGGAAAGCAAAAAAACGGGGACGAAATCGGGAGGGAATCCAGAAAGAGGGGTATTAGCATATCATCAGCCTGCGGGAGAGGGGGACGAACTCTTGTCGCGAGAGACGTCGTCGTAGCTTCTGCCACCATGCGCGGGAGCGGAATTAGTTATGAACTCTAATCTGCTAGCGTGGTACCCTTAGTCGTCCCAACTTCCTGAGCACAAATGGAAAAACTTAGCTTGGCAGAGGCCATCCGAGTCACAAACAGAGAGCTGCCCGGCAGAGCATGCTGTTGTTTACTGATGCCATTCTGCAGTATATGAATCTGAATGTCTACATTTGCATTTCTATATAACAGTATATATATATATTGCGTCCTGTAATCTCCGGTAGAAATGAATAAATAGAACTGTAAAAAAGATTTTCTCTACTGGATGCCCATTTCTCCCCGTCTGCAATCTGTTTCTCTTTGCTCTGCTAGCTAATGATTCCCTGCCCTCACTATTTTTAGTCCAGAGATACAAAGAACGGCTAAACAAAGACGGAAAAGAGGACACGAGCGTTTGCACGCTCTGTCGTCATTTCTCATTCCATCTCGCACCGGACTGGCACCGCAGCCAAGACTGACAGGCCGGTCAGAAATGCCGACCGGAAGCCGACCGGAAGGCGATTAATGATCCAAAGCGGTTGTAAGTAAGTAAAAACCAGAAAGCCTTGGTTCCTCGTGTTTTGGTCGCCGTTGCTGGGCACAAAGCCAGTCAGCAGGTCGTCAAAGACGAGAGGACTATCCGGAGAAAGCGCTCATGACAAAATCCGTCTGAGCCGGCGTGCTTCTTGGGTTACGCCGAATAGAGTTGGTGGTTAGGTGCGAGGTACGCCTTTCTTATCGCCTCACGTTGCTTTTTGATCTGCGAAAGCCAGAGCGTTGGACCTTTAAGGTTTGGGAAAAAGTAACGATGCGAGCGGGATGCGAATTCCACACTGCGTTCTAGAAGTGCACAAACCCCTCCGTTAGCGGATGTCTGCGCTCGCCCCTCCTCCGCCGGGCCGCGAAACGCGTCGATGCAGAGCAGATCAACAAGAAGGTCCGCTTTCTGCGTGTATATAGGATGATTGCAGCAAGAGGCAGTAGTCTGAGATAATCAGACACAGCGAGCCAAAAGTATATCCTATTACTAGCTTCAATATCCAAGAGCCCGCCGGTGCCGGAGGTTGGAGGGGACATTTGCAAGCTTTAATATCTCTTTGATTCGATCAGGTCTATGAGGGCCTTCGTGGAGCGACACGAGAACTCGTGTAATCTAAATAGACCTGTTCAATGAAAGAAGATGTATGAAAGAAATATCGCGTTTAAAGAAAGGCTATTTTCGATATTTGTAGGTAATATTGCGGTCTCTCTAGGAAGTTTACGATGGTCTATTAAGGGTCTGCTATGTTGCTTTTGAATTCCTTATTCAACCTTTTAATTGATGACGATTATAATCCTTTTTGTTCTCTGCTCTTTTTTTTCTGCTCTACAAAGAACAGATTAATGTTCGTGCAACTGTGCAGATCAATAGGCCTTCCAGCTGACACTACGCGTAGCCGTGCCGGATCGCTCGCTCGCCCAAAACCGTGATGGACGCGGCCACTCTCACGCCGGAAAACCCTCTCTTTCGGGCTATATTAAACAAGCACGTGAAAATCGACCAGGGAGCGAGCTACTGTACATTTTTGCTTTCCTGTAGATAGATAATCAATATTCGTGTTTCGTGGCCCAGTGTAATATTTGCGGATTCCAATCTTAAGTAATAAGACCAAATATCAACTAGGGAAAAGTATGTATTGAGCGTAAAGACTAGAGAATAAACAAACAGAAGGAGCGTCCCTATTATAAGGTGGCGCTGGACAAATGTGAGGTCACAAGAAAAGAAGTGGCTAAAGACAAACTAAAGATAACAAAGTAGAAGTATGAAAGGTAAATGTAACGCTTCTCAACACGATTTGTATATGGTATGATATAACTATATCGAGGAGTTTTGAGATCTTGCTTTATTATCAGGAGCGAGGGCTATTTATTTGGGACCAAGGTGCTATATTTCAGCATGTTTGAGGTTGACATCAAAGAACCATCTAGATCTCATCTAATGACTCTTTCGTTTTGTTTTTGTTTGTGATTCATCTACTCTTTTGTCAGCAATCAAAGAGTCAGCCTGTTCGCACATCTCTGACTGCTGATCTCATGAGAAGCTGGAAACGGGAAGCCAAAGAAATCTGCTCTACATCTTTGAGCGATTTTTTATAGCCGTCTTACGATAGATTGCCAGTATATTGACTGCCGTTCGACTTGGCAAAAATAGCGAGTAGAGAGATAGATACAACATCCTCGTCGACGTCTCGTTGTGTCGCAGTCCCTGCTTTCGTTTCTCTGTGATGTTTATATAGATCCGGTATGGTCTATTACTTTGGTTTTGTTTTATTTAGTGCTTTACGAATAAGCATACTGCAAGCTATATAGCTGCGATGGGAAGTAAAATACCGCCCTAGTCGTGGGAATTGACAAGGATTAGCTGCAGTCCGCGGGTGGGCGAGCGACTCTCCTCACAAATGGTATGGAGGTTTATGTTCATCTTAGATTGCTCGACTTGACGCATTAATAACACCACTCTCTTCTGAAAGTCGTCTTGTGCCGTTTATATGAAGCTGCACATCGTAGGGACCTGGCCGTTGAGGCTCACGAATGAAGGGTCGAGAATAACAACCCTAGCTTAATCAAAAAAAAGTCTCGAGATCTCTATCCGCTTTCCTACAGGCCTAAAGAACAACGGACTGGCAGGCTCAACATGGGAACTCCGAGCGCAAGAGATATCATCCACGTAAACAGAACAGAGCTAGGCATTCCGCGTTCCGCAGCATCGGGGTGTGTGTTTTAGGAGCGCGAGCGAGCTCGTGAGAGGATAGCCTGGAACACAAAAGTAGTAAAGGTTTCGGCTAGGCGATCTGCCAACAGGGGCTTAGTCAGAGCCGGCAGACGGTGTGCCTTCCAAACAGCAGATGGCGCGACGGTAAGCGGAGAAAAAGCAAAGAGGAAGGTACCTGCCTCCGTTTGCGAGCAGCTCCGAACGAGGTTTTGTGCTCGCCCGCGCGAACACAAACACCTTGCCAATCAATGTGCACCGTTACGGTGCTTTCTACCACTCCTGTGACTCCTGCTGATCTGGTCTCTTTGAGACGAAGTAGGCAGAGAACAAGCTTCCCACCGTTCGCTCAGCAGATCCCAGATCTTCCTGCAGAGAAGACGCAAGAGACAGCAGAAGCCGCATCGCCATCTCGTTCAATTCCGCATCGTTCCGCGGCCGTAGTCTGCACGTGCCACTCTGCCCGCGGGTATCGTCCAACGGCCGCGGCGCGAGCAGGTACGTGAGCGAGGGTAAGGGCTTGGGCAGATATGCCAAGCCTTCGAGGCACTGGCGGCGGACGAGGAGCAACTGAGCCAGGCGGACCTGCAGCTCCGCGCGTGCGGTGCTCCTCCGTGCGCTAAAAAAATACTGCAGGTCTGCACGATACCGCTGGTTCCGGCCCTGGGGCGCCATCTGATAGCGGCAACGGCGGCAGGACAATTGCGGAACACAGCGGCGCAACGATGGCGGGGCAGAGAACGAGAACGGTGAGCGAGCGAGAGCAGAGCGCACGAGTACAGAGCGAGATTAACGCCGATAGCCCAGCCAGCGTCTTTGTTATGGCCAGCCTGCGTCTGGCCGAGCTCGATAGTTTCCATACCGTGTCCTATATTGTTTGCAATTATTTGCTCTTTAAATATGCCTGACAGGCGCTGCCATGTCAGTCATCGTCGTCGACGGGACTAGCGAATGTTCAAAGACAACAGAACAGCACGTCACAGCACCAAAACTCGAAATCGCCAGCCTAATCAGATAGAGAGCGGTGTACAAACAGGAAAACTTCCCAATCCGCGCGATCTACGAACATTCCCGTTTTGGACTCCGACACTTACCACACTCGCCTAAGTACCAGCTAGGCCTACCTGGTTTCCGCCCAATGGCGGCACAGACCGGCCTGCCAGGCACACCCCCCTCCCCCTTAGTGCAAAGATACCTGGGCATTGACTGAATCTTGCCGATTTCCGCCCGCACTGTGCGCCCGCCCCTCGCCCCCCCTCGGCGCCGGCGCCGGCGACCTGGATAGCGCAAAACTAAGTAAAGACAAAAGCCAAAAGCAAGTGAACAACCGCACTAGGTTGGTAAAAGAAAAGAGATCTACCTTTTCCTGTTCGTAATGGCCTCTTTTGATTTTCTTTTGACCCCTCTTCGTTCGGTTCGGGAAAGCAAGCGAACTAGTGACAATCGTACGTATATGTCAAATAAATAAAACAAAGACAGAACTCTGCACTAGCAGCGTTCCTTGCATGGGCTTCCGATTCAATGAATTACGGAGAAAATAAGTGACACGAAAACAAAAGATAAGGCTTGATAAAGATAGGCGGGATGAATAGATTCTGGTCATGGAAATGAATACAGAAATCCCGATTCGTCATACCGCTCCCGCACCCAAACTCTAGTGACCGTAGTCGTCGTCCTCCTTCTCCGCCGCTTCCCTCTCTATCTCTTAGCCCCTTTTCTCTTACTCGGCTCTCTTCTTGTCCTGTAAGCGACGTAGTCGCATATGCTCACCTCTAAACGAATCCGGTTGGTGGTGTAGAGCAGCTGCAGCTGTACAATTCCGCTGGCGAGCAAAAGAGGCTGCAGACGTCATTTGGCCAAGTCCTCTTCCCGCCTCACCGATAGGGAATTGCTTTCCGGTTTTTCACGGGTTTCCTTGCATGCACCGAAACTTGAGTTGAATGAAACGAAAAATAGAGGCCTTGTCGTAATACAGGAAGGGTCCAAATCGTTTGACAGCCAATCAATCATGTCTTGAATGAATGCAATCTCCGAGAAGGATCAAAAGCAAGATTGGGAGACAAGAGAGTCGGCCAAAAATCCAATATTAACAGTCGCCGCTGCTGCCTTCCCGCACCGCACCAGATCAGTACCGGTGCATCGCCGCGTATGCCCAGCCTTTTCGGGTCCTATGAGATATTAGCAGCGTTTAGTATTTACTACCTGCACTAGTTTGGACCTTTGTCCGTCTGCCAATCCTGCACCAAGGCCAAGCCGTGCAGGATCGACTGCGCTGCAAGAGTTTGACCAAGTCCGACGCAAGACAAAGCGGAAAGTTCCCCGGTCTGCCTTTTTCGTGATCGGGCTCACCGGCAGAAACCGGCATCTCAGCAGCGCGCACAGCAGGAGCCAGCGCTGCTATCGCTCTGCGATGGGCGTGGTGTTCGTACTCGTCATCAGTGCCGTTCGCAACACGTGAGATACGCCGGTTAGGCTTTTTCTACAACCGACGAGATAAACTCTATTTGTTGAGCGCGGAAATGAAATTACACAGAAGACGTAAATTGCGGGCCTGTGCGCTTTGTTACTTTTAGTCTAAAAGCCTGTCGTGTCCCAACTCACTCCGCGCTCCGCCCTCTTGACCTTCGTCATCCTGCTCGAATTTAGTTCCAACCGGCCGGAATGCGCTCCTGCACTTCTTCCTCCGTCCTCTCCTCCTTCGTTTACTCCTTTCGCTGCTGCTGAAGATCGCTAGTATGACACAAAACCGCTAGTGTAGCCGACTCGAGCGCACTTCTGCATTTCTATTCCTCTTTAGTTCACCGTCTCTTCTCCGAGCATCCGAGCTGCGCTAGCGTCTACGTCGGTCTCTCTTCACTCCCGTCAATGGTCATAGAACTTCTTCCATGCCCGTGAATTAACTCCGTGGCGCCTTCTCGAATCTCTCTTCTCACAACCTTCGTCATTGCTTTTTCCTTAGTCCTCTTTTGCGCCCCTCTCTTTCTCACTGGCCTCGTTGCTTTGTGGAAAACAAAATCTAATCCTAAATGCTTTGACGTTTTTTATCTGATTTTCGCTTTGTAGTCTGCATTGTTCTTGCGGGATGACAGGGGTGCTGTGCCTCCTGTCCCTCCTTCACAACACTCCCCCTGACACATCCCCGGCACATAGTAAGCACTTCCGCTTGACCGCGAGAGACCGAAATAGCAGTAGCCCGCTAGCCACTTATGTTATAAATCGGCTACAAACTTGTCTATAAATCCCATCTATGTAAAGTCAAACAGTGGATGTACGGAAAAAGAACCTGTTTTGGCTTAGCGGCTTAGCTCCCAGCAGAAGGTCTCTCGAAGCGAGCTCGAGTCCGCTACTCTCTGTTCTCTACTACTCCCAGTGCTTACGAGTTCTTTCTATCTATCGGCCCGGGGAGTGCCATCTTTGACCTCTGTACCTGCGTGTCGATACTTCTGGCAATTCGGAGTATCTACGGCGGAAAGAAGCATATCTGATATCTAATAACAACTCAATGCCCTTTCGTCATTCAGGGACCATACCTGACAGTTCAGGTTTTCTACATATCCAATAAAAGCATACGAATAGTCCATCAAATGTCTTGTATATAGCCTATATCACTGACATTAACTCTTTATACTACTACTCTCTCGTCTCGCTTTCCCAATTCGAAACGCTCCCACTCGGCCCGCGCTCCTAAAGCTTATCAAACCCCCTCCCCTTGTATTATCTCCAAAACTTTTCAATCTGATTTATTTTTTTTGCTCGTTTTCATTTCTTAATCCTCAAGCTATTTACCCCCAGCTAGATTAGTCAATTGCCTATCCGCCGACATATATATATATAGATCTATGCGAAAGGCATATTATCATTAGCATAAGTGAATTTCACTCGTTATTGCCCCCCAAAGATAGAAACCCTTGTCTCAGCGGGCCGTAACGAGATCTTTATCTTTAAAACTCGCGCGGGCAGCTCTCCTTCGGTCTCAAGCAGCTGATCAGGTTTTCCCCATACCCGACCTGGGGTCAATGCATAGAACAATTTTTTTCTCTTTCCGGTTCTTTTTCTCTTTTCTTGTCCTTCTTTGGTGTTTTAAATGAAGGGCGCAAACACTATTGCAAGCCACTATCGGAATGTCAGGCGTCATCGAGACGATCGGGTGTAATCGTGCACCGCCAAACGCGGTAAGCATCGGTACCGATCGCTGATACGAAGGCGGATTCGTGAAATCCGATTGTGTACACAGGCACGCCATCGAGTAAGCTGTACTTCAAGTCTATGCTCATGTTATATTCCGTGTGTTGCGGATATTATCGGGCTTCGATCGGCAAGCATATTCAGGCTCGTAATTCAAATTTTGAAACGTGTCGACCGACGACCCAGTGAAATATAACTTTGCGGAGAAGATAGATACCTTCACGGGCCTGGTCGACTTCCCGCGGAGCTTCAATTCCGTGTATACATTTTTCGTCGGTCTCGTTTGGTCTTGAAGAGTTTCCTTGTCAAACCTAGTATAGGATTATTCAATTTCGCATTGCCAAGGGTCGTGGAGAGCCGCCCACCAGATAGCCCCGACCATCGTCTTCATCATACAATGGCCGTGATCAGCAGCTGAATAGACGATTGCAGCAGCACAAGAAAAGAAAATACCCCAGAGACCAATGCTGATAAGCGGTACTATTGCAGATGAAACGAGCAGGGGTGGACAGGCGGTCCTCATCCAGATCCGGCAAAGTTCGTCGGTGCACCAACTAGGTCACACGCTTCCTTACAAGACGGTATAACTGCGGAAAAGCCTGCCAAAAAGCCCACTGACGTCAAATAGAAAAAACAGGCTAACAAATCTCTGGCTGGTATCATTACGGGCTGTACCTCTTTTTTCTCTCTTTGAAAGCCACTTACGCGAACGACAATCTATGCGTGCGAGAGAAAAGATACATTGCCGAAAGTGTCTTTCGACGATTGACGATCCGATGCAAAAATAGAAGCCTATCTTCAGATATCTCGTATAATCACTTGGTTGTAGCATGCTATATCTAGGCCGATGTCGAGCAGAGTGATTTCCCATCGGCAATAAAGAGATTATCGGCATTAAGAGACTGTAGAGTTTGCGTCATTGCTTCGTGAGGAAAATCCGCCGAGTCAGCGACAGCATCAGCGGTGAGATATCGCAGTAGATCAAGAAAACAAGTGGACAGCACTGCTATTTTCGTAAGAATCAGAGAAACGAGATGGTTTATTGGTATAATATCAGTATCTGGTAGCGCACAGTATGTCAATTGAGTACATGCGTCCACAGTAGATCGAGACCAAAGCAGGCAGCAGTCAAATCCACGTCTCAGACTCATTCCAATCGCCCACGGAACCGCAGATACCATGCTGAGACGCCTGGCCATGACAAAGCTGATCGAAATTACAGTACTCTCGTTATTCATTATCTGTCTCAGGAATCACCTACTATGGTCGCGACATGGGCAATATTTGGATTCAGTAAAAGTGGTAGAGCTCAGCGCTGATGTACCCATCGACGTCATGGCCAGGCCATAGATTCAAGCCATGGACTCACATTGACACGAATTAATAGGATTCTTGCAAACTGCTTCAATAACCGCATTTCGGCTATTTGGGCAAAGAGGGGAACGGATGAGCATATCCTCACTTGGTTATATCGCTTCAGTTCGGCAGTCCCGTTCTTCGCCGCTCCAGGAGTCTCAATGGCCAGGCTCTCAATCACGCTGCACTCGCCGACTACTCAGCCAAACGTTATACTATGCACACACAGAACCACCGCTTTCAAAAATGTTTTGAGGATTTTGCTGGTGGTTAAAAATCTATGGGCAGAGTCTGGAGCGCAGATTTGTTAGCACGAATAACAAACGTGGTGAAAGGGGGTGCGACGATTCTCCCCGCCGGGTACTCGGTAAGCCGGTGCTCGATACAAAAAGGCGCCCACTTCCTCGCCAGTGCGTTAGAGCGATGTCTGCAACACCTTTGGTTCCTATCCGTTGATGAACAGAATATTACTGATCATGATATTGCTGTTGGTCTATGAATGAGGCAATCTCTAGTCTGTGAATTAGCACATGCAAAGAGGCCAAACTCCCAACGGGCGCAGTTTTTGCTTCATCCGAGCTCTGCCGCGCGCACAAAATGCTCAGAGGCAGAGGATAACGCCACAATCGCCTCAGGCTCTACTCGCCACACCACCACCGTCTTGCTCGCTCATCCCAATATTTTTCGGCCTCTATCAGCTGTTTGTTTGTCGTCTCACCAATTCGCCTTTCACGTCTGTTGTCTACTGTTGATTGTCAGTTGGCTCGCAAACGTGCTTTTACACTGCTTCCTGAACGACGCGTCAAAGCTTTCCACCAAAGAGCAACTGCATCGCCCTTGCACCCCAACATTGAATAAACAACACGTCTGCATAGACTAGTTCACGTCCCTCGACATCTTCTCACCATGGCCCCCTCACTTCCTCTCATGACCGCAACCGAGCTTGCGGTGCACACCTCGGCCCGCTCGGCATACATCAGTCTCAACAACCGCAAAATTTACGACGTCACCTCGTTCCTCGACCAGCATCCCGGTGGCTCCGAGCTCATCCTGCAGTACGCGGGCAAAGACGCGACCGATATCATGGCCGATCTTGTTTCGCATGAGCACTCCGAGTCGGCATATGAGATGCTGGACGAGATGTTGGTCGCCATCCTGGCCACGCCTGAGGAGGAGGCGAAGCTTCTGGATGGCGTGTCTGATAAGGACGCGTACCTGCTCACCGGTATCAGCACCGAGGAGGACCTCTCGATCACCACAGACTTTGAAGTTGACTACAAGAAGAACAAGTTCCTGGACCTGAGTAAGCCTCTTTTTCTGCAGGTCTTGTTTGCCGACTTTGATAAGGCGTTTTATCTCGAGCAAGTGCATCGCCCCCGCCATTACGGCAATGGCTCCGCCCCTCTGTTTGGCAACTTTATGGAGCCACTCTCCAAGACGCCGTGGTACGTTGTGCCTATTGTGTGGCTTCCGTGTGTAGCGTACGGGACCTACGTTGCCTCAAAGGGTCTGTCGATGTGGGCTCTTGTGCCGCTTTGGTGCCTCGGTATCTTCATATGGACGTTTGTTGAGTACATGATGCACCGCATGCTCTTCCACATTGACGACAGACTCCCCGATCACAGCATCGCTCTGGCGCTCCATTTCCTTCTCCACGGAGTCCACCACTATCTCCCGATGGACAAGCTTCGTCTCGTGATGCCGCCTTCCTTGTTTGTCATCCTCGCGTTCCCGTTCTATCGTCTGGCTCATGCTTTGTTTCCGTACTACATTGCCCTGGCTATCTTCTGCGGCGGCATCTTTGGATATATTTGCTACGACTGCACTCATTACTTCTTGCACCATGCCTCTCTCCCTTCGTACTTGAAGAGCGTCAAGACTTACCATATGGAGCACCATTACAAGAACTATGAGCTCGGATTCGGCGTCACTAGCAAGTTCTGGGACGTAGTCTTCGGTATGTCCCACAGGATTCCTATTATTCTCTTTGTGTCACTCAACTAATCAATACTCTTTCTACAGGAACCGAATTGGTCGATACCAGTGGACGTCCCAAAGTCGCTTAAAGAAGGCGCGAAATCTTGAAAACTCGGGCTGGTCCAAGTCAATACTTAAGAGTCAATTTTTAGGTGGCTTCTCTTCTTCTTTTTCTTTTTTACATCTCTCTACGTTACAACGACGAGCGTTTACGCGTTTGACGGGAACATGATGGTAGTCGAAGACGTTCATCTTTCTCTTTTCTCCCTTTCCTTTTTCTTTCATTTGACAATCGGAAACCGACATTTACACATATACTAAACACGATCATCGAATTCAAGAGAGAATTTATATCTACACAATTAGAGACGGTGCATGTCAAAAGCTTCAGGCGTCAGTTTTGTTGTTTTCATTCTTTTTCTAGCTACTTCAGTCTATTACTATTCTGGTTTCCTTGTTATATGTTCTCTTTATTTTACCTTTTATATTTTCAATTCGGTTTGCTAATTTTGATTCTGGTTACTATGATTTGTCATTTCTATCCTATCTGATTCTCAAATAAATCTCCTCTCTTCTTTATTATTGCTTCACCACAATCGAGCAGGCAGCTATCAAAGCATCTTTCGTGACCATCTCTTCTTCCGCGCCCGTTCTGCTATGGTTAGTAAACCTCAAGGCTTAATAAGACGAGAAAATATAATCAGTCGTATAAGAATGCCAAGTTCAGACAACCGAATTCGCAGCTTAGCATTATAATTCAGGCGAAAAAATCAAGTAATATTAACCGTTTACGGGCAAATAGCTAGCGACGAAGAGCAGTTGGTGAGACACCTTTCTCGCTATTTCTATCCACCATCGAGCTCCTCTGATGATATAAATAGTGCAGAGGCGCTCAGTATTGTAGATAATTTGCGATTGAGTAAAACATGGAAGTTTTATGAGAAGAGTGAAGATAAGTGTCTTGTATATAGGCGGCAGATTATCCGCCTTCGCGTCTACGCAATTGGGACATAATTTCGAGCGCGCCAAAAAAAGGTCATCACGTATCTGTTAGCTATCGTCATCGCTCTTTTCTCGATTGCTCTCACAACCCTGCAAGCGATTCGATTTCACAGGATTCGATCGAGGAGTACTTCAAATATAGTTGTATCTGTTTGATTTCTACGTTGAAGCAACAGCTGTACCTTCGTCGCAATGGTATGCAGCTGCGATGCGCATATGCGAGATAGATTCATCTGATCGAAGAATGGAAGGACACCACAGTTGACATTCTATTTAGTCTCGCCGAGGAATTTCCAGCTCAGAAAAGACCGCCCGTCTTCTCTCTTTCTTCCACGACTCGAAGTCCTTCTTCGCAATCAAGGAAGTCGAGAAACTAGGCTCGAAAGCAACGGGCATCAACAGTATGCAAATCAAAGAGGTTCTCCAGGGCCTGGTCGACGAGAGCCTCGTTCGGTGTGAAAAGATCGGTTCGGGAAATTACTACTGGAGTTTTCTTTCTGATGCTACGAAGAGTCGCGAGCTGGTGGTGTCGAATTTGAAGAAGAAGCTTGAGACTGAGACTGAGGCGGTAGTTTCGCTCGAAGAGCAGACTGGGATAGAGTTATCGGAAAGAGAGAATAACGTCCGCTCGATCCCATAATTCTTAATGCTTTCTATTTCTGTTGCTGTTGTTAAAAATCCTGCTGTTTTTGGTGGCAGGACTATCACTCTCATTATCTGTCTAAACGTACAATTCTTCTATGATCGATTCTGACCTTTGAGAGTAGGCTGAGCGCGATGATCTTCTACGACGAGTGCAAGAAAAAGAGGACACTTTGCGAAATCTGCAACAGGAAACGTCCAAATACAGCGACGTTGATCCCGAGCTTCTACAGCAGCAAACGGCATCGCTCTCCTTGTTGCGAGAGGCTGCAAATTGCTGGACCGGTATAGAACAAAGCCCTCTCACAGTCAGACTCATCGTCAGTATGCAGGAGTTACTGACTAAAATCTAAATTTAGACAACATCTTTGCCGTTCTGGGGTATTTTCGTGCACAAGGCACAGACTTGCAAATCATCTATCGCGAATTCGGCATTCCTGATGACCTGGACTCTATTTGAATTGACAAATTTGTAACATGCTAGATATCAGCGGGTGCCTAAAAGGATAGGGGTGAGTGCCTCTTTTAGCAAGAAGGCGCAGCTGACATGCCATATTTGCTGAATCTGAATTACTGTAATTGCACAGAGGGCTGTACAGATGCGGTTTGCAGACTGACACGACAACTCATTAATTTATTGACGACCTGCATTCCTGCGGAGAACAGACTTTTTCTGTATATTATTTGCTGTTATATTAATGCAACTCTATAATTTGAAAGTGAGAAAATGTCGTTTTTAATGATGAAGCGCACTAGATTGTGTCGTACCGCGGGCACACAGACTCACACAATAATCCTTGCTGCTTCCTATTCCGGAAACTGGCTGCATTTCTTTTCCAAGCTCTTCATAATATTAACTTTTATTAATGCACCGCGGATGTATGAAGCTGCCAAGATCGGATGCTCCAAAGTTCTCGGTAGTGCTTTGATTCATGACATAGAGATGATCTCTTCTGCCATGCATTCATCACTTATTAGGACTAGCGAGTAGCTCAATTGCTGGATTATTAAGGACGATCTCGAGTTCGATGAGCGGGGAGTGTTTCGGAGATGAGCTGCCGTGCTTCCATGATTGGCTGAATCTAGCATCTGGTCTGCATCGAGGCTGCCCGAGGATGTCGAACTGCGACCCTCGAGTTTTTGTCAGTTCTGCCCACCCTCCTCTGTTTTACCCTCAATTCGGCCTCTATTATTGACGTGCTGAAAATCTGATCGGTCCATGGCATGAATATGGGCAAGATAAGAAGACCCCTGCTCTTCCTTCATTCGGAAGTCACATCCTCGCAGTCAGCGGCGGACAGGTGATCGACATGATAGCGCACAGCAAACGGAATCTTCCGTGCCTAGTTCTGGGTGCTTATTCATCACTGCGATTGCGTCTAAATTTATTATCACTTTTCCACATTTCAGCCCTCGAAGCCATCGAACATTGATCGGTTAAGCAAAGTTGGGAGGCTGATAGGACATTGGGGAGCTTCCGTGAGAGAGCGGCTCATATTACGGAATGGCGCTCTATTTGTCGATGCAAAGAGCAAAGTATTTTGTGACTCGAATTGTGTATCTAAAGCCACGACTTACTTAAGCCGGGCATCTCTTGTATATTATTGATGCGTGGAGAGCATTGCGGATCTTACCCAAATGGGTATTTACAGACCAATGCAGAACGCTTGGGTACCTATTATATCTATAATATATATTGACTTCTTGGAATGCTGGTAAAGCACGAAAAACTCGACTTCGACGCCCAAGAACTAAAGCCAGTCCGGACCTTGGAGCAAGTAAGAGTCTGTTACCTATTGTGGCCCGAGCTGCAATACAGAAGCCGGACGAGCCTTTTTCTTTTCTTCATTTTGGCACAGAGTTTTGAAGATAGATGATGGTGGAGGAATAGGGGCACATGCCTGGGACTAAGGAATTCCAGACATCTCCGAAGCAGTTGACGTGTCTGATGAGATGACGATGATCCAGACAGCAGCCGACTGCGCAGATTCTTTGTTCATCACACGGAACGATTCCGAAACGGCAATTTCCGCTCTTCCTTCTCCTGATCATGAATAGCAATTTCAGGTCGACCGGCAGCTATCAGCCTTATATATATGGCAGACGCGCGCCGACGGCAGAATAACCTAAATTGACTCCAGTAGATTGCTATGTTCGCGGCTTAGATTAGTGTAGTTGGGACCTGGGTATCTCGTCAATCAATAAATGGCAGTGTCGCGGCGATATAGCAGCGATATAACTGCAAGTACACCTGGAATCAGAACAAGCACCCTCTCTATAGATCGTCACAGATGTCTATAAGCATCAATGACGGTCCTCAGTACTATCAATGACAAAAATTACTGTGATGTGCCGTTTCCGTCTGTCCAATCTATGCAATGATAACTTGGGTGGATTGTGAACAATCGGAGCAACATTGTAGGCGAAGAATCGCAGCCGCGACGCGCAAAGAATAAAGAGCACTGTGATAGTCAACACCAACGCTAAAACATCACGAGCACTATAAGACAGATCCCAGCGCAGCGATCATGCATAGGCCGGAGCTCGCCGGCCAGTATCTATAGAGATGAAGCGAAAGCATGCATGGCTATGGCCGAGGCTCACTCAGCATGTGCTTATAGATCAATGTCACAGTAAGAAACCCATCTCGCTACAACCACCCGCAGACGAGTTTTCTAGCATGCGTGCAGAGATCATTCAAAAGCCGCCATAGTCAATCAATCAAAATCCACGGCAGAGATCTTTGGATCAGCAGAAGCTCGATGCCCACAACCCTAATCCCATGACAACTCCCAACCACCAACTTAGGGCTTAACCCTACATCTCTGTGCATGACATAAGCGGCCTCTGCTCGTCTAAAATCGTGACTGCTTTTTTTGGCTGGGAGCGATCGCAGCGCTGCCAACCTCGAAGTTTGCGCATCAACGTCTGAAGAAGCCTGAATCCCATCGACAGCCCTTTGACAACTATCAAGGATCCGGTTCATCAGCAGACAAAATGCCGTTCACCGTATGTTTACTCTGTTTGTTTGACTGCTAAGCAGATTGAAGAATTAGCAGACTCTAATATTCATCTTTCATGTTTATAGAAAGCCATCAAGACTCCTCAGTACTTCTCCCGTTACCAGACTCCCTACAGACGGAGACGTGAGGGAAAGACCGACTACTACGCCCGCAAGCGTCTTGTCACCCAGCACAAGGCCAAGTACAACTCCCCCAAGTACAGACTTGTTGTCCGATTCACCAACAAGGACATCATCGCCCAGATTGTCTCCTCCAAGATTACCGGAGATGTTGTTCTCACCGCTGCCTACGCCCACGAGCTCCCCCGCTACGGAATCAAGCACGGTCTTACCAACTGGGCCGCTGCCTACGCTGTCGGTCTTCTGATTGCCCGACGAACCCTCCAGAAGCTCGGACTTGACGAGACCTACGAGGGTGTTGAGGAGGCTGACGGTGAGTTCTCGCTCACCGAGGCTGTTGAGGACGGTCCCCGTCCCTTCAAGGCCTACCTCGACATTGGTCTCCACCGCACCACCACCGGTGCCCGTATCTTTGGTGTTCTTAAGGGTGCCTCTGATGGTGGAATCTACGTTCCCCACAACGAGAAGAGATACCCTGGATACGATATCGAGTCGAAGGAGCTCGATGCCGACACCTTGAGAAAGTACATTGTCTCTGGCCACGTCGCTGAGTACATGGAGACTCTTGCCGATGATGATGAGGAGAAGTACAGACAGGTTTTCGCCGGTTACCTCAAGGACAACATTGAGGCTGACACTCTTGAGGATATCTACGTTGATGCTCATGCTAAGATCCGCGAGGACCCTTCGTTCCAGCCTTCGGCCAAGAAGACCAAGGAGGAGTACTCCGCCGAGTCGAAGAAGTACAGAGCCGTCAAGCTCACTTCGGAGGAGAGACGTGCCAAGCGCGAGGCGAAGATTGCTTCGCTCGTTGGTGCCAACCCCTCTGCCGTGGTCGAGGAGGACGACGAGGAGTAATCATGCGTTGTTGGTTCGGGTTTTTTAGACGATCGATAATGTGTATATTTAAAAAGCGTTGCGCAATAAAAGTTCGTATGATAATAATTACTACTGTAGAGATCTGAGAAAGTGTAGAGTTGATTTGGATAGGCGTAGTGAGCACTCTTGAAAATGAAGTTTGTTACGGCTGGGAGTGCAGTTTGCGCATGACTGCAAGACGCAACAATGCTAATGGAGTACTTGTTTGAAACTACAGAGGATTAATAATGAGTTATGATTCGTTTTACTAGCATCATATTCCAATGTTTTGAATACTCGTATTGTTTGGCGCATGAACTATTTTACGGACAACATCAGATATCCATCAAAAGTCTAGTAGAATGATATATAGAAAACATACAAAACAACGACAGCTCAAACCCGACCTAACCAAAAAGCTCTCTGCCATCTCATAATGTACGCCTTTCTAAAATTGCGTCCCCTCCCTGCAACGAGTTCATAGCAAAGAGACGGAAGACATTGATTTTGAATTCGTAGCTGGCCGATCAAATCCATCCCCGCTCCTCACCACCAACCGCCGCAGCTCCCCGACAGATCAGCAGAGACCTTTATGACTTGACGATCCGAACACCAGCATCACCACCACGGAAAATAGCATCGCCCTCAGACCAACCTCGGCCAGCGCCGAAGCCGATACCGAGCCAGACGGGGAAAGCACGTCGCTTGAAGAAGAGGACCGAGAAACCGACACCGAAGCCGAAGCCGAGAGCGGTCTTGACGACGGCGTTTGAGATGACAACGTCCCACTGTGCAGATTGTTAGTTCCGTGTGTCGACTGAAGTGCTCGGTTGTACAGCGGTGGTTACCTTATCGTTGAGCAGCTGCTCGGAGGGAGTCTTCTTGATGGTAGCTACTGATGACATCTTATCACGAAATGTATATGCAATGCCTAGACACAACCATAGTTAGAATGCCGCACCACAGAAATAGCAAAACCTCATAAATCGCAGCAAGTGGCATGCTTCGCGCTGCAGGTCTCGCGATCCGCAACCGCCCGCCCGGAGAACCAAACAACAAGACAAGCGCCCGCTTACCGAAACAAGAGAGAACAAATGGTCGGGGATATTTACTATTGAGAACGTCTAGAGAATCCCTATTTTGTTTTCAACCGGCGAAAATGTATGGGACCAGAGTGAATTGATCGCGCTTGCTGCAAGACTGTTGCTGTCCTCGCGCTGTTCTTCCGGTCTCGCGCCAATTGGCTGTGGCCGTCCTGTGCGCACGCTGCTGCTGCGGTTATGCATTTGTCATGTCTTACTAAGATACGAATAGCTCGACTTCAAAGCGAATATATCTGGTGGTAGAACTAGCTTTGATTGAAAAGCACAAAGATAAACTACAGCTATGATGACTAGAATGTATTGAACAATAGATCTAAATACATACAGTTATTGCAGCAGCGGTGGAAACCCACCGGAGGTCGGTGACTAAGAACCGGCCCCTGGGACTTCCGCCCCCAGTTTTGCTTATGTAGCGCTTTCTAAGCGGCTCTGGGAGTCAGCCGGGTCTAATAACACGACTCCGCACTTATATCGGCCGGCGGCGGTCTTCGAGAACCCACGTTTATTGATTAGTCTTCAGTTTCTCTGTTTACCGACGAACCCGCACTCTGCATTTTTAAAAGAACAGAGAATACCAGTCTCTTGTCCTTCGTGAACTGCTGTCTTCATTAGCATGTCTGAATTTCCTTCGTTCGTCTCCCCGCGCCTGGAGCCTGAGGAGGCAAAGGCCTCCGAGAACCCGCCTGCTCTCGACCTCCCGCCGATTCTCTCGCCATCCTTCACCCCGATTGATACCATACCGTCGACCCCGGTGCCTATTCCTGTGACGACTGAACATACTCCCGCTCCGAGCCTGCCGGAGACGCTTCCAGAAGTCGAGTGTCTTGTGCGCGCGCGAATCCCCACCACCACCGGCACCGAGATCTTTCTCCACCTTTACAAGAACAACGTCGACGATAAGGAGCATCTGGCTATCGTGTTTGGAAACGACATACGGAGCACGAGCTTGGACCGGGTGCGCGAGGGCGAGACAGAGATGGACCGCATGATCAGAGGTGCTTACGTCGGTAGACTGTACCCTGGTCGTCAGACAAGTAGGGAGGACGATGATAAGCACAGTGAAAGCACCAAGCCCACAAATAAGAGTGAGTTTCTACATATCCGGTGCCTAGTAGGCGTATTTAGACTGCTTCTGCTTGGATACTAACTATTCTGAAGGCACACTAGTGCGGATTCATTCCGAGTGTTATACCGGAGAGACTGCTTGGTCAGCTAGATGCGACTGCGGCGAGCAACTCGACGAAGCTGCCAGACTTATGGCAAAAGAAAATCACGGCATAGTGGTTTACTTGAGACAAGAAGGCCGCGGAATCGGTCTCGGTGAAAAGCTGAAGTATGTTGGTTCCTTATCCTCTTTCGCTCTAGTATCCTGAGAGTTTATCACATGGGCTATATCTCCATATTCAAGAAGAGCTGGCTGACGCATGATTTCTGATCTTTAGAGCTTATAACCTTCAAGACCTTGGTGCAGATACAGTCACAGCAAACCTCCTACTCAGACACCCAGCAGACGCCCGTTCATACAGCCTAGCGACCGCTATCCTGCTCGACCTTGGACAGAAGGAGATCCGGCTGCTTACCAACAACCCAGACAAGATTGCCGCTGTCGAGGGCAAGCACCGCGAGATTAAGGTCACAGATAGAGTACCTATGATTCCTCTGGCGTGGAAAATGGATAATGGCGGCATTAGGAGTAAGGAGGTTGAGGGGTATCTGAAAACGAAGATTGAACGTATGGGGCATATGCTTGATAAGCCGTTTTAAATTTTTCTATTCCATTTAGCATTGATGAACAAGCATTCTTTTAATATAACTGTCTATAGTCCAAGTAACTGTATCGTAAACAACGATAGGATGTAAATACAGTCCTCATAATGGTGAGCTACAGGTGTAACACTTGTATAATTTGTGACATGCCAATGACATTATTTCATTTTTTGATAGAGATATATATAATTACACGATAACAATCCCTAAGATGAAAAACCGAGCCCATTTTTTTCTACTGCAAAAACAATCAACCACTTTAGTGACCAGTTCTTCTCGACTCCGCGATGACTCTGGTGAGGTCGTCGACTTTGCTCTTTGCCCGTCCGAAAGTACCAAGTCTCTTCTTAGCCAACTTTCTGGCGCGCTTGTCCTTGCTGTTGCGGATTAACTCCATAACACGACGCTCGTAGGGGGCGAGGCTAAACATAAAGGTTAGTCAAACTATTTTCACCTAATCATTCGATATAACCATCCTTGAAAAAACATACCCAGAAACCTCACGGATCAGCTCTCTGACGAAAACGGCGCGCTTGGAGGACTTTCCCTTCGAGCGGGAGATACGAGCCTTAGGCTCACGGACGGTGACCTTGTGTCCCTTGTTCAGGCCGACGATGAGACCTGTGTGAAGAGCGAGTCAGTGAACTATTCCACAAGAGCTCGTCCAAGCATCAGGCGACCACCGCTTCACAAATATTCTTTCTCTCATCCTTCGTCTTCTGCAGCAGAAACACAAACAGAACAATAAAACAAAATGTGAAGCTCGTAGTCCCTTATTCAAATCCAGATAGATGATCCTTACCAGTCTTCTCGGTGGGTGCCATTGTTGATACTGTTAGTTGCTGAGATGGTGCTGGTAGCTAAAATCTCCAACTTGCGATCGTAGTCGTAGTCCTCTCGCCGTCCCAGGGTGGCAGAGTTCTCTCGAGGCCATTGTAGGGTTGTTAAGTGTGACTGCCTTTTTAGTGTAGGGTTAATTTACTCACCTAACCCGATGTAGCTGGATTAAAGGCTGAGGCCCTTGTACTTACGAGCCGCACGTGAACTCCACTAATCTACCAAAGAACTGTTTATTGACATTAACTATCCTACTCTGTGAGTGCAAGCCTTATACCCGAGAAATCAGCCGGACTGAGGCACGGTTCCATCTCGCCAAAAGCATATACTCCAAGCATGACTCCAGTATATGCCATTCCGAGAGGTGGTGCCGTGGTCATTATCTTCGTCGAGACCGTGGATAAGCAGTGGAAGCCTGAGGACGCGACATATCCAACAGAGTAGCTCGTCGCAGTGCATTTGATCGCTAGTCGTGTGGTATTTACAGACAGATCAGACACTGCGTGGGCGTGTGACTTGAAATTTCCCTTGCCGTCAACTGGTTCTGTAACCACAAGCTTCTTATACCCATCTGCATCTTTCTTGATACCAATACTGAAATAGCAGAACGAATTCCAGAATGCAACTACCCCAGCCTCATAGGTGGGCCTTGCAGGCGAGAAATCAAGGTCGGCGGTGAAAGTCATTGCTTTGGCACTCTGTTTTCTAACTAGCATGGAAGGGGATTCGGGAGAGGCGAGATCATAACTGGATCCGTACACTCGGAGATGGCCCGGACGTTCGGAGAGGGAGTAGTACTTTCGCAAAGGCGTGTCTGAACAATACAACCGTTAGCTATACGATATTATGACAGGAAGTAAAGAGAAAGAAGGAGATAGGAGTCGGTCCTACGTTTGTGATACCATCCCAGTTCGAGATCAGTCAGGGAGAGGTTTGCGACCCAGTCTGTTGGCTGTTGCAGCCTGTACATCTTTGGGCCTTCGCCGCTCAATCCAATCGGTCTCCCTTCGTTGAAAATCGGCCAGTCTTCTACCCATTCAACTGGCAGAATAAATGTCTCTCGACCTGCAAATTGTTTACAGTTAATAGTCAACGCTGCAAATTAATCGAGAAAACTCCTACCTAATGCGCTATCAACCCATTCGCCAACTTCTATCCTCGTCGGCCGTACAGCTAGTAATACCGCCCACCAATTCCCATCGCAATCCTCAACGAGGTCTGCGTGGCCCGTATTTTGCACATCCTCGTTCGTAGAGTTGCAAACTAGAGGATTGACAGCTTCAAGCGGACCGACTTCGTAAGGACCCAGAGGGCCTTGCGATGAGCGCATAACCCACTCCGAATGGTGTGTTTCTGTTCCTCCTTCTGCGGTGAAAAGATAGTAGTATCTTCCTCTCTTGATGATATGAGAGCCTTCTGCAAGTCCGGACGGCGCCGTGCGGAGAACAATCGGTGCTGTAAGAGAACGACCGGTATTGATGTCAATTTCAGATACATGGATTGCAAAATGCTTTTGAGTACTGTCTGGAGGATTGTGAAGTCTGTAGGTAGTCGATAGATACACCTTTCCGTCGTCGTCGAAGAAAAGCTATTTTTGAGATCAGTATACGGGTACAGAAGATACTGTAGATAATCAGTTCCTACATCTTGATCAAAGCCAATCTGGTCAAAATATATAGGATCAGACCAGCTATCCTGCTTCCAAATATCGTCTGTGTATACCACAAATCCACGAGGCCAAACCCGTTCTCCTAATGTTGGCCTGTACCGATCCCATTTACACGTCGTGACGTACCACCGTTTTTCTCTCTCCACGTAACGGATGGTCGAGGCCCAGATACCAGCCCCTGGTTCGACGGTACGTAGATTGAGCTGAGTGGGACGAGTGAGAACATGCCCAATATGCTCCCATTTGACTAGATCCTTGGAATGGTAGATCGGGATGCCAGGGAAATATTCAAAAGAGGACGTAATCAGGAAGAACGAATCGCCGACGCGGCAGATCGAGGGATCCGGATTGAAGCCGGGAATGATGGGATTTTTAAATTCTGGCATTTATGAAACGAAATAAAAGATAAGAGATTCTACCTCTATGCTTCTTGCCATTGCTAGTAGCATTGCGGGGCCCTTATTATTTGTAGGCATCTTATCAGTCAATGTTGCGGGGAAGAGCGGCTCGTGGGACTGGTGGGGGTTCCGCAGCTCTTCGCTTAAAGCAGCATTATCGAGTCTACTCGGCTTACACTCGATTACCTTTACATTCACACCATCTTCATTTCCAGTAATAAGCAAACGATCAACTATTACAGAACTAGCTATAGTACAGATTAAAGCCGCCGAACAGAATCCGCTCGAGGCTCCTTCTTTTAAGCAGCTTGGCCATCCGCTGCTGGGATATCTAGCGCAATCTTAGTCGCGTCGTCCAATGGCTTCGGTGGCTGCCCATTCGCCTCCTTGATCAACTTATTAGCGCCTTCTTCGGTGCCATCAGGCGAGATCTTTAGTTTGTGGTCTCGCTGGATGGAAAATGATCTAAGAGAAAGAGGTTAGCAAAACATAGCACTCAGAATTTGTCAGCAATAGCAAAACATACCCAAAGACTTCGCAGTCAATCTTTTTGTATTCCCGAGCTGAGCCCGGACCGCCTCTTTCTAAAAGATAGACCATGTAGATATGGGACAGGTCACGGACAACTAAAGGCGGCAGTCTGGCCTTTGATCGTACGCAATTGATCACGTAGGATATATTCTTGTACCGTTCTGGCTCAAGCTCCTCACCTAAATAAAACGTCAGATTCATAACACAAATTTGATACCTAGATGGATGTATGATTCTCAACTTACTTGTCGGCAAATCAATCTCGAATCGAAGATAGTTGATCCAAAAGTAGCGGCTGTCGAGATACTGATCTTCGTTCCATCTAAACACCTCCCTTGCTTCCTCAACCGAGCCCTTGATCGTATATACCAGCTTTGCCCATTCTGCGACAATAGCTCCCTTAACGTAAACGCTGAGATTTGGAAGCTTCAAGGCGCCCTTATAATATTCAATTGCACTATCCAGGCCGTACGCTCGTCGCTCCAAGTTTCCTCGAGCTATGATAGTTTCCACGTTATCAGGCATCTCTTCTAAGACAGAGTCCAAGATTGATAGAGCCAGCTCCAAACTGCCGTAGGCCTCCTCGAAATGAGCATATTCGATTCTGAACGCGGGACGACCGACTGGCACAAACAGGGCAGCGCCTCTTCTGTATATGTTTCGAACCTCCTCGAAATGCTCTTCGCCTTGAGTAGTCATCCATCTCACGTATCTGAACCAGAACTCATCATACAGTGCCTATATCAGACATTAATATCAAGCTGGGAAGAAATTTGATAAGCAGCTATGAAAGTCACTTACAGTAGCAACCAGACACTTCTCGTATAAAAATCTGATGCGCGGGAGGTCACCCTCAACTTCTTCAAAGTCGAGATACTTGCGCCAGTTTATCAGCTCCTTTTCCTCGAGAGGTGTGACATGGAAGTAGGAGCGTTTTATCTACCAGATGTTAGCTTTACTGAATCTGTTCCTGTTTATCGAAAAGCACTCATACCTCTGCCTCAAAGGGCCATCGACTCATGGTCTCCTTCTGTGTTTCATTGAAAATATTAACATGGACTTGGTGAATTCGCGTTCTGATCTCCTGCTCTAGCTCTGCACCCGATTTCGACTCGCCAAGCTCTGTCCGTATTTCCTCTTTGATCTTGGAAACTTCTTCTTCCGGCAATAGCGATTCAACGGGCTGGCTAGCTCCCATGGTCGTGTATCTGTCAAACATTGTGTCAGTGCTGCGCGTCGCATTCAACAGATCGCCTCAGACAAACCTTTCAAAATATCTAGCATATTGGTGCATGGGGATACGGATGATCCGCGCCAAAACAGCAAACACTAGATCCTGACGTTCCATTCGTTCTTCGAACTCGATGTATTTATCCCAGAAGGTATGTGAGAGAAAATCGAGGCCGATGATGTCGGCGGCCATGTCGAACAGTCTGCAAGCTATTGTTAACATCACCCCGAATACGACAGTAGAGTGCACAATATATACATACTCCCGCACTTCGTCCTCATCAGGACACGTCTCCATTTTGAAAGAGCAGTAGCTAGACCATAGATCAACCGAGTTGGTGATACTAGCGACTCCGCGTTGATACACCTATATCGACTGTTAGTCTCCGCATTTCGATCAAGCATCATGAAATCCCACTTACCAGCTCCGCGGCATCAGATCCTGCGATGGCAAATTCTATATCCGCGTACCGCTTCCAATATCCGAAAAGCAAGGGGAATTTTGCAAGAAATGCATCAAATATTTTCCGCGCCTCAGCAATGACTTCTGGTTTCGAGCTTCGTCCAAGGCCGTCATCAATCGCTTCTGTTGCGCGAATCAGATTCTCCCAGTTGTCGAAATTGTCCGGATCTTGCCCCTAAATTTACACATCTTGTTAGCTCAGTGCAGGTCAAAGAGCCAAATCGTAGGAGTCTCTCTCACCACTAGATCGTGAAGACGATTCCACTCAGGGTCTTCGATATACAAATCGATTTGGTACCGTTTATCTAAGTGAGCGGCCATTGCAGTCTATCTGGAGTCTTTTCCAAATTTCAAAGCGTAGTAAGTGATCTTCCAACTAATACTAATATTCGTATCCGCGCAACTTTGCTTCAATGATCTGTACAAGAGTGAGGGTAATCGAGTGCTGGCGAAGTTGTAACTCTTTTGTTCCAAAACAATAAAATTATTGGAGCCGGTTGCGTGTGCTGAACCGCTAAACTTTAAATAGTTCGTAGATCTCTGGCGCGCAACCTCGAGACCTGCCCGTAACTTCTTTCAGACCCTGTCGTTTTCGTTTGATTCACGCCGCCTTCTAGACATTCATCGCTGTCGTGCCTCCATTCAACAGAGCTCCATTTTTTGAAATCGGTATTGGACTCTTTTGGAGATGGAGAGCTACGGGTTAGTAATTTACACTGTTCGAAGGTTGGCGTCTTGTTACTGACACGGTTATCCGCAGAATACCCCGAGCCACTTTACGGTCGGTCACTCTCGAGAGACTGGCAACTTTCTCGGCCAAGAACAGTCAGGATGATGATCTGGATAAACTGCTGCTTGCACTACGCGCATCAGGCAACATTTTTACGCATCGCTCAAAAGCGCCTACCAACGGCGAGAATCATGTGAAAGCTGATATTAACGGACACGCACTCCCCGCGCCGATGGTAAGTCCAGCCCAATCGCTCTCACTGATAAGATATTAGGCAATATTTCTAACTAGCTTTTTACTGGGGTATCAGACTGCGAACGAATTGCAAGTACTGCTCTCTCTAGCTTCGTCGGTGCAGTATATACGGCAAAAGTCTCACGCCAAACGCCTCCTTGATCAATTGGGGACGTGTTTGGCCGTCAGTCACCAACATCGATTTGAGAACTCTGCCTACATAACTGGTAAGGCATTTCCTACAAATTTTTTGAGAGTGACACGTTTCTGACGCGCCTATCATAGAGCTGTTTCCTTCTCCTTGGGAGGTCGTGTCGGAGAAGCTGACGCTGGCTATTCTTGACATCGGTCATCAGTTTACCGATTTACAAGCGATTGCCTGTGACTACCTTAATAAATATCTGGAGAGCCTGAAGGAAGCGAATAAGTCTCTGGAAGCGCCATTTCGTAAGTCAGCCACTTCGCGTGCTTTCTTGTGGTATGACTATTGACATTTTACGATATTTAGACTTCATTTCTGTATTTCCGCTATCTTTTTCTCTCCACGGCTTCATTTCAGCGTTCATGAAGCGACCCATGTACTATAGCGACCCTGATGCTCAGATGGCTCTACTGAATGCGACGCGAGGACTCTTCGAGGATGATATGCTACTAAAACTCGAAGAAAGCATGTCGATGCTAAGAACGTCGAACCATTCGAGTCCATCCGTTAGCATCTGGATGACATATCGTCGCAACTACCGGGCAATAGGCAAAGTGCTAGGCTCTCTATCGCTGAGATATAGCTATATGGAAATGGTGCGTCATATTGCCGGATTATACGTGTTGAAAGGACAGCCCGAGGAGATTTGCATCAAGGACTGCTATCTTGATACGATTATGGCCCAATCAAGATTTGTCCCTCACATCGATGATAGAAGCCGGCAGGTTCTGAAAACCTGTTGCGAAATCGCAATGGGTGGCATTTCCGTTATCGAGGAAGGTCTTGACTATGTCAACATGTCGTCCTCTCGTCAAAGACGGGTTACTTTTGCGTTAAAGGCGTCAGCACTTGAGGTTTTGTGTATTGGAAACATCCTTGAAGAGTTTCCTGTAGATGATACGGTGCTATTGCTGGAGAACGCGCTCACAGATGAGGATCAGATCGTGGAAGAGGTTCTAATCAGCAGAATATTCAAGATTATGGCTTTGCTCTGCAAAAAGAACTCGGATATTGGATCTTCTCTCACTAGAATCTTCCCACGACTTCTAGTACGCTACAGTACGACTCTGACAACCATCCAGACCGGTACGGTTTGTGTTGCATATGCGCTACATTATCTCTCGGAGGATGCCGTGATCTCGACTCTGTACACGTTTGCGAATATTCTTGTTCTTGAGAGAGCGAACTCACCTTCGAACAATAGAGCGGCTCCCAAAACTGTGACTTCCAATGGTTTACAACGAGTGTCTAGCATGGGGAGCAGTATCAGCTTGATCTCACGGAGTGAAGAGGAACTGAACATTATATATGAGAATGTGATCCATGCGCTTGCGCGTATTATGCAAGGCTATGGCAATCCCAAGATGACGGCGCTGACTATCTCTGTTCTTGTACAGAAGATAGGTCGTGTGAACGATTTCATTGACCGATGCTTGGTACTTGGGCTGGTGAGCTTAGCTTGCAGTGGCACCGAACGAGAATTCAAATCTATTTTGAAGCTCTATTCGCGTCTTTCGAGTGAGGCTATTGCAAGAGGAGACAAAGAAATGGCGGATGCAGTTCTCGAGGCTCAAGTGAGAATTGCAAAGAATATGGATACAAAGAATCAGTACTACGAGCTTTATCTTCGAACTCTACTGATCGATATTGCCAGTAAAGGCGATGTTCGAGATGTTGACCACCATCGCCACAAGCTAGATGTCAGGGTCCCAGCTGAAGAAATATCCTATCTGATTACTCCCTTGGCTTCTCTTTTGCCACCCACTACTGAAACAAGATTCGCCACGGACGACGAAGAGCTCTTGACTGCATTCCGGAACGCATGGTTCAACATGGCGGTTCATGGATACAATAAAGAGTCTGAATGGGTCTTAAAGCATGCCAATGACCTGGAAGTAATTGCATGGAGCTCTCCTCCTCTCGTCTCGGAAAAATCTTCCAACCTGTTTGAGAGTGAGCTTGACATCAACACAGTTCTCCACCGTGGATCCCACCAGCACGATATGAACGAGCAACGCCAGAAAGTTCTAACCTCTTTTGCTCCCGCTGGAGCGGTGCCTGCGCAGATTGAGTACCGTTCTTTGACATTCCCCAAGCTTATTTTCCTTTCGGCAGCTCTATTGTTGGAGTCATTACGCGCGTCTGCGGGCGATTGTTCGAAGGTTCAGCTTTACTTTCTGGACCCTAGTTTCAGATCTGGCGAGACCTCCAAAATCATCTCCGGTATTGCTAATGAAGTCATGAGAATCTATCTGCAAAAGGTCCTTGCTAAGTCGCTTGTTCCAATGAGTCCCAGCATCTCAGGCCAGCTCCGAGAACTCCTGATACTGTGCTGCCACCGTATCCAGAGCGTTAGCATTTCTGCATTCGAAAGTGCGAACAAGATCATTGCAAATGTTCCGTCCTCCCTGTGTAGGAAGGAGAGTTTGTTCACGCTCTTGGAACTTCTCACGCTTCTGTGGAATAGCTGCCTTGACGAAGATGTTGATCAGTACTCGCCTCGTTCGATCTTTACCTCGGCAAAGACCAAAATCAGACTTGAGCTCTCAGACTCCTATAGTAACCGCAAAGCCACTCTGAAGATGCTACACGGTAGTGCCTCTAAGTGGGTTCAGCTGGCTATTGATACCTCCCCTCTTGATGTGAAGGGTCTTTTGCAATCTTATCTGGCGGACATGGATGACTTTAGAGCCTTTGGCCACGTATCTCTTGGGCGGTCATTTGCTGTGGATATGGGCGGTAGAATATCGTTCACTGATAACAAACTGGCTTCCATCGGACACCCCGCTGATGTCAAAGTGGACACCATTTCCGATTTCTTGACCCAGTATACCTGGCGTCAGATCTACCGTCGCGGAGAATCTGTGGTACCGGGAGAACATGATGAGAACACGGTTGCGGCATACAATTCCATCAAGGCGGTTCTCGTTAGCTTACAAGACAGGGTCTCCAAGAAGAGATTCGTTTCCATCGCTGAATTGCGCGAAGGACTTTTGCGCACTGCCGAGTTCATTCTGGAGTGCAAGAAATACTCTGCCGAGCTTGTTCACTATGTCGTTCACATTCCGTTTATGGTGTTTTCGAAGCAGTCAATCAAACTCGGAGTATCGCTATGGCTCTGGCTTTTGAATGAAGCGCCGCAACTTCAATCAAGGATTCTGGCCGAAATAGCTCTTGGTTTTGAGTGGAGCATACGCCGACGCGAAGGTTTGTACTCGACGGCTCATGATCTTACTCCGGTTCTCAATTTGAAAATGGAGTACGCCCCGTCAAACAAGGAAGAAATCATGCACGATGCTCGAATCGCTGTTAACAGTTTTGCGCCTCATCTGTATGTGGTCGAGATGCTTGCTAGCCATTTCCAGTCGAGCAAATTCCAGAGCTTGCATCTGTTTGAAATCTTTGAGCGATCGCTGAGAATCGCTTTGCTGAATATGGCGCATGGTAGCTACCATCCGCTTGTTCGCCAAAATCGGTTCAATATCATCCTCTTCTCGTTGAAGCTTCTGGAGGGATACAGCTCATTGTCTTCTCAGCGCTCGACATTCTTCAAGAACTTGGTTCTTACTGCAGCTCTCACGTGGTTCTCGAAACCCCCAGGGTATGGTTAATTCTTTTCCTCATAATTTCATCAAGAGCTCCTCGCTAACAAAACGTTTTAGCTATCCTTTTGGTGGTAACCGGCTGCAACTGAAGTCTGAGTTTAGATTACTTCTGGATGTTTACCAGCGGGTAAAGACGCTAAGGGTCAATGGTCCCGAGAAAGCTCTATTCTTAGATGTCAAGAAAGAGTTGCTGCTTCAATTTTTAAGTCACGAGGTTTACGGCATGTCAATCTGGCTCGATCCTCTTGGGTTTGTGCCTTACAGGGAACTCAAGCAACAGATTCCCAAGCGCTCGTTCGAGCCTTCCGCCGAGATGATCATTGTGGCTTGGGAGATTGATCCAGGATTAGCTATTTCATATGCAAAGCGGTTCAAGCGTCCTGAAGTTGAGCACCAATTGCGCCAGCTTGTCATTGCTGATACCATCCGTGCTGCCGATGTTGCCGACGCTCTTCCTTATCTTATTGACGGACAAGTCAAGGAAAATGGAGGTTCGGAGTTCAAGGTAAGAGACCATTTCCTCGTTTACTAATTTTTTATGATCCTGATAAGATGCTGACCTTATACTTCATAGTATCTTTTGTTCTGGGCTCCAGCCACTCCCATTGATGCAATCAACTACTTCATGCCAAATTACGGAAGAAACACTTTGATGATGCAGTATGCTATGCGTTCGCTTGAGAGCCACAGTGTGGATGTGACCTTTTTCTACGTTCCTCAGATTGTACAAATGCTCAGACACGATGAAAGAGGCTACATCGAGCGATTTATTCTTGAGACCGCCAAGCTCGATCAACTTTTCGCTCATCAGATTATCTGGAACATGAAATCGAATGCGTACAAAGACGAAGACTCCACGATTCCGGATTCAATCAAGCCTAGTCTTGACAGAGTAATGGAACTGATGATTAGCTCCTTTGCCGGATCTGACAGAGATTTTTACGAGCGCGAGTTCTCCTTCTTCAACGAAGTCACATCGATCTCTGGGAAATTGAAGCCTTACATCAGAAAATCAAAGGCTGAGAAGAAGGCCAAGATTGACGAAGAGATGCGCAAGATCAAGGTCGATGTGGGTGTTTATCTGCCTAGTAACCCTGATGGAACGGTTATCGGCATTGACCGAAAGTCAGGAAGACCACTGCAGAGTCATGCAAAGGCACCCTTCATGGCAACATTCCAGATTCGAAAGAACGTGAAGACGATCAACACCATACGACTTGAAGGAGAAGATGAGAGCGAGAGCATGGCCGTTGAAACCATCGAAAGATGGATGAGTGCTATCTTCAAGGTTGGCGATGACTGCCGACAAGATCTGCTTGCTCTGCAGCTCATTGCACTTTTTAGGAATATTTTCAACGCGTCAGGTCTTGATCTGTATCTTTTCCCTTATCGTGTTATTGCTACTGCTCCAGGATGTGGTGTTATTGATGTGCTTCCTAATTCGATTTCACGAGACATGCTTGGTCGTGAGGCAGTCAACGGGCTGTATGAATATTTCATCAGCAAGCACGGAAGTGAAGACTCAATCAAGTTCCAGCAGGTTCGCAACAACTTTGTTCAGAGTATGGCGGCGTACTCGGTCATCTCATACCTGCTTCAGTTCAAGGATCGCCATAACGGTAATATCATGTATGATGACCAGGGTCACGTCTTACATATCGACTTTGGTTTCTGTTTCGATATCGTTCCGGGTGGTGTGAAGTTCGAAGCTGCTCCATTCAAGCTCACGCACGAGATGGTTCAGGTCATGGGAGGGCGTGACACTCAGGCGTACAGATGGTTTGAGGAACTGTGTATCAAGGCTTTCCTTGCGTGTAGGCCGCATGCCGAGAGCATCATCAGATGCGTGTATCCGATGTTGGAAAGTGGCTTGCCATGTTTCAAGGGTGAGACGACGATCAGAAACCTGCGAGACCGGTTTGCGCTGGACAAGACCGATAAAGAGGCTGCGGTGCATATGAGAGGACTCATTAAGAAGAGTGCCGAGAGTCTGTACACTCGTGGTTATGACGAGTTCCAGAGAGTGACAAACGGAATCCCGTATTAGGTGAAAAAAAGTGCAAGTTGTACGAAAGTCTGTGGAGTCAAGCTGCATCAGTTGTTTTGTATTTATAATGAGTCTTTACTAGTTAATGCTTTAATTCAACCTATTATTTTCATGCTATGATACAAATTCCAATCCTATCTACAATTTCTAGAAGCCATCAGATCATTTGCTTTCCGAAATAGCCAGACTTTCCAGTTTCGGCAACTCTGTCTCCTTGTCGCTAGACTTCTGTTCAATCTCCTTTAGCGCCAGAATTGTCCCCTCAATGATGGCGATGTGTTCGTTCTCATGAACTCGAGTCTCATATTCCTCAACTGTCTCCTCTTTCTTGAGTTCGAGTTCTTTGACTACCAAGGGCTCGCCCTCATCGACTTCTTTGATCACTCGGTGAATCATGAGACCGCCCTTTGTAATCTCGCCGCGTTGACCAGCCTCCCAAGCTCGCTCGATTGCATGAATTCCAGCAAACTGTCCAGGTAAGGCGGGGTGTAAGTTTATAATTGGGACATTGACTTTTGAGACTGGGTTCAAGAACGACGGCGAGAGAATCAGCATCCATCCTGCGCAGACAATCAGATCGGGCTTTTGCTTCAGAACCAGCTCGGCTAGGTCGACGTTGAATTTCTTGCGCGCTTGTTTTCGGGCATCTTTGTCTTCTTTCGGAATATCCTTGTAGTACTTCTGTAAGTCATGCACCTCAGCTGCAATTCCTGCTGTCTTCGCCCGCGTCAGTCCATAGGCAGTGGGAGATGAGGAGATAACTGCGCAAATCTCAGCCGGGATCTGGGGTGACCTCTTGCCGGCAACAGAGTCAATCAAAGCCTGTAGATTGGATCCAGACCCGGATATGAGTACGAGGACCCGGGGTTTTGTCATTGTATGAAGTGGTTACTGTTTGGTAAGAGAACTGTGCTACACCTCGATCAATTTCATTTCTGAAGAAATAATTGTACACCCTTACCCAGTAATTATGTAATGGGTGAATAATAGATTGATTACTTGTAAATTACGAACAGTTCTACTAGAGCACAGCACAATCTCCTGGTAGCTAAATAGTACCGGTTATTATAGTAGGGATTCACAATTTTTTCGATTTTATTCTAACTTGCCTTAAGATTATCTGGTGCAGAAGGTCGTGTTCACAGTGCGCGACCTATTGGCGACGACTATCAATTGTCGAACGCCCGGACCAAAGCTTTTTATTGCCGGGTCGGCCGCGCGACCCCGCCCCGTCCTCAGCAGTAGGTTTTCTGATATTCTACGACCTCTACGACGCATACAGATCAGCTTGTACACTAAATCCGAGCAGATAATCGAGGAAACGTATTTGCTGAAGCATTTGGATTTTGCGCATTGTCAATTCATTTACTTTTGAATAATGTCGAAGCGGCAGCAGATGAAGAACGAGGCCCTACTTAGAGATCTCTCGGATCTTCCAGAAAATCGCAGATGCGCCGATTGTGGTGCCAGAAATCCAGGTATGCTATCGTCTTGTTTTGTATTCATTGGAAAAATGATAGCAGCCTGATACTAATAAACATTGTTTAGGATGGGCGAGCTGGAATGTACGTCGCTCTCTTCTTCCTTCATGGTCGACTCGGATCAATAGGCTATCGAATTTCAAATGACTGACATTATTACTAGCTCGGTGTCTTTCTCTGCATGCGATGCGCAGGTATTCACAGAAAAATGGGGACTCATGTGTCAAAAGTGAAGAGTCTCAGCGTTGATTCATGGAGTGTTGATCAGATTTACGTATGTTTTGATATCTTGGCAGTGCTGAGCCTCGATCGATGAGCTGATCAATTTTGTATAGGGAATGCGCGATATGGGAAATAAGAAGGCAAACTCGATCTGGGATCCAGATAATCACGGAAGCCGAATGCTCGGATACGATGCAGATGACGATAGGTATGCGCATGAGATTTTGATACTGATTGTCTCGCGATAGATCAATACTGACGATGCTTTACAACTAATAGTGCAGTGGAACGATATATCCGGGATAAGTATGAGCGAGGAAAGTTTAGACGTGACGCCGATGACTTTGGTGGACGGCGCTCCTCCGGATACGATGACTACGAAGACAACGATTACGGAGTTGGCGGAAGCCGTGGAATCAAAGAATCATCATCGTCCGGCCCCTCGCGCTGGTTTAGAAAATCCAAGAATAAAAAGGAAGCTAAGGATGATGATCCATACGGAGATACGTATGAAGCTCGCCCTGCTCGCAATGGAAGTCGTCGAGAACGACGAAACGACGAAGATGACTTTGGCAAAAGTCGCGAGCGCGATAGACCATCCCGAAACCGCAGAACCTCAGAGTTTCACGAGGATTACGACTATAAAGACAAAGTCTCAAAGCTGCGTGATATGGGATTCTCTGACAGCCGCAAGAATCTCGACGCTCTTGAGCGATCCAACGGCGATATACTTCGTGCAATTGAGATCTTGACTGGCGACGAATCCTCAGAGAGTAAGCCGCGACTACCTCCTCGACCTGGTTCAGTATCTGCTCCTTCATCAGGCGCCACCAGCCAGCCATCTACTAGTACTACAACGGGCAACGCCCCTAGTGCTGCACAGCCTTTCCAACAGCCGATGTACGATCAATATGGAAACCAGATTGGCGTGTTCCCAGCACAGCAGCAGCCTCAACAGCAGCAGTACCAGCCGCAAGCAGCGGCGCCTCAACAGTTTAATCAGTTGACTGGTATGCCAAGTCAGTATGGTCAGCCTGCTGCCAATCAGCAGGGTATGGCGCAGCCGTCCCAGTTACAGCAGCAACAGCCTCAGAATCTTTTTGCGCAGCCGACTGGTGCGCCATTCCAACAACCGCAGACTTCCCAGCAGACTCAGGTCAATCCTCAGCAGTCGTATGGAGCTTCTTTGTTCCAGTCTCAGCAGCAGCCTGCCAATCCTTCGCCATTCCAGCCATTCCAGTCTACGGCTACTGGCGCATCGACTGGATATGGTCAGCAGCGCAACAGCTTACTGCCCCAGGCAACTGGATTTAACGGTGGAATGAATGGCTATGGCAATCTGCCGCAGCAAGGTTCGCAGCAGCAACCTTCCAGTCAGAATGCATTTACGTCTCCGTTCAATGGTCAAACTCAGCAGCAAGGAATTCAGAATAACCGAAATACTTCCACATCCGTTGACTTATTGGGCGATCCAGTAACCACTACACCTACGACCTTCTCGACGGGATACCAGCCCTTGACCTCCAGTCTGCTGGCTGGCCAGCAATCGCAACCGCAGAATCAGAATGCTCTCGCCAACTCGTTCTCGGCAATGTCACTCCAGTCAGGAACGCAGCAAACCCAACCGCAACAGCAGAACCAACAACAGCAGCTTCAGCAGCAGCCTCAATCGCAGTCTCTGCTACCGCAACGCACTGGTTATATCCAACCTCAACAGACTGGTTACCCGCAGCAACAGCAGCAGCCGGTACAGCAGCAGCAGCATATTCAGCAATCGGCATTTGCTCAATATCCTATGCAGACTGGTATGCCCACACAGCAGCAGCAACCGCAGCAACAGCCGCAGCAGCAGCAACAACAACAGCAGCAACAACTTCCCCAGGGCCAGCCTTTTGCTTCACAATATGGGCAAATGCCGACTCAATATGGTCAACAGTCGATTCAGCAGCCGGTGCAGCAGCCTTACGGCGGACAACCGCAACAACAGCAGCAGTTTGCGCAGCCTCAGATGCAGCAACCTATGCGTACTGGAATTGACAAGTCGACGATCATGTCCCTTTATTCTCATCCTGATTATTTTTCATCTCCTGTGGCTATTCCCCAAAACCAGCAACAGCAGCAGATGCCTAACGGTAACCAGTCGCTTCTCGGAGGCCCAGCTGTTGGTTCCAATCAGCAGTATGGTGTACAGCAGCAACAACAGCCTGTCAAGGAGACCCCTTCTTTGAAGCCTGGCTCACATAATCCATTTTTGGCCCAGCAGCAGCCACAAAGCCAGCCTGCGATGGGAAACAATCAGAATGGCGGCCGCGCGAGCCCCGATGCCTTTGGCCAGCTTAGCGCTTTTACCGGAAATGGTGGGGGAAGTAGATGGTAGTCTGGGTTTTTGTCTGTGGAATAATAGTTTTAAGACTATTTCGAGAATTATTTACGTGCTATTACTCTGTTTGTTTCTACCACTTTAGATACGTTTTTGATATTTGTGTATCTTTATAAACCTTTGTACTTTTCTTAGCTGTTAAAGTAGCATATGTTTACATAGTGATGTATAGTATAGTGCTGTTTCTGATCGATGCTGAGATATTAGCCATGATTCTTTTGGTATGATTAGTGAGTTGCAATCAATAGGTTTCATTAGTGAAAATATTTGAGATTCTATATGGTACATCTATTCTATAATACAACGTTAAGAGCTATGATACATTTTGGCCCGTCTTCGAGGTTACTGTTCGACTGAGAATAAAACACGAAGCCAGGTGCTACATCGTGAACATTGAACGAGAACCTCGCCTTCATCTCCATCTTCGTCTTTACGGGCGTTGGAAACATCGACCAGCATGCTCTCTGTGATGACATAGGCATCGCCACACCGACATTCTTTATACCAGACTTCTTCGCGAACACAGTCGGTACACGTAGATTCATCCTCTGACAATCTGTGAGTAAGACACATGCTCGCAAAGGCAAAGTCATCGAGATCAGCCATATCCGATTGTGCGATTATTCGAGCCTCGTAATCAGACTGGCTCGCTAACGATTTGCTTTTCTCGATAATCGATCTGTCATAATCCGCGCGCAGATTCGGCACAGACAATGTGTTGTACGCCGCAACTATATGATCGACGGTCTCATTAGACTGATCCAAATTATCGGAATCAGCAGCAAGATTCTTGTCGGGGTGGTGACGCAGAAGCGCAGCTCGATACGCCTTCCGGATCGCTTCTAAAGAGAGTGGGTTGGCGTGGGGTGGTGGAGGAAGACCTAGCACATCATAGTATAGCGTCGGCGATGTAGCCATGATTCTTACTAGCTTTGCACAGTCACAGAGTAGGCTCGAAGCCTTGGTGTTATATGAACCGGATCATAAATATGAGAACTGGCGTGGAGGATATTAAAAAATCTGGAAGACTTCAGGAACAGCTATTTAGGCCAGTTGGGAGACGAAACCTAAAATAATTTCACGAGCGGATGAAAAGACGAAGTCGACAAAAATGCCCTTTCTAGTGGCGATAAATCCTTTAGACATGACAGGAATGCAGTATAGCTCAAGATTATATGACTGATAGAGATTTCCGATTGTTTTTGACCAGCTTATTGCTGCCATATGCGCAAGAAGCGCAATTAAAAACATTATTACATAAGACATCTATCAGCAACTTCACGTGACAAATTATTGCTTATGATGGCAAGATGCTCATCAGAACGCAACGACTAGCCTGCCCTCATGGCGTAATGGTAACGCGTCAGACTTCTAATCTGAAGATTGTGGGTTCGAGCCCCACTGGGGGTGTATCTAATACACTCTTAAGAGAGCTGTGTCTTTTTTTTATCTTTTTACTTCTATTATTTTTTGCTCTCTTTCATAATAGACTGCAGTTTTTGTTTCTTTTTTCTAACCTGTTCGAATTTGTGTGGAGTGGGGATGAAGACAGCTCGAAAAATGCAGCAAGTTGAAGAAGCAGCTAAAGAGACCCAAGAATCTAGCACTACGGTAAGATTAATGGACCCCTGCGTATTGCGTAGTCCATGCAGCTGATCAAGGGCCCCACTCAGATCGTCATTGCTAGTTGTTGGCCTATTTTGACGATACGCGATTGCCGGACGCGCCAGTAGTGATGGAACTATAGATTAATTACCAAAGAAAAGTGATATAACTTCCTCGGATCGGAAGGTAGCTGAGTCGGAAGGGTGATTTACAGCAAGGTTGATACTCTAATCTGGTAACGCTAACCTAAGCTGGTCATTAAGGCTCTTGAGCGTGAAAAACCTCGGCACTTTTGGAGTCAGAAGCACCTGCAAGACACTCACATTGTTGGCTGCCCCACCGCATACAAGTCAGGCACGGCTTACCGGCGTGTGAAGCCCATTTTAGCAGGAAACGACGCGTTGACTTTCGACGCGCCAGTCAGTCAGGTTCTTCTGCATATACTTTTTCCTTCATTCCTTCTCTCTTCCGTATGCTCTTTTGCTGCCTGTCCTGTCTCGTTAGATCCTCTATTCTGCTATTACCTACCGCGGTGGTCTGCCGGTAGTAGCAAGTCATCATGCGCCTTCGCGAATTACCTAGTGCAGTGTGCGATCTGCTTACGGGCTCCCGCTACGGTGCCGTCGTCGCCCTGCTGCTATGGCTCGTTGATCTGGCGTTCTCTGTCGCTATTGTCTTCAAGGTACCCTGTAAGTATTCAACCTACATCTCGGTGCTCAGTTCTGTATTTTGTTGTTCTTGGTGCTGTTTGGTTCGACATGTTGCATACGCGGGATCGAACTGACAATTGTTTCACAGACACCGAAATTGATTGGAAGGCCTATATGGAACAGGTAGCTCTCTACATAGACGGCGAACGCGATTACACGGTTAGAACACTTTGATGAATGACTCCTCTGTTCTAAGCTAACTTCTAATCTTTTGGAGTGTAGAAAATAAAGGGTGGTACAGGTCCATTAGTGTAAGTCGACAGCTCCTCAAGATCAGTATGTGAACAGCTGCGGTCTGACATTTCAGAACAGATATCCCGCAGGCCACGTCTATATCTATAGTCTGCTATACAAGTTGACCGACAACGGTGAAAACATTTTTCGTGCGCAAATGATCTTTACCGGTCTATATTTGGCTACTCTTGCGTTGGTCTTCAGGAGTTACATCAAAGCAAAGGTGAGCTTGGATGCTCAATTCCTGGACATACTTGCTTCGAATATATGACTGACGTCAATTGTTGTGCAGGCGCCTCTCTACGCTTTTCCCTTGGTCATTCTCTCAAAAAGACTTCACAGTATCTACATGCTTCGGTTATTCAACGACGGGTTTGCTATATTTGTGACTTATGTCGCGATCTCAGTCTGGCAAAATCAGTACTGGCTGCTGGGCGCTATGATCTTCAGCTTTGGCGTCAGTATCAAAATGAATGTTCTTCTTTTCCTTCCCGCAGTGGGAGTGATTATGCTTCAGGCTTTAGGGCCGAAGGTATTTCGAGCAGCACTGTATATGCTCCAGGTCCAGATCATTGTCGCATACCCGTTTTCGTCAAAATTCTTCCTATCTTATGTTACCAGAGCGTTTCAGTTCAATCGCGTATTCCTATACAAGTGGACTGTGAACTGGAGATTCATTGAAGAAGCGGTATTCTTGACTCCAGAGTTTGCACAGACTTTGCTGTTGATTCACGTCGTTCTACTACTCGGGTTCATATTTACACGCTGGATTAAGTACGAATATCCATTACCTTGCGAGATTGTCGGAGAGATCAGTTGGCTAACTCATTGTTCATTTCAGACCCTCGAATATGAATCTCATAAACATTATACAGACACTTGTGTTTCCTACACCTCGGCCCATCGCGGTGGAGCATGCTATATTCGCCAAGATGTCCCCAGACTTTATTCTCAAGACTCTTTACACGTGCAATTTGATTGGGGTGTTGTGCGCCCGTTCGCTTCACTACCAATTTTATTCTTGGTTTGCGTGGAGTTTGCCTTACCTTTTGTCTGTCACAGGATGGCACCCGGTTGTACAGTACGGTATCTGGTTAGCAGAGGAATGGGCTTGGAATGTCTTCCCGAGTACCAGACTGAGCTCACTTGTCGTTGTTGGAACGAATGCAGCGATAATAATCGGGGTTTGGTTTGGGACGAAGAAAGATGCACTTGCTCAAAAAGGTGTTGCCGGTGCACCGGTTGTCCCGCCCGAGATGTCCTCTATTTCGATTAAGGAGTCACCTGCACCTATCATTTCGGCACCAGTATCGGCTTCCACAGGCACCTCTCACTCTGCCAGCCCTTCTGGGAACAATCCCGGCATGACCAAAGCGTCTATGAGGGATCAAAAACGTAGAAGGGCAAGCGGGAGATAGATTGTCTTTGTATCTTTGTTTTTTTTGTTGTTACTTTTGTTGTTGCTTGCTCTGTCTATTGAGGGCACATGTGTATACTTACCACCTCACTATGTAAATAAATTAGACATTATTTCCTGTTACTTGAGTATGATCTGCGAGGAGGTGGTAGAGGACCCACAGTTCTACAGGTGCACGAGTTCCATTAGTTTATATTGGCGGTCTCTCTGCCACATGGTGATTGGTACACGGAATACGTTACGTATCAGCCCATTTCCTGCGCGCAACGGACCATGATCCAGAAAAACGCAAGACGCGTTACTGCACAAGTGTAGGCATTTGGAGCTGTGAAAACGATTGCCAAGCAACTAGTAATCTCAGTAGTATTATTGGCTGAAAACAGAGAAGTATTTATTGACAAGGTATTGAGAATTCAAGCGCGCAGGCTTGTCTACCGACATCAGACTTGCATTCTTGAGTGTATGCCCCACTACTATCAAACGACGCCTACCGAAAAACTCAGACGCTGTTAGCGAATTAGGGCAATAACTTGATCAAGACAACGCAATAATAATGGCCAGCAAATTGTAGAAGAAAAAGAAACTGCTGGAGATAAGGAGCGTGCCATGAAACAAAAGAAAAAAGGGAGAAACTTTTTGGCGAGAAAAAAAGATTTAAGGCGGTGAGAATAATACGGGTTAGGGTCAAATCTAAGGCCGACGCGGCTGATAACCTTACGTACGCGCGTCTGGCGAACACGCCGAGACATTTGCACAGCCGCGATTATTGTTACTCCCATCAGCTCAGGAACCGCTACTGTTCTCGTATTTTGGCTCTCTTCCTCGATATGGGATATTGATTCGCTTCTCTGCTTCACTGCCGTTAACTCATGGCTGATCATCAGGGCGACGATATCCCGCTACGGGACGTCCATCTCTCAGACGAAGACGGCGAGCTGGATTCCGACCGTCAGTCGCTTCTAGCTCCAGATCTGGTGTCTGGTTCTGCTCCTACAATCACCGTAGCAGCTGCTAATGATTTCGAGGCAGGCACGACACAGACAAGTCATCGTCGGTCATATGAGGAGCGCAGGGTATCGTCTCAAGGCCATGCCAGTAGATCTTCCAGCGTTCTGCAACCAGACAACCTTCGTCGCGAATCATTAGGGAGATTTAGCACAATTACAGGGCCAGCACCTGCTCGACCCCGCGGGGCCACACTCTCTTCAACTTTTCTTACTGTGGACACGGGCAACAACCAGGCGGGTGGCTTACAACACAGTGCCTCGGTCTCGGAGGCTACTTTGCGCAGACGAAACGTTCCAGGGGATGATGGGGAGTCAAGCAAGAGTGGATCACGTAAAAATAGCACGTCAGAGCCCGCGGACATGGACGTTATCAAACGAGGTATTGACGGTGCTTTGGGTGACGAAGGCGGCTGGCTGCCATCTCGGAAGAATACTACGGCTGCTAGGCTTTCTCCGCGCAAGTCACGGTTCAGTGTCAATAAGAGATCAGTAGACGACGAACAAGGCTTATTGGCTAATGCTGTCGACATAAGCGGTGCCGGTGATCAGTATCTATCACCTTTCCAAACTGGCCCTTCGATAGACAACGACTCTCTCTCGGTTAATTACCAGATCGACAATGGATCCGCTATCGCGGATGACGTGAGTGTACTTTCTGCCGGATCACGAAATACCGGCACATCTCGCCGGCCTCTCAGTACCGATATGGCAGTCTCATTTGCTAGCAAGCAACTTTCTTCGGCTGTCAGACGTATCGTTTCGAATGACAACCGAGTGAGCACAGAAGATCAGCGCTCGGTGTACACAGTGGACTTGACCGACGATGAAGAAGGCTACAATTATCCTGCCAGCGAAGTGATCCCAGCAATCGAAGACTTTGAACCGCCTCGAGCACCATCTCAAACTGGAGAAGAATCACCTTCGCTTCGAGGAAATGCGCTTACGATTTTCGGACCGGAAAACCCGCTGCGACTGGCTGCATTTAGGGTAGTTTCTCATTCATGGTTTGACGCTGCGTGGCTTGTTGTTCTGTTTTTTCAGACAGTGGTCGTCATTTATCGCGCAATCAGTGACAAAGATCTTCATGACACAAAGTCGTGGACTTTTGACTTTCCTAATGTTGCACTCTTAGCCGTCTTCATCTTCTACTCGGTCTCGATTCTGCTAAAGATGGTAGTCTCTGGCTTCTTGATAAATCCAGACAGAGAAACGCATCAGGTTATATTTGAATTGATACAGTCGGTCGGAATCAATGTCAGAAAAAACCGCAGGGCGATTCTCCGGGACTTTAAATCAACGTTTCGCAAAGATCGACCACAGGTTGACAAGACGGAAATGCGTCTGAGCCGACTGGCATACTTGAGATCAAGCTGGAACCGAGTAGATTTCATTGCTGTCGTCTGCTACTGGATCTACTTACTTCTCGCAATCATCAATTCACCACATACACACTCCGCGACACATATATTCAGAGCTTTGAGCTCGATTCAACTTTTGAACTGGCTGAAAGTCACCGAAGGCACTCGCGAGGTTTTACAAAGTATCAAGCGGGCGGCACCTCTTTTACAGAACGTCACTGCATTTATTGCTGTGTTTCTGGCATTGCTAGCGTTGGTCGGAGTCCAGGCGTTTTCCGGTTCGTTCCGCAGACAGTGCGTTTGGGTCAATCCTGATGACGCAAGCGACACATACACCAACATGCAGCTATGTGGAGGCTATCTTGAGCCCATAACTTTGAAAAAGATGCCGTTCAAAAAACTTGATGGATCGTTCAGTGATTCAGAGCCCAAGGGATATCTGTGTCCTGTTTATTCAATATGCTCCGAAGTTGAGTCCAATCCATACAACGGTACGCTGAGTTTCGATAACACAATCCAATCTCTCGAACTCATTTTCATCGTACTCGGAATGAACGGCTTCTCCGATCTTATGAATTATATGTCTGAGTCCGATCACGCCATTGCTGCGATATACTTTGTCGTCGGCGTGATCATTCTGTCGTGGTGGCTTTTCAACCTGTTTATTGCCGTTATCACAACGTCATTCGAAAGCATTCGCGAGATGGACGAAAGGAGAAAGTTAAACTTGGCCTTAGCCGAGGAAAATGAGTAAGCGCATTGTTCTAGCGATTGAAACAATCGTGACAGTTCTAACTAACTATGCACAGAAAACACTTGCAAGCAGAAGTCTCGATAGTCGTACAGTCAAAGCTTTATCTTTTCTACTACCGCTATTTGGAACCACTTTTCGTATTCCTGATCTTTGCAGACTTTATCGTTCAGGCTATGAAAGAAGTCAACATGTCGGCCAGAAAGTCGACGGCCATTGATGTTTTTGAAACAGTCACAACATTCATACTTCTGACAGAGATGTTCATCCGATTCGCAGCTCACTTCCCCAACTGGAGAAAGTTCTTCACTCTGAGAAATATATGGGATACTATCCTTGCTATTGTCTCGACGGTGATTTTGTTACCAGTCATTAGAAACTCTCCAAGAATCTATCCGTGGCTTACGTTTTGTCAAGTGGCGAGGACATATCGAGTGGTTGACGCTATCCGTTTGACGCGTCTCAACTGGATGATTGTCACCCGAAACAAGCGAGACTTCATGAACTTGGTCATTTTCCTGTTCTTGACTATTCTTTTGGTTGCCATCATCGGTTCCGAGCTATTCAGAGGTGAGATCGACGACTTTGACAACCAGGGTAACAGAATCGAGTCGACGTTCCGCAGCCTTGCAAATTCGCTAGCAAATACCTACCAAGTGATGACAACAGAAGGCTGGGCGAGCATGCTGTTCACCGTCACCGGTGCGCTTTCGGGTACAAGTTTAGCCGTCGTCGGCGCGATCTTCTTGTGTGCTTGGTTTCTGTTTTCGAACGCTGTCGTGATGAATCTTTTCATTGCTGTCATTCAGTCTAATTTTGATTTGTCGGATGAGGCGAAGAAGAGAATGCAGATTAATGCGTATGCTGAGGAATTCGAGCCTGTGCTTATAGGAGTTGATAGGTATGTCTGCGATGCAAATATCATAGTCCCTCGTGCATTTCTAACGAATCTTTCTGTCTTTTAGTGCACACGCGGGAGACCGCAGAAACTCGCGGTTCTCTCTTCTACAGAATGAGGCGGGAAGTGCGGTGGATGAGAATTTCCTTGGTGGAGGGGATTACGTAGCAAAGGTACCGATATCTTATGCGATGTGAATGGATCACTCCGAGACTGAAGCTAATGACGCTTTTAAATCTAGGCCACGGCGGATGAAGGTGACGGCTTTCATAATCTTGCCCATCCGGTTTTCTCATTCCAATACTGGACAAAGTTCCTTAAATTCAAGCCTCGAGAGAATCCGTTTTTCTCGAGTCCTACATTCGAGTACGACTCATCGATGGACGCACGACTCTTCATCAAAATGGTGAACGAGAAGAAGACGGAATACAAGCGGGCACGGGAGCGATATCTAATCAGCCACCCCAACTTCAACCGCGTGCTGTTTTGCTTGCGACCAGAGAACCCGATCCGTCGGTTTTGCCAAAGAATCACGTCGTCTGCGCGAGGAGGGCGGTACGGAGATGCCGCGAGAAACGAGAAACTGTACCAGGTTTACACGGCTTTCAATCTCGTGTGCTCGATTGTGATGGTCGCTTGTGCTTGTCGGATTACCCCGTTCTATCAAAAGACTTATTACCAGAGCCGTGGTTGCGAGCCCTCAGATGGCGGGTGTGCGACATGGAATTGGATGAGTATTTCCGACATTGCATTTGCTAGCATATTCACAATGTAAGATCATTACAAGAGTACAATGCTGCTCGACCATTCTACTAACTTTCTGACTGTATATAGAGAGGCATTGGTGAAGATCCTAGCAGACGGATTCGTTTATACGCCCAACGCGTACATCCTGTCGACCTGGAACTTTATCGATTTCTTCGTGTTGGGCACGCTGTGGATCGACATTCTGACGACGTTTGTCGACAGAGGCAGCAACGCGAGATTTCTTCGCGCATTCAAGGCTCTACGGGCACTTCGTCTCCTACACGTGTCGACTACATCAAAGGACACTTTCCACAACATCATTATCGTGGGTATAGTACAGATTTTCTACGCGGCGGTCGTCTCTATGACTTTGCTCGTGCCGTTCGCGCTATGGGGCCTGAATCTATTCATGGGTAAGCTTGAGTCCTGCTCAGACCAAAACGCACCAGACATTGCCTCGTGCAAGGGCGAGTTCAATTGCTACGCGTCTGGAGATAACAACTGCGCGCCGTATAACTGGGATATCTGGATGCCGAGGTCGTATACTACTCCTGGCTACAACTTTGACTCGTTTTTCGAATCGATCTCAATCTTGTTCCAGATTATCTCTCTTGAGGGTAACATATTCCAGTGTTTTTAACGTTATAGATGGTGCAGCTAGCTAGGACTGAGGGACTAACGTTTGTGACAATACAGGATGGAACGATGTTTTACAGTCAGTTAAGGATATTACAGGATCAGGACTTAATCCGAGCTATAATCATTCGGTATACAATGGCCTTTTCGTTTACGTGTTCAACTTCATTTCAATTGCATTTATCTCGGTAAGTATCCCAGGCACCACAATCTACTCTTGTTTCAACTTCTAACCTGCTACATATCTCTTATTCCAGACGTTGTTCATCACCGTAGTGATGGAGAACTACGCCAAGAAAACCGGAGCTGCATTCCTGACCATGAAGCAGCGTTCATACTTGGGCATGCAGCGCGTTTTGCGAAACGTGAAACCGTCGAGGACCGGAAGGATTCCTACCAGTCAGCTGCGGCGCAAGTGCTACAATCTGGCAGTCAGACGTGGCGGCGTGCTCGTGGACTGGCTGCTGGTTGTGCAGACTGCGCAGTTGGGGGTTCTGTTGTCTGAGTTTTACTCGGAGAATGATCAGGGAGCTTTAGTGCGAGGTGAGTTGACTGCTAGTTTGAGGGAAGAGGAGCTGAGTATGCTGACTTGTCTGTTATATCTGCAGACGTATTTTATCTGCTTATCTCTGCGTTCTTGATATTCTACATGATTGTTCGCTGTCTGGGATTAAGCTGGCTGGAGACCGGGGCCACGCGATTGAGGCTGAATCCGAAAGTGATATGGAAGATCATCGACCGCAACAAATGGGACGTAATCTGGCTGATAACGGTCGCAATCACGTTCCTTATCGCCGGCGTGACGCTGGGAGGTCGGATATGGAAATCCGAACTGCAGTCTCTGGCGACGCTCAACACTGCTAAGCGGCTGCTCATGGTTCTCATTCTCTGTCTGCTGATCCCGCGCAGCAACAGACTGAACCAGTTGGTAGTAACCGCGACCGCCAGTCTGTCGTCGATTCTCAGCCTACTATTTTCGTGGCTCGTGCTGTTCATCGTTTACGCGATCGCGTTCAACCAGATCTTTGGGCTCACGCGTCTGGGCTCGAACGGATCCGCTGACGTTAACTTCCGAGGGTTTTTTAAGTCTATGCTTTTGCTGTTCCGGATGAGCTGCGGCGAGGGCTGGAACTCAATTATGTATGACTATCAGGTCGATACGCCGTTCTGCATCAACACGCAGGATTTCTTCACTAGTGATTGCGGAAGCAAGACATATGCCTATATTCTATTCATGTCATGGTAAGCGGAGCGCCAGCGAGTTTTTCTTTCCGAGATTGACTGACTTTGATTGTTATTCTAGGAACATTCTGAGCATGTACATCTTCATGAACATGTTCATCTCTCTGATTTACGAGAGTTTCAACTATTTCTCCCATGAGTCGGAGTGCGCGCCGTTTGTCTCGCGAGATGCGATCCGCGCGTATAAAGAGGCATGGGACCAGTTGGATACTGAAGGAATAGGGTATATCCGGGAAAGCCAACTAGCGACGTTGCTGCGAGTAAGTTTATATTACTGTTTTTGTTGCAGAGGTGCGGAGAGGAAGATGGGCTGACGAGATGATTAGAAACTTCCGCCACCGTTCAACACAGGGATCTATACTGGCGAACAAAGCGTTCGCGAGATGACGTATGCATGTCAATATGTGAACCCGGTGACGATGGAGACCGAGTTCAATATGGACGAGCTGCGTCGGCGGATCGGAATGATCAACAGGGCCGAGATCAAGATCAAGAGGCGTCGGTATGAGCAGATGGTGTATGAGATTTGCTCGCATCGCGAACGAGTGATTCCGGGCTCGACGGAGTCGTATATTCCATTCTCTCAGCCGCTGATGATTATCCCGTTCTACAAGATCCCGAACGCGAGGTCGGAGGCGCTGACGCTTAAAGAGTTTATCAGTCGATGGGAGATCATGCGGCAGGTGGAGGAAGACCGGATCCGCAACAAGCTTTCTGATTTCGCGCGGATGGTCGCGTGCAGACATCGATATCTGCTCAAGCAGAACCGGATCACGCTGCAGAACGACGGGACGACGGTGACGGTGGGCAAGAACGGGCAGATCGTGGTATCTGGCGCGCGCAGTCTGAGCACACGCACGGGCGCGAGCGTCGCGATGTTTCCCAAGATTGTGGTGGAAGATTTTGCGGACGAGGAGGGGTATGAGGGTGATGACTATTATGATTATTATGAGGATGACTTTGACGGGAGCTCGATGGTTCGATCGCTCACGAGTCAGAACGACGAGAATCGACGGCCGTAAAGCATTCGGAGACAGGAAGTAGGAAGAAGTAGAGAGATGAGGAGGGTGTCATGGCAATAGCATTAGGGTGCATGGTTTTCGATATATATAGAATTGTTTTGGATGTTGCTTTGTAAAAGTTAGCTTTACCATTGGATACTACTGTTTTGGGTAATTGTCAACTTGATGTTGAGGGGCTCGAGTCGATGTAACCCTACCTTTGTGAAAGAGAGTTTTTCCCAACCCTGATAATTTTTTTCCTTTAAATTCTCTTCTTGAGGAGAATAATCCTAGGCAGTATCCGGTCTTTGCGACACGGATCTTGGTCAATAAGGTATGTCAATGAATTATCTCTTCTATTCACTGTCGTCATGTCTGTCTTTATGGATTTATTCCTGTTTAAAGGAAATGGATCTGCTGCTGCGCAGTTGCAATCTTCGCTTCTCTTTCGTGATGAACCTTTGTCGCCCCAATCATAAAGAGCCCATTAACCCGGAGCTTCTTTGATGATTCGACTTCTAGCCAAAAGAATAATCTGATCTTTTTCTTAAAGAAGAGAGAGAATGAGAAGAGAAGATGCAATTGGCAGTGGACTTGACGCGCAGTGATTTCTTTATAGCAATGAGATGTGTTTCTAACGGTTTGACTGTTATATAGGTTTCGGATCGATTAAACTGTTTCTGACTTGGTCTGATCAACTCTGCTGTTTCAAAGGTATGAATTCCTTCTTCTTTTGAATCCCCCCGTACTGTAATGTCGATTTGCAATAATAAAGAGCATGCTGGACGGTTACTGTGATGACCGAAACATATACTATCAAATTCCGAGTTTACGCGATGTGGACTTTTACATTATTCTATCCCTGATCTTATTTTATAACCTGTCCAAAGTACTCTTTTTCTCTACTATATACCGTGAGAAGCAAACAAAGAAAAACAAATCGACAGATGCTGTGCGGATTTGATGTAGTAGGATGTTAACGGGTCTCGAGTGTAGAACGACTGTGATTTTGAGCGAGGATTTATTTCGTAAAGGTGAGTTTTCTTTGCTTTTTAAGTCTTAAGATGGCTGATTTCTTGGGAATAGAAAGAGGACGGGTAAGATGATGATGGTAAAACTTTTTCCATGCTAATCATGAAAAACAATGATTCAACCTACATATTCGAATAAGTGACTCTGATCTACTCGTCCTCTGATATCTAAGAAAACGACGAAGCTGGTTTTTGGACTGCGCTTGCTAACATGAATAATAGTGAATGAGATATATTAGCCGCACACTTGTTCGCAAGATGTCGAGTTCAGCAGAAAAAGTTTTGCTTCCGGAGAGCGAGAGGGTAGAGACATTGGTCGCTAATCTGAGCGGGATCAAGGCGCGTGTGGAGGCCGCCAGCAAGCAGTATGCGTCTGGGAGTACGCCGCGGCTGGTAGCGGTGTCGAAGCTAAAGCCGGCGAGCGACATTCTTGCGCTTTACGAGTCGGTTTCGCAGAGACATTTTGGGGAGAACTACGTGCAGGAGCTGGTGGAGAAGGCGGGCAAGTTGCCGGCAGATGTGCAGTGGCATTTCATTGGCAGTTTGCAGACAAACAAGTGCGCGACGCTGGCGGCGATTTCGAATCTGTACGCGGTGGAGACGGTGGATGCGGTCAAGAAGGCGAAGAAGCTGAACGATGCGCGGGCGGAGACGATGCCGGTGCTGAATGTGTTTATCCAGGTCAACACGAGTGGAGAGGAGAGCAAGAGCGGGATGGCGCCGGGGGAGGAAGTGGTGGAGACGGCAAAGTACATTGTGGAAAGCTGTCCGCGGTTGAAGCTCAAGGGTCTGATGACGATCGGGTCGATTGCGCGGTCAAATGCGAGCGGGGAGGAAGAGAACGCGGACTTTAAGACTCTTGTGGAGCAGAAGAAGAAGGTGGAGGAGCAAGTTGCTGGCGCGGGCGAGTTGGAGCTGAGTATGGGCATGTCGGAGGACTTTGCGGAAGCGATTCGACAGGGATCTACGAATGTGCGGATTGGCAGTGTTATCTTTGGAGCGCGACCGCCGAGGAATTAGGATGAGGTTGGAATAGCATGGAGTTGGTGTTTTTTGTTTCTGGCATTATTCTGCTTTTAGATATGGAATATCAATCATCGTATTACTGGATTGGGACGTAACTTGTGTTTAGTGGATGAGCTCTGAGGAGATCGACTGCGCGGGTAAAATGGAAGTGGTATTGACTGGTGATGGTTTGTACATGGAAGTATTTAGGTGCTGGTAAGGTTCGACGGCATTGCTGTTCTAGCAGGTATAGCAGAGAATGTTGATCTTTGTGAGGTTGACTAAGTTTACCTTGCCGACATAGCCGTTGCCGGCAGCATCCCCACCTGGAAGGCCCGGAGAAGTCGCAACATTATGAGAGCGGAATAGTTTTAGTGTGTTTAGCTATGACTATTGCGCAGAATACTGTGCTGAAGTGCAAGTGCTACGTATATAGTATCTCATAGAGCAGCCATGTTGTGATTATTATTCAGTCGATAGAGCTATCGTTGAGTCCGCCAAAACCATGAAAAATTTTTAAATCGAATACTGCAGAGCTGGAGGCGAATTATTACGGGCATCGCTGATGACGTTGATGAGATTGAACTCATTGACCTTATTGAGGTCTAAAACTGATGTTCTGTTGTTGATGATTGTTCTGCATTAGCATATGCTACTGAATAGAATCCGAGCAGAGCAGGTGATCAGTGTTGTGTCTTAGTCATTGATGACATAACCAGAACAGCGTTTCCCCGCACGACGCGGAGAAGAAAAAAAGAAAAAGCAAATTGCGGCGTGATCGACCGGTGGCGAGAGCAGCGAGGAAGCAGCAGTGAAGAGATGAGAATAGTAATAGTGGAAGAGAAGAATAAGCAACAGTAACAGTAATAACTACATTAATAGCAATAACATTAACAACAACAATAACAGCAACAACAACCCCAACAACATCCGCTGATCTGTTGCGTGACCTATGACGTAGGCCACGAACCCCGGGCTGCTGCGCGTGAGTCTCGAAACAAAGAAAGCCGCTAGTCCAGATTGGGAAGTCTTCAGTTCATCGTATATACCTGCTCTGGCCCTCCACTCGATCTCCTCCGAGACTCTTCTCTTCTCTTCCTCTTCCTCTCCTCTACACCCTTCCTCACAGCTCCCTCACAATGGCAGCAACCATGCAGCAGCAGTCCTCCTTCGCGTCCTTCTCCTTCAAGCGCAGGTCCTCCATCTCCCAGATCGACCCCGCCGATCCTGCTCAACTCCCCCCGGTCCCTCCGCCTACAAGGCGCTCGTCCTGGATCCACTCCATCTCCCAGAAACTCACCCCCGACAGCAGCAAGGACCCAAAAGAGCCTCGTCGCTCCTCCGTCGACTCCTCCTCAACCTCCTCAACCTCCGTCTCCGAACTCCCCCAGCAGAAATCAAATATCCTCTCCTCCGCCTTCCGCCGTCTCTCCACATCCTCCTCCTCCTCCAAAGCATGCGGCCCCCACTCCTGCCGCCGTGTCGTCTTCAACCGCAACACAGACCGCCCTACTTGTCCGCTGCAAGAACTCCAAACCCTGCGCATGAAGCGTGTTGCCTTCCGCGTCGACGAGCTCGACGACGAAACCCTCGCCAAAGAGCCGCTCTACTGCCAGATCCGCCGCGCACTAAAGTATCAGCGGGCTCTCGAGCTCAAGCAGCTAGAGGCACAGTCCGTTCTCGACGTCAAAGCTGCTGCAGCCGGTCTCAGCGGCTTCACGCCCGGCGCGCTACCCCGCAAAATTCCTGCCTCTGCACCGACGACGCCTCTCAAAGCCGCAGCATCTGCTGCACCTGACCCGCGGCCAATCCTCAAGCGCGAGGCCTCGTCCGAGTCCACTCCTTGTGCCCAGGCCAACCTCCTGCTCGACGTTCCCCCGTCCCCCACCATACAAAATGGCATTCCGGCGTGTGAAATCGACGTGCCGTCAGCTGTCATCTCAAATTCCTTGCCAGAACGCCGTGATTCAGTGATCTCGGATTCGAGCGGCGAGCAGACCTGCGACCCCGAGACCCGCAACCCTCCCGTTTCTCCACAGCAGGCCAAAGCTGACTGCCTGGGGAAGATTTACGCGCGCTGCTGCAAACTTCGCGAGCAGACTCCTGCGCCTTTTATCTACCGCCAACTCGAAGGCAAGCACTCGCTCGACACCTTCACCCTTGCATTCGACCCCGCGAGCAGTGCCTCTGGAACTCCCCTATCATACCAGCAGATGCAGGCTCTTGCCGATCTATTCGCCTTTGTCCCGGTTGACAATTTCGTTATCGGCGGAGTGTCTCTCTCAGAGTCTATGTTCCGCGAGATCACTTCCTCTCTTGCTAAGCTGAGAGGCTTGAAGTCGCTTTCGTTGCAGGGAACAAAGCTGGACTGCGCCGGCTGGAAATGCGTCTGCTACATTGTTGCCATGTCGCCTTCCCTCGAGCACCTCGACATCCGAGGCATGTCGCGCAAAAATCCCGACTGGGATCTCTTAGCTCGCGCGATCGAGGCCCGGCAGATGCCGTTGAAGGTTGATCTCGAACATACTGATATTGGCGAGACTGAACGATTGCGCATACAAACAGCCTGTGAGGGTTTAAGCTCTTCAGCTGTAGCAACTAGTGACAGCAAAGAGTGAAAAATTAGTTCTGCTGTATGATAGTCATTTTGTATTTTAAAGGCGTTGGGTTGGTTTGTTTTGTAAATTTAAACTTGATATGGAGTTGTCACTTTTGTTTATAATTTTTGGGTTGGTTGAAGTTGAAGTAATTGAATGACGACAAAAGAGGCTTTCTGCCTACATGCATGAACAATATGACTACAGTAGGATCAGAAAGTAGGACATTACGAAAACATATTATAATGACAATTTTACACGCAGCACTAATCCTGCCACGGTTCTAAACAACAACAACATACATCGAAAGAAAACAAACATTGAAACAAAAGAATTAGACAATCTCATACTTGTCAGTCTCGACCTTGACCTCCTTTGTAAACTCGACCGACTCTCCGCTCTCAACCAAGACGACATCGCGCACGTCGATCGGCGCGAACGGTGTCGTCTTACGGAACGAGACGCCCATCGGGAAGAAATCATTCTCGTCATCGGCCTCTGCTGTGAAATCAAAGCTTCCCGACGCACCATCTGCTTCGCTGATGACGGGGATGATCCACTTGATGTGGTCGCCCTCGTGCATGTACTCGACGTCGCTCGAATTGACCTCCGCCGCTTCGCTCGGGATCGGGATTGTGATGATTACGTTCTCGAGCACGGCGTCCTCTGCCCGAAGCTCGTACTCGATCGTGACCTGGAACGTGCTCGCGCCGCTGTCGCTCAGCCAGCAGGTGATGCCCAGCGGAGCCAGGGCCGCGCCGGCGGCGTCGCCGGCTCCGGTCAGACGCCACCGCAGCACACCGAGCGGGTTGTTGTTGGAGGGGAATCCGCGCGCGGGGTCCTTGAGGCCGATGAGCTTCGAAGAGCTGAAGAGCGCCTTGTCGACGTTGGGATGGGTCTTGAACGAAGCGACGTTACCAGGCAGATCGACCGCGAGCCGGATCTTTGACACGGCGGGGTCGGCGATGCGCAGCTGCAGGTCGCCGCGGACTTCGACGTTCACGATCTCGCCCAGTCGCGAGAACTGGCCGTTGACGGCCTCGACGACGGAGACGATGATGCCGTCGTTGTCCGCGTAGGGCGAAGGCGACGCCGCCGCCGACGTGCGCGACACCGGCTCGGGCTCGGGAGTCCGCGTCGGCGTCGTGTCCTCGATTCCAATCTCGGCACGCACATGCTCGTACATATCCGTCGCCTTGGACTTCTTGCCCAGCTGCATACCCTTTCCTCGCGGCGCAGACGGCTTCGTGGCCGCCCCGCCGGGACGGTAGTCGTCGTACGAGGACTCGGCGTGCGCGGCGGTCTGCGCGGCAGCTGAGACCGCGTAGTCGCCGTGCGACGGGAACGACGACGAACGAGAGGCAAACGACGGGGTGCCGCGCTTGGCGGCCTCGCGGCGCTGCATATCGAATTGCTTTGCGCGGCGCTTGCGCTCTTCGTTGGCCTCCAGCTCTTTGTTCTAGATGGGGTGTTAGCTGTAATTCATCTTTCGACATTGAATTGATAGAAAGAGAGAGACGTACTCGGGCAATAATCTCCTGAATCTTCTCTTCGTGACTGTCCATCTCGAGATTCGTCCGAATTTGTGAAAGCGTCAAGTTTTCTCTGTATCCGAGCGCGACTATCTCGTCGAACGCGCTCAGGAGCTCGAAAGCATTCGCCAGGATCTCACGCTCGTCCGAGGACTTGCACAGCGTGGTCACAATCTGCGAAAACAGATGCAGGGTATCAATGTCCTGGAGGATGTTTGACTGCTTGTTTGTGATGAGCACCATGTACAGCTCCTCGAGCGGCTGGTAGACGTATCTGACATTCTCGTCCTCGACCGTCGTGTGCTGAGTGCCTTTGTGGGTCAGCTTCGGGAACGCAGCGAGTAAGGCTTCGATCCGAGATTTTGGCATGTCGCGAAATTGACGCGACAGAACGGCTTTGCCGCCGCGAGTGCAGACCGAGGCTGCGAGAACGACCTGAAGGGGGAGAATAGGGAGGTTAGGATGTACGTAGCGGTTGATTCAGAGGAGCGGACACATACCATTTCCAGATAACCGGCAATGCAGAGTCAATCAATTATAGCGTTAATCTGCTCAGTTGCAGGAAAGTACTCGACGTGCTGCTGGTAGGAAGAAGATGAAGGTGAAGGTGCTGCGAGGTGGAGCTTTTTCTGCTGGTTGAAAGGCGCCGGTCTCCTTCGTAAACTCGTTTGAATCCTGTGAAGCGTGCAGCCACGTCCTCGAAACCGGCTGCTGGTTTCGTATTAATAAGCGGGTTGGGTTGAGGTTGAGATGCGGCTGAAATAGTGTGTTCTGCAACTGCTTGCTGTCTTATGCAGGTTTAAGGCATAAATATGAAATCATGTGACAGATCAGTTGAGCCGAAACTGGCCTTGTCTGTCCAGCCCCGACCCCGTTTCGTTGTCATCGTCTGATCCATACTTCTGCAGCATCACCGAGTCAACTGCTTGTGCTTGAGATCGCGGTCGATTCAGTGCTATTTCAGATTTCAGAGCAAGAAAAGTAGAGCAGACATCGCGATCCAGTCGCAGATCAATGCTATCGCTGTCTCGGGGGCTCTATAACTAACACGCTAGACAGTCAAACTGATTACAAGGCGAAAGACGGATTGATCGTTTATTATACCCTGTTATATACATACTCAAGCTGATTTGTCTGAATAGTCTGGTAGCTTTTGTTTCTACTAACACCTTTAGGAGCCACGACAAATATCCGGTGTCATACGAGAAAACGAGTTGTTCAAATTCAAAGTCTAGAGCGTAGCAATCAGCTCTACCGGAAAGAAAGAAGTAAAGTTGATGTCTGTCGATATATCCGTCCCAAGCAACATCGCCTCGCAAACAAACATGGACGATCCCATAAACTCCCTGTCGCTTCCAACCGAGGAGTCCGCTGTACAGTCAGATGTCGAGATGCTTGAAGGAGAGGACGCGGGAGAAGACGACGCAATGCTTTTGGATGAAGACGCGTACCCGCAGCCACAGGAGCAGGAGCAGGAACAGGTCTCGCCGATGGACGAAGACGTCGTCGCGGATGAGTCTGAGCAGCTGGAAGACGCGCCGCAGCAGATTGAGCAGACGGAGGATTTGGAGGTTAAAGATGCTGATGTTGAGATCGGCGAGGCGGCTGATATTGCTGTCGATGAGGAGGTGGTTGAGGCTGTTGAACCTACCTATGTGGGAGAGATCGAGCAAGTCATTGTCGAAGCTCCTGTTGTCGAGGAGCCTATTGTCGAAGCCTCTGTTGTCGAAGAACCTATAGATGATGCGTCTGCGGAAGTGGCTGCCGCCGAAGAGTCATCTGTCGAACCCGTTGCTGATGGTACACCGGAGGTGGTCTCTGTGATTGATGAGAGTATAGCCGAACCTGTGACTGCGCTGACTGAAGTTGCTGAAGTCGATGCGGTCGAAGAGGTTCCTGTCGTTGAAGAAACTGAAGCGGCGGTTGAAGTCCCTGTTGTTGAAGAAACTGAAGCTGCGATCGAAGAGCCGGCGGAACCAGAACCCGTCGAATCTGCAGCCGCACAAGAAGCCATTACTGAGACAGCCGTCATTGTTGAACAAAGCGACTCTGAAAGTCCTGAAAAAGCAGTTGAAGAAAGCGTTACAGTCATCTACGAGTCGACAACAGACTCTGCTCCTCAGTCATACACCGAAGAAAGCGAAGACGCCAAGACAGCCAAGCCAAATATTGAGATCATTGACGACGACAATTCGGCGGTGGTGATTTCATCGCCGTCCAAGTCCGAGCCAAATAACGTGGTCGACGTCGAAGAATACGAAGAGACTCGCAATGTGCGGATAAACTTCCCCGACATCTGCGTGATTTTGACCCACGAGGACGCGCACTACCTTCTCTGCCCGTCCGATAACTCGGACAGTATAGTCTCTGAGCTCGAAGCGCAGCCTATATTAGAGGACTTTGCTAGCCTGTCGCAGCCGATCGATACGCTGTTTGCTTATCTGAGAGATGTTTTTCAAGATCGACTGGATCAGGACGGAGAGCTGGTTTTGGATATACCTGTCCTCGACCTTTCTGTTTCTGAGGTTTGTCATTTATTTTGTGTTTTTGTCCTTAGCGTTTATACTAACACGTCTACAGGATAACGTGTACACTCATGATGTGACTCCATATGATCTCGTTGATCTCTACTCAAGTCTGCTAGTGAACGACAACGAGACCCTTGCCGAGTCGCAGCCCTTATTCCTCAACCTGACCGTACAGCCTCGGTTCATCTCTCGATTTAATAGCATCGCGACGTTGATCCGCAGTGGGAAAGGCCTGAAACATCTGCATGGAGCTGCTGCTGATGTTATTGAGATCCCGGATGAGCCTGTGAAGCCGGTTGTTGTGCAGGATGGGGAGAGCGCGACGGCGGAGGAGGTTGTATCTCAACTGCAGCAGGATGCGGAGGTTGAATTTACAGAAGGTAGGTTTGACTTTCCCTAGTGTATACTTATAGCAGCTACTAACTGCGATTTAGAAAATGGTGTTGTGCCAGAAATCACAGAGAGTGTGCAAGCCGTTGATGCCCCAGTAGAGCCGCTATCAGAATCCGCACCAGAACCTGTTACAGAAGTTCCAGAGACCGTGTTTGAAACAGAGCAAGTCCCCGTCGCTACTTCCGATGACGGATCTGCCGAGCTTGCGAAAATAAGTACAAAGCGCTCGTTCAGCGACATTAATATAGATTCAGTGGAAGATACCGCAGAGCCAAGTAAGTCTGCATCTCAAAAACTTGATTATCTTGCGGTGATTGATATTAATGAGATTTAATAGATGGAAAACGGGCAAAGTCTGAGGAAGCTGAGTAACTCAGATAGCGTCTATTCTTCTGACCTCCTATTATGAATTTGCGAGATCTTTTATCAGAATACGGATGCCGATCAGGCGAATCCTCTGTATGATGGATTTCTATCAAGTTTCCGTCCTCGGTCTCGACCGAGCAGTGATGTCTTTGTGCACCTTCTGTACTGTTGAGTGAGGTAAGGTGTGATTCCAAAGTCCAATATCCATACGCAGACATTGGAATTTCGCCGAGTGCTGCAAAAAGGACTGCAACCAGCTCCGCGGCTGTCAAGTGCCGTTTCATCTCTTAGCTTACTCAACCCAAGCTATGGTGGATGATATGATCATTGTATTTATAGCCATATAAGCTGTTATTGTAATTGTAGACATTTCGTCCTCAGATTTATCTCATTGTGAATCTTCTTTCTTGAATACATTTTTTTGTTTTTGCTGCTGTGATTGCTTTCACGGCGCTTTGCTGGTTTGTTACATGTTTTGTTTTTTTATTTATTCTGAGGGTTTGTGTTGCATATCTGTAGTCTGTGGATAGGAACTATTATCATCAAAAAAGTAAGAAAAATGAAGAAAGAAATAATGCTCGAGAACGCCTAATATACATCTAAAAGTACTTAAAAATCACACTCAAGAGAACATGTTATCCAAACTTCGTCTCGTCGTCAAAAGCATAGCCAAAACCCACGCCGCACCAAATATTTAGAAGTAAAAGATTTCCAAAAACGCAGAGAAAAAGAAAGAGAGGTTATAGTGACTGCTCAGGAGACACGGTATGATCTGAGGTCTCTGCGTTATCGATCTCGATGCGTCGGTTTCTCAGCTGATCTTTAGTTCCGAGCCAGAACGGCAAGGGAATGATTGCGGCCGCGACCGCAGCCTGGAAGATAAGCGAGCGGCGCATGTTTCCGGGGGGATTTCCCTGCTCGGGGCCGTACTTGAGCGCGTCCATGACGACGATGAAGATCCCGCCGAGACAGTTGCCGCCGGCCCAGAGGATGGAGGACGTGAGTTCGGGGGAGACGGGGAAGACTTGTTCCTGGACCCATTCGAGGGCGAGCGGGAGGAGGGAGAATGAGGCGGCGCCGAGGACGCCGGAGACGATGTAGGGGCCTACGAGTTGGTGGTCTGTGGTTTGGGTGAAGACGAGGCAGATGTAGCAGATTACGATGACGGGGATCTGGATGCGGAGAACGAGCACGAAGGAGTGCGTGCGGTCGAGGATCGGGGAGGATATGGCGGAGTAGACGATACCGGCGACGATGAGGACTGCGCCGTCGATGCCGGCGTCGTCGGAGGAGTAGCCGTAGGGTTCCATCACTTGGTTGATGAGACTGGAGAAGGAGTTAAAGAAGCCGACCAGGACGGAGAACTGGATGGAGCATGTCAGTCAGATGCCAGGAAAGGTAAGAGACAGGAATCAGAAGATAGAGCGGCGTACAACGACAAATATGATAATGAAGCGACAGTTGCACTTAAGAGCTTTGAAGCTTTCGCTGAACGGCAGCTTGGGCTTTGCCGCGGACGGACAGGGCGGAAAAGGTGGTCTGCTGGGAATGAAAAACGCCGGCACGCATAATATCGTCGCCTACAACTGATCAATAACCGCTGTCTTATAATCCAACGAAAATAAAAACCTTACAATTATCGAAGTCCAAAGTACCTGTCAAAAGAAGTTAATCTAGAGTCTCTTATTATGTACTATAAATCCGAGCGCGAGGGAGGGAGGGACTTACCGAGTTGGGAAATTCGCTGGTCTTGGTCACGAAGGCAGGGCTCACGAGTTGACCGATCGCGCCGCCGAGGGGGTTTGAAAGACTTGCGAGGGCGTTTGCAGAGACGCGTGATTTTCTGGTGGAGAGAGAAGGTCAGTAGGCTGATGGACGCGTGGGTAGAAGTGAGGGGAACTTACGATGTGTACCACATGTCGCTATTGTGAAGAGAACAGGAGAGTCAGTCGGTTTGTTGCAGTAAGAGAAGCATCAGCAGACAAGAAAAAGGGCATGACACACGTGTAGTACGACGGAGCGTTCAACGCGAACGGCTGGCCGAGACCGATAATGATCTGTCCGAATATTAGGACGCCAAAAGAGCCGGAGTCGCTGCAGCATTTTGCACCCGCGACTCTGATCCAGCTGCCGATGACGAGGAAGACGGCAGAGATGACCATGGAGGCTTTAATACCATGATGGTTGAGCACGTAGGCGCAGGGTACGCTGCCGATCGGGTAGGTGAAGAGGATGACGGTCGAGAGCCAGTTGACGGGGGTCTCGGAGCTGAGACCGTAGAAGTCTTTGACGTTCGAGGATATGGCGGCGAACGAGAGCCACTGGGATACACGGTCGAGTTAGCGTACGAAGAAGCAGTACGGGCAATAAATCTGGGAGACGTACGGCCCAGGAGGCGACGATATTGAGGAGCATAAGCGCCACGAGGCCGTACCATCGGCGCTTGAAGGACCGATACACCGGCGTCTCGACGAAGCCGACGTCGGACGCGAGCGCGATGCGGGCGGCTTTGGGGTCGACAGAAGAGGCCATTGTGTCTGCAGCAGCACCGTCGATCAGGGAATACGCAGAAGACGAGGCCATTGCAAGGAAGAGAGTTCTCGAGCTGTCGCGATCCCTCCGCGTGGTCGTCGCGGTGGAGCAGAGAAGCCCATTGTGCGCCGTCGCTTCTGCATAAACTCTATCGTGGAGCACGTGACCCAGCACAGACCCCTCGAGCGCACGCCCGATCTCGGTTCGTCAGTCGTCGTCTCGGCCTTCCGAGCAGCTACCAACCCCCGTCAGCTCAGCTCAGCCCATTGTTCCTCAACTCACCTCCCGCCAGATGCCATCTTCGCCCAAGATCGCGATCCCGGTGAAGACGACGACCGACGTCGACTGGGAGACTCCGCTGCGGTCGTACATCCGGCAGACGTACGGCAGCGCGGACTCCTTCTCGAAAGAGTGCCAGATCTTCTCCCGTCTGCGCCAGGACATGATGGGCGCCGGAAACGACCCGACCGGACGGGATCTGATCTACAAGTACTACGGCCAGCTCGAGCTGCTTGATCTCCGTGTGCCGGTCGAGGAGGGGGGCTGTAAAGTCGGATTTACCTGGTACACTCTTCTCTCTCTGCACTCATCTCTGTTCTCTTATCTCTCTAACATCTCTCGCAGGACGGACGCCTTCACACACACCGAGACCACCCAGCACTCAATCGCTTTCGAAAAAGCATCAATCTTATTCAACCTCGCGGCCGTCAACTCCCACATCGCGACCGACACCACCGACCTCAAGCTCGCGTACAAGACCTTCCAGGCCGCCGCCGGCATCTTCACCTTCGTCGCCGACAGCTTCCTGCACGCGCCCAGCTCGGATCTCAACCGCGACACCGTGCGCGCGCTCGCGGCGCTCATGCTCGCGCAGGCGCAGGAGGTCTTTGTCGAGCGGCTGCTGTCGGAGAACGCGTCGAAACCTTCGATGCTCACTAAACTCGCAAAGTCAACCAGTCTGATGTATAAAGCTGCCGTCGAGGGACTCAGCTCGGCCGTTGCTAAAGGATGGGTTGAGCGTGAATGGGTTTCTCTCGCAAATGTATTTGCTCTTCTCTATAATTTATCAAAGTGAATGTGAACGCTAACTCGTGTAGATCAAACAATACCACTGGGACGCGATTGCCCATGCGCAGCAAGCCGACCTACAATCCTCCAAAAGCAAGCAAGGCCTCGCGATTGCCTATCTGAAATCCGCAATCTCCAAAAACGACGCGGCGCTGTCATCCTACCTCCCGTCGACCTTCTCTTCCTTCCGCGAGACGCTGACCTCGTACGAAACCGTGCTCAACACCGACCTCGCGACGATGGAGAAAGATAACGATTACATCTACCACGACAACATCCCGCCCGTGAACACGGTACCCGAGATCGGCGCGCTCGAGGCCGCGAAACCCACGCCGATGAGCGACCTGTACAAAGACCAAGACATCACGCAGCTCATCGGCCGCGACATTTTCGAAAAGCTGATCCCGGTGTCGGTCGCCGAGCAGAGCAGCATGTACTCTGAAGAAAAAGCAAAGCTGCTGCGAGCCGAAGGCGAGAAAGTCGACGTGGCGGAGGAAGAACTCGTGTCGGCGCTCGAATACCTCGGTCTTCCGGCCGCGCTCAAGACCGTAAAGACGCTCACGCACTCGTTCGATGACGGCCGCGTGGACGAGAACGTGGCGGAGTGGGCGCACAAGGTACAAGTCGGTGGCTCGGTCTCGTTCGCAGACATCGACCAGAAAAAGCGGGATATCTACCAGATTGTCGAGCGCTGCGAACGCGAGCTCGACGCCGAGGAACGTGAAGGCGAAAACATGCGCGCGCGGCTCGGTCATTTCTGGACACAGTCGCCGTCGGCGTCGCTGACCTCGACGCTCAAGTCTGACCTGCACAGTATCAAGGAGTCGCTCTGGACCGCGAGCTCGTCGGACAAGAAGCTGCAGGCGCAGTATGCGCCTGTCGAGGCCGATATCCGCGTGCTCACGCAAGGGCCCAGCAGTGCTGAGCTAGCGGCGTTTTTCAGACCGAGCAGTATAGGCGGTGTGACGCAGAACTTTATGGACATGGATATCTCAGGCCGGCCACCGCCTGTGTCGCGGACAAGCAGCAGCGGTGGTGGTGGTAGTGATAAAGTCGACACGGAAGCGGTCGAGAACGCGCTTCGGAAGTTGACGAAATTGAAAAAGGAGCGGGGGCTCGTGTTTACAGAGTTGAAGGATAAGATCCAGGAAGACGACATTTCGTCGCTGTTGATCCTCAACAAGAAAGTACCAAACATCGAAGAGAAGCTGTTCAAGTCCGAGCTCGAGAAATTCGCGCCGTACCAGAAACGGATTGCGGCGACGATCTACCAGCAAGCTGTGACGCTGAAAGACCTGAGCGCGGCATGGAAGCTGATTCTCGAGAACCCGTCGATTCGACAGCGGCGGGCGCAGAAGGAAGATTCAGATCTGCGCAACAAGACGACGATCGAGCGGTTCAGACGCGCGTTCGAGAGCTGGAACGACGTGTATCTGGGTAAGCAGAAGGGCGAACAGTTTTACGCGAGCCTGTATGACTTTGCAAAGTCGACGGAGAGGAATGTTTTGGACTTTGTGGAGAATCGGAGGGATGAGAGTCGGAGGATACTTGCGAATTTGGAGCGGCAGCAGGCTCTTCGTTAGAGCTCTTTTCACAGAGAGGAGGGGGGTAGTTTATCAAAATGCATTAGGTGTAGACATGACATGTATTCGTCACTTGACGTGTGGTCTGAGAGCAGGAGTTGCAGAAACAACAATGTCTTTGTAGAGCTCTTTCCTGCAAAGGATGAGAGAAAGGTACTTTATTAAAATGCATAAGGTGTAGACATGACATGGTATTTTAAACACAAAACATATATCTCATCGCAGGAGAAGAATTCCAGACTTTTGCTTCTTCGCCGCAGCTGCTTGTTTCCTTCGGAGTGCCATAGATGATAACTGTGGAAGAGCAGAAGATTCGTGAGCGATAGAATTTGTCTGTTGTCTGAGTGAGAACGGCAGCGCCTTGCCAGACGACTGCATAGCCATCTTCGAAGGAGCAAGGATATCGTTCTCCGAATCTCTATACACTGCAGCTTTGCCAGCGGGCTTTTCTGCCGCCGACGACGATTGGTGTTTTTTCATCTTCAAGGACGATATAGGCGCATCTAGATCGACTGTGTGGGCGGTTCCTGTCGCGTCGCTGAGCGTGATGTAGTTTGTGCTGGTGGTGTTTACTGGTTTCCGCCGGAACTGACGAGGGCGGAGGACCGGCGGTTGTTGTTGTTGATGTTGGTGTTGATGTCTGCGGTCGATGGATGGCGAGTCTGTGGGTATCGAGCCGGAGGGGGAGTCTATGAGCGAGTCCTAGAGATTATATTCACGCGTCAGTAAATAGTCGAGCTGTTGAAAGAGAAATGAGGGACGGGCGTACACTTGGTATGGTGTATTCGAGGAACGCGTTGCCGGGGGTTTCGGGACTTGACATATACAGCTCCTTCAACGGCACCCGCTTCTCAATCATCGCCCTCCTCCCGCTACCCACAGCGGCCTTCATCCTGCCCTCATCCCCCGGCGTCTGTCGCCAACTCTGCAGCACATCAGGCTGCAGCACGTCATGGGGAGAAGTGTAGAATGTAGCGGGCGGGATGTTTTCCTTGTTACTGTCGTCTTCGTCGGGGTCGTCGCGGTAGGGCTTGATTAGAGTCTGTCGCGGGGGCTTGGGGTGGTCGTCGTGGTGGATCTTGAAGGTTGAGGAACGCGGTGGTGGGGGCCGCGTTGGGGGGGTTGACCGGGACTGCATGGGCTCTTCAGAAAAATGTTAGAAATGTGTGCATAATGGTATATCAAATAGACAATAAAAAAGACAGCAACAGCGATGCATACCAAATATCAAACACGTTCCAACTATAGTCTTTCCCGCTCGCTATCCTGCACACGCGCAGATACAGATGATTTACTCAATCAATACCAACCCGACACGTGATCCAAGCAAACAAACAAACGCACTCTCTCAATCCAGCAATCCTACAACTGCAACGATTTCTCTTCTTTTGGTTGTTATAAAAACTCTGTGAAAAGCTGGATCGTGAGCGCGGGTTTGTTTACAGCATTTGTTTTGAGACTCGATCGTTGGTTTGCGGTGTCTTTGCGTGTAGGGTTAGGAGGGTGCTGGTTTAGGAAGGGAGTAAACACCGCGAGGGCAGCGCGATGGGCAGCAGCGAGGCAGAGAGAAACAGAGGACATTATATAGAAGTATGAAGAGCGAGCATAAAAAATGCATCAGCTATTTGTTATTTACTCATCATGTCTGCTGCTACAAGAACACCACTCAACAAATACAACCCTCAGCACCTCAAAACCCTACAGAAAAACACTCCACGAACCCCTCGGGCACGTGCCCGCTCACTTTCCACACTCAGCTTAGCCTCGACCGACTTGTCGAATTAGCAAAGATTTCGCAATCGCACACAAATTGTGGATGATCTCTTGAAGCAGAGGGAGATTAGAGTTTTGGGTAATCTGCAGCGATCAGAGAGATAACAAAAGTTTTTTAAAAGTTATCTCATCGTCGTGTAAGTTGATAATAGTGTCATTATATGCTGATATATTGTAGAAACCCCGTCTTGAAATAACAAAAGAAGAAAAGAAACAGAAACCCAGCCCATTTTATGATTCGAGAGAATGATTAAGAAAATGAAAAGAAGAAATGCAAAGAAATAAATGACATCTACCCCGTGCACCGTTCAACAATACCCAATAATAAAAGAGAAAAAGCAACATAAATGAATGTGAATAAATGAATAAATGAACCTATGCAGTCCACACAGTCCAGTTCCTAGGCTTCTTGCTCAAATGCCCATAATCCGTCCGCGGCGCCAACACCATCCTCGCCTTGCCGCTGTAGAAATCAGGACTAAGCTTGCCATGCCGACGCATCTCGAGCTCCATAGCCAGGACCCGCAGAAACTCACCGTTCATGCGGGGCTCGCGCGGACGCAGGATCGGGAGGCAGTTCTGTTGCACGTCGTAGGTCTCCATTGGGATGTACGTGGCTTCGCCTTCTTCGCCCTCCGCCGCGATTTTTGCGCCCGAGTCCGTGACAGGAGAGGAGGCAGATGAAGACGACGAGGAAGAGGAGGAGACGCTCAGTTTCTCAGAAAGAGGCTGGTGCATCATCAGCGCCCGCGCGGTGGATTTCGCAGTGACGCCGCCAGCCGAGAGCGAGTTTCGCACCGAGCGCGAGCTGGTCTGCCGCACCGGCACGCTCTCGGAGCGAAGTCGACGGCTCGCGCTCGGAGATCGCTTGCGGGATGAAGAAGACGAGCGGTGCGGGGACGAGGTCGAGGTCGACGACGACCGGCGCGCCGAAACGCGGTCGGTGCTGCGTGATCGTCGCGGTTCTTCTAGGTGGTCGATCTCGTCCTTGCGCATGTACTCTTCCTGGTGTCGGGCCATCGACGACGCGATCCATTTCAGTGACCGGATCGAGGAGTTGATCTTTGCGACCATGCTGTTGTGCTGCTGTGTGTACTGCTCATCCAGGATCTCCTGCTGCGTCTTCTTGCGCTGCGATTGTCGCTGCTCTGCCTGCTGCTGATGCTGGTGCTGGTGCTGACTGTGCTGGTGCCGGCTCGTTCGATCAGCCAGCGATTTGCTCGAGCGCGAGCGCATCAGCATGGTCAGAGATGGGGGTTGTGTAGGTGCCGGCGCCTCTTTCGGCACAAAGGCGATGGCAGGGATGCAGGCGCCGTGCTCGTCGACGGCGACACACAGCGGGTCTTCGTTGTACGCTGAGATCGACTCGGATCGCTGCTTGCGGTGTCGCGAGGGAAGACCGCAGACGTCGAACTCGGAAACATATTTTGATGGTGATGGCGAGGGAGGACTGCTGCTGTGGCGGACTGTGGAGGTGGAGGACGAGGATCTTAGTGTAGAGGTGTCAGAGTCCGAGTCAGAAGAAGCTGAGAGATCGACGGCCGGGAAGTATTCAGATTCGTCAGATAGAGGGGTTGTAGGAGATGTTCGGGGAGAGGACTCGAGCGAGGAGACAGAGGAGGAGAGAGCAGGGGGCGAGGTCGAGGAGGAGAGGGGAGTGAAAGCGGCGAGGGAGGAGGAGGATGACGAGTGTTTGATCGCGACAGCCTTTGAGGATGTGACAGAAGAGTCGTCGTCATCGACCGAGGGCGGAGTCAGTAGCTCGACGAGCTCTGACGGCAGATGTCTGTGTTTGCGCGGCGGGGAGGCGTGCTTGTGTTTGTGGTGCTGGTGTTTTGTGCGTTCATGGTGCGCGGCCTGCTGGGAGGAGATATCGCCGGGGGTAGCGGGAGCAGCGGAGGCGGAGGTAGGGGAGGCAGTGGAGGACGAGGAGGGCCGTCGAGAGGAGGAAGATGAGGAAGCGCGGTATCTGGATAGTCCGTGAGCCGGATCAGAGCTCGGACGGTCGGAGGAGTGGCGACGGCGGTGAGATTTTGAGGCGGAGGAGGAGCGAGGAGGGGGGATGGAGGTGACTGCGAGGAGGGCAGCGACGGCGGGTGGGATATCAGATGGTTTTGAGGGGTGGGTTGTGATGTGACGGACGAGGAGGGCTTCAGTGGACATGGTGCATGGTAGAGAAGAAGATGATAGAGAGGAGGAGGAGTAGAGGAGGAGAGGTATAGAGAGGAAGTAGAGAAGAGGAGGAAGAGGAGGAGGCGGACATAGAGACCAGCAGCGAGCAGAGACAAAGCGGAAGAGCCGACTGAGCTGAGCCGCGCGCTGATTACGAGCGACGACGGCGGCGGCGGCGTTTTAGGGTTTTGGAGATAAGCCCAAAAAGGTCCTCCGATGCGCCATTAGTCAGCGGGTTGATGGGTGATTATTGTTGGTGAAGATGTATATGTTGATGTTGAGTAGATGTAGATAGTAGATGATAGAATAATAAACAGTAAACAGTATACAGTAGTCAACCACTACAACTACACCAACCAATTCTTGTGCATCAGCGGGCATCCTCCTCGTCATCTCGCCTCCGGAGAGAAGAGTCCTTCTGGGAACTGTATTCCCGCACCGAAACCCTTCCTCTTCCGCTTCTATGCCACAACCGTACAAACACTTCGACATTTACGGTATCGCATGGCGGCCGATAAGCTCGCTCGTCTCCTCGACCTCTATCGACTCTATCGACCTATCGATAGCGGCTTTGCTCCTCCATTCTCTTCCGTGCCGCTTCCACGAGTCACTTCCATAGTGTGCCGGCTTCTAATTGTTTCTATCTGTGTATTGTGTAGCTGCGTATTGTGTAGTTTGTGTGTATACTGTGTATACCATGTCTTTTCTATTTCGCAAATCAGACTGATCTTACTGATCCTCTCTGTTCTTCTATCGTTCTACTGTTCGTTCTGTTCTTCTTCTTAACTGTCTTAATACGCAGCAATCATCTTCTTGACCTCTCTGCAGTCTGTGCACAGGCACCCGTTCCTCCTTTATCGCTACCCGCCTCCTCTCCTCTCCTCTCCTCCCCCTGCAGTCGGTCCAACTAGGACAACTATCTCCGCACTCTTTTACTTTTGTCTCCATCACCACGCCTGCATGTCACCTTACACATCCTTCCTATCTCCTCGCGTTCATTGGCTCCCTTGCCTGCTCACCTATCTTCTCGCTTCTCCTATCTTCACTATCTCCACTATCTTACTCTTCTCATGCTTCAAGCTCATTGTAGTCCTGATTGTAGTCTCCACAGCCTCCGTTTGTCCCGCAGATATCATAAACACTCGTCTCAATGCCCTCACTCTATCGTCTACTTCTACGCGTGCTCCCACTTTCTGCTTCTGGCATCTGCTCTTCTAAACAACTTCCTCGTCGCTGCACATGCATCCTTAGTCATCCATTAGTAACACTCTACCTCTAAACTCAATTCGCTCCAATCTCGAACGCCGCCTCCCAATCAATACTCCTACACTACAGCTCCCACTGATCAGCTACAGACCCAGTAGATCATAAACAGACAACAGCACATAAGAAGACAACAATGGCGCTCAACTACGACAAAATCGTGCTCTTTGGCGACTCAATCACGCAGTACGCCTACAACGTCAACGTTTCTCCGTTCTGTCTCGGACCTGCGCTCCAGGATGGCATGTTTCTTCACTCGCATTTACACTGCTGTTTATTCAGTTGCTGACAATATAGTGCAGTCTATACACGCAAATTTGACGTCATTCAGCGCGGATATGGAGGATACACCTCTGCCCACGCAAAGCTGATGATTGACAAGATCATCGCTCATGAGAATACTCCCACCTCCAAGGTCAAGCTTATGGTACCCCCCCCACTTCCTACAACCACAACCCCTCCACTTCCCATCTAACAGACCCAGACCGTCTTCTTCGGCACCAACGACTCCACCGGCCCCTCCAGCACGATCCAGCACGTCCCGCTCGAGACCTACGTCGCCAACATGCGCTACATCGCCGAAAAATGCAAAGCCGCAGACATCAAAGTCGTCTTCATCGGCGCCGGCCCGTTCAACGCGCACCAGTGGTGGCCCACGCGGCCTGGCAACCCGCATAACCGCACGACGATCCAGGCGCGCGAGTACTGCGACGCTCTTGTTGCGCTCGGGAAGGAGATTGGGGTGCCGACCGTGCCGATGTGGGATCTTCTCATGGAGGCCGTTGGGTGGAAGGAAGGTGATCCGCTGTACGGACTCGAGGAGCTCAGCGCGGAGAATCCCCTGACTGAGTACTTTGTCGACGGTATGCATATACAATCAATCAACTACTCATAACCCCCTACTAACTTTTCTAATCATCAAGGTCTGCACTACAACGCGAAATCCTACAAGATCGAGTACGACGGCGTGATGAACGCCATCAAGCAGGCATATCCAGAGCTTTTGCCAGAGAACGTGCCCTTGCGACTGCCAGAGTGGGCGTCTCTTACCTCGCCTGATGTTCTCGAGAAGGCATTGCAGTAAATAACCTGCAGTTCAAGCGTAGATTATATAGAGAATAAACACACACACAGTAACTACTCGGCGTAGGCGCAAGCAAGGAGTTGCGCACACACGAATCCCGGGGTCACCGCGCGGCGCAAAAAAGGTTAATACAATAAAACCTCCCATCCTGCTGCCCGTCCAGGGTCTGATACCTCCCCATCTCCTCGCCATTCCTCTCTCTTCCCTAATTCTCTTCGTTTTCTCAATCGATTTCAGTATTGTATCTTGACTATATCGCTACAGGATGTGGATGATTTCAGAGTTGCAGAGTACGTTACCATCTCTGACTTCCGCTGCGGATCCGTGGTCATCAAGACGCATTTCTCGAGACAGAGTACTAACTACCTACGTTCATTCACAGAGGTCGGCGTCGGTTTAGCTGCTGCTGGTATGTAGTACTGACTGGATGTACTGCTTGACTTTGTTGAATTACTAACAATCTGTTTCCTTCCACAGGCTCTATTTTTCTGATCCTGGGTGTCTTGACCTTCTTTGATTCTGCCCTGCTGGCATTTGGAAACGTACACCGCCTTCCACTCCACCCATCATCTCCCACAAAACTAAACTAACACTCCTTCCCTCAGGTCCTCTTCGTCGCCGGCGTCCTCCTCATCATCGGCCACAAAAAAGCCCTCGGCTTCTTCTTCCGCCCACAAAAAGTCCGCGGCGCGATATGCTTCATATTCGGCATCTTCCTCATCCTATGTCGGAGGCCTATCACCGGGTTTATCATTGAGTTTTGCGGAATTATGGCGCTTTTTGGGTATGCTCTGCTGTATTTTTTTGGGATTGTTCTGGGAGCAAGAGCAGAGGGCTAACGCGGTGGTGGTGTAGCGACTTTTTCTCAGTTATAATATCGTTTTTGCGGTCGTTGCCGTTTATAGGCCCTGTTCTATCCTCGCCTTTCATCGCACCTGTAAGTCATCTTCCTTCCCCTCTTCACCTATCAGCAAACAAGGAAAGTTAGTCCTGAACTAACCTCTCCCAGACCATCGATCGTCTCGCCGGAATCCGAATCCTCCCCGTCTAATCCCGCCCTCAGCATCCCCCCCCTCTCTTTCATTTCTTCTCACTCATTCTCAATTAAACCAACCTGCACGTTTAAGAGTAATGACCCCTCTTTATCCCATCACATGTTTCAATACGTTGAAATCTCAATCTCCCCGTCTCGTCTGTATGAAATACTCCTCCTCCTCCTGCGCGCTGTGATGATCGTTTATAGAACCCCAGTGCCGTCGCCTTACTTCGTTCGTTTAGTAGTCTTACAAAGCTTTTGTTGTTATCGTTGTTTAATATATCTTCTTTTTACGTGTATTTATTTTTCTTTTTTTAACGAGTACGTCAAGTTGAGAGTGAACAAGGCTGAAATTAAGAGGTCAATTGATGTTTTAGCTATGCTGCGCCTTTGCTGCGGTGAGAGGTTCTTATTTTTAACGATGGTGGTCTGTTATAATAAAATCAGTTTGAATCAAGAGAGGGGGAAAGATAAGATACGGCGGTGCTCTGGTCTGCGAAGATTTGTGAAATTGTAAGTAATTGGATGCGCAACCCGTCGAGTCGTTTGCTCCCTATTTGTTCTAGTTTTCTGTGTTTTCTATTTCAATCTCAGTTTGATCCTACGAGGAAATACAAGTGAAAGATCACATCTCCATATCCCATAGTCACGTCCCATCCCATATAATCTCCTCCCTCATTTACTCCTCATCTCAAAAGCTATCCTCATTATGGTGGTAAATACACGCCTTCTATTTCACAAAAGATAATACACAAGATATAAAACAAACACGAAATAAGAAAGGAGAGTGGCCTTGCACTGCAACAGTTTGTACACATCCACTCCTAACGATAGCACCCCTCTTCTCCAGATTTCATCAAGAAAAGGGTAACATCATTTGAAAAAATAAAATTGATTGGATAGGAAGAAGCAAAAGCAAGAAAAGAAAGGGAGTCAGGAAGATTATCGACTAAACATAACCCAGATCAAATTCAATTCAATTCAAACTAATTCAATTCAATCAACAACACAAAACACGATTCTTTTCGGTTTTCTTTCTCCTCAGTGCATGACAGAATTAATAACCGACTGAGATCAAGTAATCGGCAAGTTGTTCAACAATCTTCGTGGCTTCGCCCGGTTGCACGCCCTCGGGATAGTGTGCTATCAGGATCGCCTGCTTCGTTCGCACGCAAATCAGACCCTCGGCTCCCTATTCACACAATTCGTTAACACCCCGCTCACTCTCAAGTCAACAAGAGAAAAAAAAAGAGGAAGATACGCACCTTCTTGCCGTAAATGCTTCGATCATCAGCACGCAGTAAGAAATACTTGACGCTCTGCGCGTGAAGTCCCTTAGCCTGCAACCCGGACGGGTTATCGAATCCGCTGCAGATCTCGGTGATTTCGGGTGCGGCGAGCTATAAATTCACTCTCGTCAGTCTGCAGTTCTCGTAGATCCAATCAAAAAACAATAGAAATGAAGGAGAAAAGACATACGTCGAAGCCGTCGGATTTGGCCCATACGCTGTCTCCGGCCTTTGAGTAAATCGCCGCTCGGTCGACGCGGCCCGACGCGCGGAGGTTATCGATGTAAGCTGTAGAAAGTCAGCACTACGATGCCACACAACAACAACAACACACGAATTCCCCGCGTATATCTCGAACCCACAAGTTAAATCAGCAGTCGACTGCTAATCACCGGTGCATTCAACAGGATACATAGGGAATCAATCAATGACGACGGATACTACTGACCTTGCCACGACATTGTGATTCAGGTATTCAAGCGGAGAAATATATAGAAAAAAGAAGGAACCAAACACCGGATATATGAGAACAATAAAAAAACAAGCCTATGATGTAGAAATCAAAGTCAGCAACAAGTTGGTAAACAGCGGCAGCTTTCGCAAGTCGGTGGCACGCGCAGGGAAAGATTCCGAGAGCGACATTCCCTCCGCCCTCCTTTCCTACGCCCCCGGTCTGAACCACCCGGACTCCATCCACCCGCGGCAGACAGACATATCCGGACAATCAGACAGATACACAGAGCGCAGCTCCAGCGACAAACAAGCAGATAGAAAACGTACCTCGGCGCAGTAGGTCGGTGGACGAAGAAGGTGCAGGCAGACGGCAGAGAGAGAGAGAAGGATGGAAGGATGACTTCACTCGCGTCACTCACTGAATCTGCCCCGCCGCTGCCGCCTGCTTACAGTACCAGACCCTTCTTTAGCCGTGTCACTGCCCTCCTCCCCCGTGGCTTTAGATATTCAGTATTGTCTTGTTCTCTGTTTATAGTAGTCAGGACTAGTCGTGATGTTGAACAGTCCAACTAGCTGTATAGTATACTGTCCTTCATGCTGTTGTAGGACCACCCCAGCACTAGCAACGATACCACTGCCTGTCAAGTCACATACTTGAGCTGCTGCAGCCAGCATCCACTACGCGTAAACACCTCGCGCCAAACTACTCATAAACATTGTCATTCATAGCCGCAAACACGTTCCCTACATCTAAAAAGCCTCCTTCGCAATCTTCACAACAGACTCATCCTCCTCATCCGCCGCCAGCGCCACATCCCCCACCTTCGTCTCAAGCGTCATATACGTATCGCTCACACACACAATACTCACACTCCGGCCCCTCAGTTCCCGCGGGATACTCACCTCAGCCGTCATCGGCACCGTCCACTTCGCACCCGGCTTTGGCCGCAACCGCTTCATCACCAAGATCTCGTCGCGGGCCTCGTTCACCAGAAACAAAAACCAGCCTTCGAACTGCGGCTTGGGGAATTTAGGCGTGTAGCATTTGTACTCTGAGTTCAGAGGCTGCCGTTTGCGCGACACCTCGACGACTAGCAGCTTTGGCACTGAGCTCGAGAATTGCAGCGTCAGCATCGGGATCGAGTTCAAAACCCGGAGAAATTCTGCTCGCGAGCTCTTCGGCACGCTCAGCGCGTTTGCAAGATTATTCATAGCCTGCGGGCTCATGTTTCGCACCGCGTCAAAGCTGTTGATCTTGTAAGACGACGACAGCGGCGTCGGCTCAAGGCCCGGAAGCGCAGTCAGTGGGTTATCGTCATGCCAAGCAGCCTGCTTGATCGCCTGCATGACCTGGACGAACCTCATCGACGCCGACAGATATCCCAGCTCGGACGAGATATCGACACAGGCCTGCAAGACTCGAATGCTCTGGTCCAGCACCGAAACCATGTCCTGCATGTAATCCGTAATCGGCAGCTCGGCCCGACTGAGATGCGCCTGGATAAGCAAAAACGCCTTCACGTGCGGATCCCACATCACTTTCTCGAGCATCTCGCCCGGGAACCGCAGCTTCTTTGACAGCTCGATGTTCACCAGATCCTCATTATGACGCACCGGCAGCAGGTCGTACTCGCTCGCCTCGGAAAGGATCTGCAGACACTCCTCGAACGACGGGTTACGCTTGATCTTCTGGAGCACGTTCCGCACCGTCTTGTGCGAGATGTAGTAGTTACTTCCGATCTGCAAGAACGGCGTAGCAAGAACCGACCCGTCCGCCGCCAGCTTCACGCAACCAGACTTCTCCAGCTCCGCGATCGCCTTGTCAACAAGCCCGATCAAGTACTCGTTCAAATCCTCTTCCTCGGCTCCCTGCAGACCATAGTACGACGGATTCTTATGCACCCGTCGAAACAAGTACGTACACGTCAGGAAGTTAAGCGCGTCCTGTCTAGACTGAACCGCTCCGCTAGCAATCTCAGCTCCAAGATGATTATCAAGATCCTTGTGAAGCGACGACTCGACCGGGAAACCCGAGTGCAAGAATCGCTTGTAAAACGGCTTCTTGGACTCTTGCGTAAACACAATCGCCACACCGCTCGTATCGAACGCAGGACGACCGGCTCGGCCCATCATCTGCAGAATATCCGTCAAATCCATGTCCTTGTAAGCCTCGATCTTGCCGTCGAAAAACTGCGTCCCCTTGATGATAACGAGGTGAGCGGGCAAGTTCACTCCCCACGCCAAAGTACTCGTAGCCACCAGCACTTGAATTTTGTTATTCTCAAACAACTCCTGGACAAGTCTGCGGTCGCCATCAACTAAACCCGCATGATGCTGCCCGATTCCAAACTGCAGCGACAGTTTCAGAGAGTCGTCTTTGATTCGCGAAAGCACCATCGCTAGCTCATCCTCGTCCATCAGCAGGAATCGCTTCGGATTCTCTTCCATTCCGCAAAAGTTGATCAAGTCTCCGGCCGTCAGGCGCGTTTGTCGTCTTGACGCTACGAAAATCAGCGCTGGCTTGGTCGGTGAGTGGCTCTTTATAGCCATAAATGCTGGCTTGTTCATACTGCACCAAATCATATGTTAGCTTCATCGAAATAACGATAACTTGACTGTTAATACACACCTCTTCATGAGTGGGCAGAAGCCGGTGTTATCCTGGAATCCATCAATATACATCTCCAACGGTACAGGTCTGATCGACTGCGGAAAGTTAAACAGTCCCTCCTTGACACCCAACCACCCAGCCATATCACCAGCATTCGCTACAGCGGTCGACATTCCAAGCAACCTAACCGGCCGCTCGGTCTGCGCAGACATGTAGTTCATCCGACTGACAATCATCTCCAGAATAGGACCCCGCTCACTCGCCAGCAAATGGATCTCGTCCATAATCACGAGCGCCACCTCCTGCACAAACTTCCTGGTCTTCCAGTTTCGACTGATGCCGTCGAATTTCTCGGGAGTCGTGATGATGATGTCAGACTGTCTGATCACACGGGCATCCGGCGCCGTGTCTCCGGTGAGCTCCACAACTTTGCGCCCAGAGACTTCGAGTCTCCTTGACCAGTCATCCACACGCTCCCGAACCAACGCCTTCATCGGAGCGATGTAAACGACCTTCGATTTAGGGTACGTCTTGAATGCCCACCTACACAGGAACAGTTAGCCGATGTTCTCAAATTAATAGAAAACTGATAATGTAAAGCTACATACCACATAGCCAGTTCAGCTGCGACAGTCTTTCCAGATCCGGTAGGAGAACCGAGCAAGACGTTCGATGGAGTATTATACAAGCAATGGAAAATAGTCGTCTGCATCGGATTGAAATAGTTAAACTTCTGCTGATAAATCGCTTCCAACACCGGATCGTGCAGAGCAGTCACAGGTAGCGGACGTAGATTAAGAAGCTTGGTCTGGATGTTTTCGTTCTCGGGCCGAATCAGATGCTGAAACGAAACCGCCGAGACAGTTCCCGGACCAGCCCAAGTATTCGAGATTGACCGGACATAAATCTGCGATGGCAGAGGATCCTCGAGCGGAATAAAGAAGTCCATTTCATGTACCTCGTTGCGCTGTCTCTTTGAGAGAATGAACTTGGAGGTATGAAGAATCGTCGCTTCTTCAGAGTCCTCCACCCAGACCCAAAACGTCTCGGCCGCTCCATGGAGTTGATCGTTCCAGGTAAAACTCGGGATAATGCTCAAATGCACTCTCAGAATATTTCGCAAAATCGGGGAAACCTCGCACTCAATCGTCAGGAACGGATAGTTCCGCACATGTCGAGCTAACGTGCCTCCCAAACCCCGATTATGCACCAGCTCTCCAAGCTCCGCAGCCTCCATCTCTCGAAGCTCTTCGATCGGCAATCCCTTGTGCTCCAAGATATCAAGAATGTTCCGCGGAAGATTGAACTGTGCAAGCTCAGACTCAAACGGCCATAACCTCTTATCAATAGCCTTACATATCGAAAGCACGACAAGCGCCAACCTTCCCCACCGGCGATTAAGCGCAATCAGAAACAGGGCACGGCTGATTCTAGCAGAGTTTTGCGCAACATACGCCATATCAGAAACCAGTGAGAACGCATCAACATTGGCGCGCGACACATACGACTGCAGCAAGATATTGATCTTCCCATGCGAGGTATCAATAGTACCAGCCACCTGGCATGGCGCGTAGTTATTCTTCAGCTTTGTAAGTTCATCAGCCTCTTCGTCGCGAGACTTGAGCCCGTCAAACTCTCCACTGTAACTGAGCATTGCCAAAACATCAGCCTCGGACGCGGCAGGACGCATCATATTATTGAAGATCTCGATACTGTTGTGCAGGAGGTAGAAATCAGAAGCAATGCGGCCCACATCTTTGGGCGTTAAAGCACCCGTTCGCTCGTCAAATATAATCATCTGCACCCTGTGCAGTTCTCGGGCAGCTTTCACAACCAGCTCTCTTCGGCGACGTCCTAGGTTCGGGTCCTCCTCGATCTGGTTCCAATCAATTCCATACGTCATCGGATTCTTCCGCATACGGACATAGAGATATGTGTAACCGAGCCATTGGACACCCTCATCAACAGTAGTAACCGTTCCCAGAGCAATCTCGGCATTCAAGTTATCAACTAATCTCTCCTCAAATCGAGATTCAATCGGCTGCTGTTGCGTGACGGTTGCAATGTAGTGCGCGAGTTTGTCCCCAGTCGTGCACAGAAACGCAATACCAAACTTTTCAAACTGAGGACGACCTGCACGACCAAAGATCTGGATCACATCGGTGATTCCCAAATCGGTGAATCCTCCCTTCTTTGCGTCGTAGACCTGGGTGCCTTTGATAATGACTGCTGCTGCTGGCAAGTTGACACCCCACGCGAGAGTGGCAGTACAGCAGAGCACTTTGATCAGTCCGTCGGAAAATAGTCGTTCGGTCAAGTTTCTGTCAGTGCGCAGCATTCCGGCATGATGCACACCCAATCCATCCTTGAAGATTTCTCGAATATCTTTGTTTTTCGAGCGCATCATGTCGGCACTCGCACTGCGGTACTTTGGATGCATAGTCGCATCAAACAGGTCCATGTCTCCTTCAGACATAGCCATCTCTTTGAGCATCTTCACAGTCTTCATAGTATCCTTTCGCGAGTGAACAAAAACCATAATTTGATGTCCTTCTTGTAGCATCTCGACTACCTTCCTGTACGCAACCTTATCGAGGTTTTCTTGGGATTGCCTGCTTCCTGCTTTGCCCTTCACTCCCAGGAAATGCTGCTGGAGCGGTACCGGTCTAAACGATGCATCAAAGTAGAAAAGGCCCTCACGACGATCGACCCTATAACAAATTGTAAGCATACGTTAAAAATGAGCATGCGGAAAGAAAAGAGATATCTTACTTCAAAAAGTCGGCAACGTCCACGAAATTCGGTAAAGTCGCCGACAAACCAACAATTCGAATCATGCTCTGCGTGCTCTCAACTTGACGCAAAGTTCTGGCGACCAAACTCTCGATAACGGCACCACGATCATCATGCAGCATATGGACTTCGTCAATGATCAGTAGTTTAACCTTATCTACCAAGTCAGTGTCGCCGTTACTCTTTCGAGTAACAACGTCCCATTTCTCGGGAGTGGTGACAATGATTTGAGTCTTAGTAATCTCTGCTCGCGTCAGCTGCATATCGCCAGTGAGTTCCTTCACCGAAATGCCCAACCACTTCAAGCGCTTTCCCAGCTTTTCAACAATCTCGGCTGCAAGAGCTTTGAGTGGAGCTACATATACAACCTTGAAATCGTTCTTTTCAATCTTGTAAGCATCTGCATTGGGTTCTGCGAAGGGCGAAGGGGTGCAGTGCATCGATATCGCGTGCAGAATTGTTAGCATGGCGACATCAGTTTTACCCTATCAAAAAATCGTTAGACATGGAACGCAAAACAGCTGAAGTCAAATTGTGTACATACAGCACCAGTAGGTGCACAGATCAGCATATTGCTATTGGAGCCATACGCAACTGGATATACCAATGATTGCACCCGATTGAGCGATTTGTAACCCTTGAAAGTCTCTCGGCAAATGACATCTAGATCTTCAATATCGACTAGCTTCTCCCCAAACTTCACGGGGCGATGCTTGGGATAAGGAACTGTGATCTCATCATACAGGTCTTCAGTTGTCCGTGTCGTTCCAGCTGGTAAGCTATACTTATTTCCGAACGCCGATAAAGTATTTCCAGCGTCATGAGAACGATAGATGTGAGGGTACTGCTCAGCCTTAGAGTCCAAAATCGGTCCTGTCGGAGCAGCCTTGCGAGCTTTGAGCGCGGCATCGAGTCTCTTTTGGCGTTCTTCTTTGGTTAAAAGTTTCGCTTTCAGTCTTTCTTCGTAGCTGAGGTCCTGGTCATCGGAAGAGTTGTCACCACCTTTTCGTTTGATCTTCTTCAGGGATTTGTCTACCACACGAACTTGTGAGTAGTTGTGTTGAGTACTAGCGGGTGATGCCTAGTCATCGAAAGAAAGTTAGCTCATTTCTAGCTCATAAAGGACTACGAAGCTAGCACGATTGACATACCAGCCCGTCCACAATTTTCGATCGATTCGAGATCAATTCAGTCACAAAGTCCAAATCGTCGTATCCCAGTATATCAATCAATCTAGACTGCAAATCTAAATCTGAGCTTTTCGATGTCAGAATCGACTCCAGACTTCCCATGAGCTCTTCAATATCCATCGTATTGTTCTTGCTGGTAAGATAATCGAGGCATCGATTCATGAGCCATTCTCGTCCATGCGAGCCGCTCGCTCCGTCAGAGTCGGCATCGTCAGCTGAGGTCGCCGATGAGAAATTTCCTTCATCAAAGTCGTCGACATCGACAAAGTCTGTTTCATAATCCGACTCTGAAAGAAAGCCTTCGAGATCAGCTAGTTTCGTGTCGTCGACCGTAGCATTATCGTCCTCAATTTCCACCGCACTAGCAGCCGCATCAATGCTTCCATCACTCTTCACACTCTTGATCTCGTCAAGAGCTTCTTTCATGGCCTGGAATTGAGCGAGAAAAGAGCTCTGCAAAGCCTCGATAGACTGCGAGGGCTTCTCGCGCCTCTGTGTTGGTATCTCCGAAGGCGCAGCCATTTTGGGAGCACGAGAAATAGCAACAAGTAACCGCTATGTCCAGTTAATCAGTACGTGCTGCTGACTTGCTTTATATACTCAAATCAACAACAAAAAGTAGATGTCTGACAGAAGCACACCTGAGTCATATGCTGAATGCCTGAACTTTTGATAACTTGAGATTGTTTAAGGTTTGGTCAGCAGGAGTTACCCTCCTTCAATGATGACGTAACAATCTCCAATTTTTTTTCTGAAGAGTATCGATGAGCTTAAAGTGATTTCAAATTGAACACCATCCTCGTTCTTCTCCCTTTCAGTTTACCAGTCGACTGCTTCTAAAATATAACTAATATCGTCAAAATGCCTACAGAAATTGAAGAGGTAAGAAGCTATCAAAGCCTGTTGATTCTAGATACTCGAAATACTAACAAAAGTCATTTGCATCTCGATAGCTCGTCGAATTTCTACATTCGCCTCAGCCTATGATCCGCAATATCGCATTGCAAAATCTGGTTGGGTTCTCATCTGGCCCGCAAAATACTATATTTCTACAAGATAATTTACGGCCGATCAAGGATTTACAGATTATTGCTATGTCGAAGGATCCTGTACGTTGCCACTTACTACTGACGAACGTCTTCATGAGATTACTAATGCTTGAACATATATAGAGCATAGTCAAAGATGCCTTGACTATTCTAGCAAACATGAGCGAATACATCAAGATCAGAAAGATGCTGGCGGAGAACGAGATGTTTGTCACATACGTCGTCCAGTCAATAGTCAAACCAGACGAGCCTAACGCCGACCTCTTCTGTGTCCTGCTCGCCAACATAGCAAAGGACGATGCCATAGCAGGGATCTTCAAAATCAAAGCAACTCAAACCTCCGCCGACCTCAAATCACATATGGCTATCGACCAGCTGGTTGACTGCTTCGTCAAAGGTGCCGAGAAGAAGCTGAACAAGAAGGCGACGTTCGACTACCTTGCCTTTGTCTTTGCCGATATCTCGCGTTTGAACGAGGGCCGGAAGTATTTCTCAACAGCTCAGTCTTACGACGACGTTGTTCCTCTTTCAAAGCTTCTTGTTTTCACTGAGTACGACAACGACGTCCGTCGCGCCGGTGTGGCGTCAACTATCAAAAACACACTCTTCGAGCTCTCAGAACACATCAACCTTCTTGATCAGGAATCAGTCAATATTCTTCCGTATCTGCTCTTGCCTCTTGCGGGTCCTGAGGATCTACCAGAGGACGAGTTGGACGAACTACCGGAGGAGCTCCAGCTACTGCCTCCGGACAAAACGCGAGAGAAAGATCACGAAATCATCTGCGTGCATGTCGAGTCGCTGGTCTTACTGGGCGCCACCCAATACGGAAGAGATTTCATGAGAAGCACTGGTGTATATCCTATTGTCCGTGAGCTTCATCTGGCAGTTGAGGACGAGAACGTGCGCGAGATTTGCGAGCGGTTCGTGCAGCTTATCATGGCTGACGAGCCTAACAGAAAATCGGATGAGCAGAGATTACAGATTACGGAGGGCGAGGAGGAGGAATCCGCACCGTTGGAGGTCATTCTGTAAATAAAAGCTGGAGGCCGTGTTTATATTTTGAATGCTACTAGATTTTTGATTCGAAACGATAGTGTTGGGGGTTGTAATATTAGATTGCTTGTATCTTTTCTCTTAATAAATGTAATGTGATCATTCACCCGCGATATATACCATCTAAGCCCATAAATTCAGCTGTCAGTTTCCCACTTGTAGCTCGTATAATCACCTAGAAGACCGCCTTGCTTGCAAATGGATCTTCTTCCTGCTCGTCGTCATCCGATTCATACATTGCGTTCTTCTCCAAAGCTCTCAGTGACTGTTTCAGCCTTTTTCCGTCTCTTCCAATTTTTCTATCTTCGTCATCTGCAAACAAGTCGTCTCCCTGATCATCGTCTTCATTTTTGGCACGCATCTGTCGCTTGACTCGCTGCTCAACCTCTTTGCTTTCGTCTTCAGGGCCTTCCATAATCGGAGCTTCTTCATCATCGGCAAACTCCTCATCAAAGTCAAGCTCGTCTCCATCGTCGCCGCTCTCGCGCTTTCGAGCCATCCGCTTTTCGCCATCGACGGTCTTCATTTTCTTCTTAGGCATTGCGACCTCCTCAGAGTCACCATCGGGGTTCATGTGTTTCATCAGCCAACGAGGAGGCTGATTCTTTTTGGCCATCATCGCCTCTGCCTCCTCTACCGATAACGTGGCATATTTGTTTCTTGGAGTGAACTTGTACCACTTTTCGGCCGGAACCATCTTGAATCCATCCTCATCAAAGACAAATAAGACATAACAGTCAGATTGGGCAGCTTCGTAATTTCCCACCCATGTATTCTTCCCATCAAAGTCCTCAATCAGCCACGGATAAAATTCCTCGTATCGCAGTCGTCGTTCTTCCTCGTGGTTTGTATATACTTGTCGCGTCTTCTTTTGAAACAAAGCCTTTCGATTTCGGCGGCCATTTCCATCAGGCGCAATGCTCAACTCGGGATCGGGAGCAACCGTGCCTTTCTCAGCGGCCGGTTGCTTCTCTGTCATCTTTACATCCTCCATCGCATCACCGGCGCCTTCCTCGGTTTTTGTTCCCGCTGCTTCGGCGATCATTGGATTCTGCTGTTGTTGGTATCTCAATTGGCGAGGATCTTTGCGATGCATCGTGACAGGCTGTTGGAATGAAGTCGGATCAACTTCCTGTCGACTGTAAAACTTCATAACATGGAACCTCTTCTCAGCCTTCTCCGCTTGTGAAAACGCCCGCAGTCTATATTCAGTCTGTGGGATCGCATCATTGCTACCCGTGGACAACGGGCCCGGCGACCCAGCTGAACTTCCTTCGGACTTGACTGATGCAGGCAACTGATTTGCCGAACGGCCACCTGCGCCAACTTTGGATGGCTGGCGAAATACTCCAGACATGTTTTTCGATTATCTTTCTCGAATACAAGCACGAGTGGCAGCGTCACAGTGTAGCGGCGCTGTGGTGAATAGAAGGCGATGACGAATGTGATGGTGGATTAGCATAAATGCTTAAGCATAGCTATATATATGCTTATTGCCTGCCCGCACAGGGTTATCTAACCACCGTATCGAAACTCTACTTGATGACGGACTCGAAGGTAAATATCGCCGCTCGCTTTCTTCAGTATTCAGATCTGTAACATCTGCTGTCCTCAGCCATGTCCAGACTCGACTATTTGGCCTCAAAATACTTAACGGCGGACTCGGGATCAAATAGTGCCGCTCCGAAGAAGCGAAAACGGAAAGAGAAATCAAGCTCGTCGAAGAAAAAGGTGGTCACTCAAGAGGGCTTGATCCTGCAAGATGACGACGCTGAGATGCAATGGGGAGCTACGAAGCCAGTGGAAGAGGACGAGATGGCTGATTTGATAGAAGGAGGTGAAGATGCACCTGTTGGTACGTATTGGTTTTGCTTAGTGGCGCTTTGGCACGGATTATTGTGACTTTCTAACATTTTATCCATAGTGGAAGAGATCAATCTGCAGCCTCGAAAAGCCGCTGCTGGCTGGAAAAAAGTAGGAAATATAAAGACTGAAAAGACCGAAGATGAAGATGCGCCTGTATCCATCAAGGAAGAGGAACCGGCAGCAGATGAACAGCCATCACGAAAGCGAATCGGCGGTTTGAAGTCGGCGGCAGAAGTGAAAGCGGATCTTGACGCTAAGCTTGCTAAGGAGATAGCAAACATGGAAGCCTCGGGGACATCAGGAAAAGGTGCAGAAGCTGTGTACCGTGATGCGTCTGGTCGGCGGATTGATATTAAGGCCTACAAGGCCAAGATGGAGAAGCAGCAACTTGAGGAAGAGAGGAAGAAGAAAGAGGCGGAGGAACGCCAGATCGAGCTTAACAAGGGATTAGTACAAGAGTTAGAGAAGACGGCTGCGTCACAGCGAGAAAATGAGGCTTCTAGTGCGCGACTGACGGCCTATGCGGACGACAAAGAGCTGAACGACGAACTAAAACAACAGGAGCTATGGCATGATCCAGCGGCCAAGTTCTTGTCGAAACAGAAGGAGGAAAAGCGGAGTGCTACAGGCTTGAAGATCTACAAAGGTCCGTATCCTCCGAATCGGTACAATATACCACCGGGGTATCGGTGGGACGGAGTTGATAGATCAAACGGGTTCGAGGCGAGATTGCTTGAGAAGCGGGCAAGGGAGAAGGAGAAGAAGGTCGAGGAGGACGTCTATGCGTCTGATGTAAGTGAGGACTAGTAGACAGCATAAGTGTAATTTTATCATATTCCTACAGTATGATCTCTTGCGCAGACTCTCGATATTCTACAAATTATCTATCGTTACTGTGCCAATTGTAGCCATATTTCCCTGACATGTCTACTGCCATCCTGACAAGTCATCGCCCAGCCTCCCAGTATATGTTTCCACAATTCAGTACGACGATATTATATTTGTAAGTGAGCTCGAAACTGCTTAATCAAGATGTTGGAATGGAGGGCGTCTATGCTCGACCATAACAACCCGATGCGTGTAGGGAGATGAGTTCAGGTGTAGGGTAATAGAGCCGTTACGCCATGAACTTGGACGATCTTGAACAAGCCACACATTTCTAGACCCACCTCATGATATTTCTTCGGGAAACTGCTGTTGAAGCGTTCAGAGCTCTTATGGGTGAAGAATCAGATTCTGTCACTTGGGATACCAACATGTGTGCCCTCAAAGAATGCTGTTGCTGCAGGTATTCTCAATTGTTCAGGAATGCGTCAAACGTATTCTGTCATGAATGCCAGTTGTCGCTCTTGCTTTCACCGTGTATTCCTGATTCAATCTGACGCGATCCGGTTGCGAAATTGTTTGATGAGTAGGGAGATTTGGTTGCAAGACGGGCGATGGCGATAATTGTGATGCGAGGCGCTTGCACTAGCCAGTTTCTTTCTTGTGACTGTAGTATTTTTCTGTATTCTGTTGAATAACTTCTGTCTTTCTTGTCTTCTTTTGATCCTTTAAGCTGATAGTTGTGGCTAGCTACAGCGAGTAGTCTTTGTGAGCTTTGACGTTGCATTCAGCAGTTATCGAGCCAGAATCGATCAAAAAATGTGGTTTCAGTCTATGTAGTAAATCTGTTTAGTATTCTGAGACTTTCTGAGATGAGCAAAGCAGAAACACATTGCAGTATCGATCTGAAATTGATTTCGGGTACTGCTTAACTGCTGACTGACACGTATCTGCGCTGAATTCGGTCAGTAAAGTCGCTGGTGCAAGTTCGTATGAAGCATGCAGCATACATCAATCCTGAGCTCTGTAGTGATGAATAACTCATATTCTGTGACAACGATATAAGTACGTCTCGAGAGATACGAGAGCAATAGACGATAATCAGTGAGAGAACAGTTTGTCTACTGTCACACCCGAGTACAACGTCGTACCACGCACGCCACCACAACAGAGGACTGGCAGCTCCACATCAGCAACTCGCGCCTAGCCATCTTTAATGATGTCGTCGTGGACGGGGATCAACTCAGGTGGCCTGTATCTCTCTGATCTCTGAGATACTATTGTATACATGCAATGCTGCGACCCAGACAGATCCCGTTCTTTACTGCTGCACGCGCGAGCGCGACCACGAGAGCCAACCGGTGACGCTAGGGCGATAATGTCTACATGATTCGATTCAAAGAACCTCCCTGGAGTAACTGCTATTTGAAAATGACACGGATTTGATTGTGTGGTACTGAATTACGGCTTGCACACGGGAAGATCGCTGGAGGATCAAAACGGGCCGAACGGACGTCTGTTGCTGGTTTAGCCTTCCAACACGCGAATACAGCAACGATCCTACGAAAATGGGTGGATATGAAAGCTATGATCCTACGCTATACGATATTATTCAAAGGAATTTGATTACTGGAAACTGCACGCCACTACACGTCGAAACGCTCGATCGCTCCGGAAACAATAGCGGGCTAAGTTTGATTTTCTGTCGGTTTTGTTCGCGCCGCGTCGGCGACTTGTCCCGATTTGGCAATTCTGCATCAATTAGATGCATTTTCAGGCTGATTTGGAACTGCTCACGCGACCATCTCCCGCGGCTCAGCCAGGAATATAAATAGGGGCCTTCCCCCCCTCTCTCTCCATCTCTCTTTCCTTTCTCTTCATACTTCAAGAGCCTCCAGGAGTCTCAGAACACCTGACTTCTCTCTGAACACAAAGACAATCAACTGGCACATGATCTCTGGCACATGACTTCGATTATACACATACATTCACGTGATGGAGTAGTGAAATGATCTCATGCCTCGATGTGACGCTCAAGTCATGGTACCTTCCTCCATCCACATCTACTCTGGCTCCATGGTCACCAAGTTCTCTCATCGTGCGGCAGTCTCTCTCTATGGTCAGTGCCTATGCTAGATGGTTTATGATGTCTATATGCTTGGCCTTTACTGACGCATGCTACCAGCCATACACACCGCTGGTCCTAGTCTTTTACAATCCGTCATAAGTATCGACACTTCAGAATACATCTCATGCGATACGTTTCAGACCGGTGATGTTTTGTGAGGACAAGCCAATGGAAGATGAGTCATACTCTACATCATCCGCAAACTTTCTTTATTTTTTTTCTATTATTCTGTTATTCTGTGATTCTGTCAACAATATTCAGCAACATGGCGACCAGCTCAGCATGCTGGGGTAGGAGATTAATTTGGTTCAGCAACTCAGCACTCGATCGACACGGCGACCAGCTCAGCCTGCTGGGGATGGAGAGAATAATAAGGGTCAGCAACTCGATTTCGACATGGCGACCAGCTCAGCTTGCTGGGGTAGGAAAGATACACTCGACACGGCGACCAGCTCAGCTTGCTGGGGAAGGATGAAAGATGCGGGGGGTCAAGAGGGGTGAGGTTGGAGAGATGGGGATAGAGAAGAGTGGTGACATTAAAGGTGGATGGAGGGGAAGATGTGTTGATAGAAGGAAGGTGGATGCAGGGGGAGATATGTTTGATAGAAGGGGAAGGTGGTTTCCATTGTATATACAACGATGTCTACTATTCCGTTGTATATATGATGATGGCCAGGGGGGGTTGACATTTGATAATACGATAGAGGTGGTGTTTAAGATAATAATGTATGATTTTATTCTTCTACTTGTGCAAAACGTAAGCGTAATCCCTTATTGCAACTGGATACTTGAAAGATTTGGTTGTTGATGGAGTAGCAAGTCCACGAAAAGCCGCACGAGTGTTCAGTCCCTTTGATCATCAAGAGTCAGACTGAGCTCTCTTACAATTCCTCATCGTTCATTCGCAATCACTTATCTACACAAGATGAAGCTCTCATCTGCTCTTGGTCTTTTGCTCTCTGTTGGTGCAGCATTGGCATTGGAGGTCGACGATTTTCTGGAATCGTACACTGTCGCGGTTACCTCGCCTGGCTCGTCATATTCTTCCTCAATCGAATTCGCCTTCAACACCTACACAAAGAGCGCCAGTCTCTTGTCCAAGGAAATCACACCGAGTGAGACGAGTGAGGAGGGATTTTACGTTCTGAATGGACAATCACTGACTGATGTTTGTGGATCCCTGGTACTTCTTCCGGACGCTAGCAAGTATAAATTGACTGACTCTGTGATCTTGAATATAGGAGCTTCCTCTGGCGCCCGGTAGCAGTAAGGGCATTTACTCTATCCATCTTTCAAGTTCCGGTCGTCCATGGCACATTGATTACGGACGGAGACATCCTTCGTTTCCGTCGACTCCGGAAGTGAATGTAGTCAGTCCTGCCAAAGGACCGGTTGCTACGCTGAAGGCGCCAGTTATACAGGGAGACAAGGTCGTCGAAGAGGTATAGTAGTCGCTGATTTTCAATGCTGGAAGCATGTAAACTATGGATATTAACAGCTTCGTACAGGATAACCGCTCGTTTATACAGAAATACTGGATGTTTATCGTCCCTATGCTTCTCGTATTTATGCTCGGCGGAGGCGGTGGTCAATAGTCATGACATGTTCAATCTTGCGTTGTATTCAGTTCTTTCATGTTAGATTTAGAGATGAAGTTCAATGCCATACTATTACACGATTATTGTCAGATGTGCTGGAATCAGTGTCTAGACGGTCTTCCCGCTGTCTACATCGGTCGTAAGCAGTGATGGAATTTCAACCCATGAGCATGCGCTTTGTGAGTCGCCACTTTATAAATCTCTGTTTTCTCAGAGCTGGTAAAACAATGCATCGCCTTACAAAATGAATGCAGCAACAAACAGATACGTGAGTAGACTAAGTAGATGATAGCCCGTCTGATAGCATCTCCAAGCGGTCGGTCGAGGAAGTAAACTTTGTTTCTGCGGCGCCGAGTCGGGATTTTGGCACCACGAAAAAATTCATCGACCAGAGCCAGCTCCACCACCGCTTCTCCATCTTCGCGCTCACCTGCAGATCCCAGCACCCAGTCATGGCTTTTGTTCGGCCTACCATCGGGCTGACGGCGTTGCAGCAGACGTCTGCAGCGGCAGTGCGGTCATTGCACTCCTCTGCTCCGCTGCTCAGGGCTCCCGTCTCCATCGTCGACCCCGTCCACCACCGCATCCGCTACAAGAAGACCATCCTTCATCCAAAGTACCAGAAGATGCTCACCACCCCGAAATGGGATCCTCGCTCTCATCTTTTTAAGCCGTGCGACCTACACCCGCGTCGCCTGCTAAAGCACTGGGAAAACACCCTTGCGCCTGACCTCATGCTCGCAAACTACGTCCACAACGAGGTCCGAATCCGCGGCCGCAAGCACCAGGAGTGGGATGGCTCCTCGCCATACCATGTCAATCGTCCGAAACGAGCTCCGGCCGGAAACGCAGAGGCTACGCCAGATATCCTTCCCCGGACGTTTGAGAACGTGCCCAACCTGACCGCCATATGGGTGAACACATTCAACCACGGCGCCGTCGTCGACCACCAGGAGCGCAATATTCCGGCGATGGTCATGCTGCAGCAAATCACCGGAAAGAAGCCCAAGCCTGCATACTCCGGAGCCTCGGTTCTGCAGTGGAAGCTGCGGAAAGGCCGACAGGTCGGTGCCGTCGTCAAGCTCACTGGTGCCGATATGGACCAGTTCATGAGCACGCTGGTCGAGATCGTCTTGCCGCGAGTCAAGAACTTTGCGGGAATCGCAAATAGCTCTGGCGACAAGTTTGGAAACATCTCGTTCGGTCTCACGCCCGAGAGCTTGTATCTGTTCCCCGAGCTCGAGGGAAACCCGGATCTGTGGACCGATGTCGTCGGTGTCAACATCACTTTTGTCACATCAGCACAGACAGACCCCGAGGCCCGCCTGATGCTCTCTTCGTTCGGAATCCCCTTCTACGGCCGCGAGAGATTCCACAACGTGCCCAGTCTCACTGGCGCCAAGCAGACGAGAAAGAAGGGTATTGTTTACTACGAAAACAGTCAGGAGTAGACAACCTGCTCTTTATCGACTCACGGGAGGTTTTCGTTAAATTCAATGTATATATTGTTGCGCGGCGAAATAGTTTTGGTTTTGGAATTTTTACAGTTAATGAGAAGAAGTCAACTATATTTACTACGTATTTCTAGTAATGATGAGAACCTAAACAACTTGAAAACGAATCCCAAACCGTGCCTTAATAAAGAATGAAGAAAAAAACACAAATAAAAAATCTTTTTTACAAATGAAGTGATTCTCAAAAGCACATGATAACTCGACAGAGAGATAAAAGCTTAGCAAGGATAACTTCTTCGAGACTCACACCTTTGGAAAGACCAATAGTGAGCAATGACTTTTACGTCATTTGAGCTGCATCACTACAGGCAGATCTAACACCAACTTCTCACCCACCCACGGCTCAGACTATTATAAAGAAAGGAAAAGAAATAATTCAGAGAGTGCTTATGCCCTAAGGCTGGCATAGCCACCATTTCCAAGTTCAAACTCCTCCGCCTCTCTCACCTGCTGACGTTCCAGCTCAATATCGGAGGCCGACGAGTCGTCCGGAGCCACCTCGTACTTAATGCTTTCGAACGTTTCGTTTCCTGAAAGCTTTTGCCACAGCCAGATCAAGCTGAGGAAGTAGAGGAAGACAAGGAAGGCGACCGAGTAAATGACTAGCGTGTAGCTCGCATGGTCGATGCCGTTCTCGGCAATCAACGTAAGCTGCTCCTCGTTGGCAAACATAAAGAGGAAGCCTGAGCATACGAGAAGAAAAGGAGTAAGGTATTGGAAGGATCTGATGTTGCCATCAGCTGGAGCGTCCTTCAGGACGAACGAAATCTCGATAATCCTCGCAGCTCCGGCGCCCATAAGCGCGTATCCAAACATAGCATGGATCTTGGTAGACAGCTCGAGGTGCTGAGCATGGACTGACATAGCCCATCCGGTGAGGAAGATGACGATAGCGGGGATGTGATTCCGGGTTGGCTGACCGTTTCTCCGGGAGAGGAACAGACCAAGGAGACCCGCGCACCACCAGACGATTCCCATGCTCGCTATAAACGCGTCAGTACACGATAATTACAAAGACCTCAACAAATCAGTCTGGCTTACTGTGCTGGAAATCACCGTGACTCCAATGCTGACCCCAGCGGTGCTCGGTGAACGTGTTGACGATGCCCCAGGCAGTGATGACGGAGCTGTCGTAAAACTCCTGACTGCGGCCCCGGCGAGCAATCCACGCCTGTCCGACCATCATCATGATAGCCAGCATACATCCGTATCCAATAAACGCACTTCCCATAATCTAAAACATAGTCAGCAGCTGTCTTTTCTATTTGAGAGGTCTCTAGCACCTGCGCCGCAAACGCGCTATCGGTAGAGTAGAGCAAGGAGGAAATCTCGAGAACTTACACCATGGGCAAGGCACTGTCCCAAATGGCTATCATGGCAGAAACCAAGAGCAGTGATACCACCGAAACCCATTTGGACCCACGCCAAAATCGGCATCAGCTTTCCCATAACATTGTGGACGAACGCGACTACCGGCCGAATCTTTCCCAAAATTCCTCGCTCGATGTGCAGCTTGCAAAACACACCCAGACCAACCTGGGTGAACATAAACCACATCAACATCGAGGCAAAGACGGAGTGAATGTTGTGGCTGGGGAATTCGCGGCCCTTGTGGTGATGACCGAGGAAGTAGGCGACGATGGCGATTACTGCGCCCGTCACCTGGAGAGGGACGTGGAAGCGGTTTTTGGTCATGCCGAGGATCATGCCGATAGGGAAGATGAAGCCAAAAGCAATCATCATGAGCTATATGACCGTATAATCGTCAGCTGAGGTCGCTCTCGGCGCGTTCTGCCTGCATGAGTCCGGTACATACCACGATGTGTGTCCAGAGGATGGAGTCCATGGGCTCGACGGAGATGTACTCGCCCTCGGGGATTTCATCGCTGTCGTGCTCGTGGGCACTAACAACAGTCGAAGACAGTGCCAGAGACAGCAGACACAGGAGTTTCCTTGAGACTGTCATTATTAGAGATATATGATAACGAAATATTCTGGAGATAGTCGAGCGCAGGCTGAGTGGGATTAATAATACGACTGAGTCGGGTGACGTTTACAAGGGTTTGGTACAGTGGCCAAATAACCGGATCCCGCGGTGCCGGAGAGCACAGAGTCTTAAATATGCACCGCTCTACATTTATTCATTCTATGTACATGATATTCATACAAACACCCAGATATTTACTTCTTCACCGTACCTTCCAGCTTGTTTTCTTCTATTGCCTGGAGTAATTCCCAGATCTTGGGATACGCTTCTTCTTTCAAAGTATCGAGATCACGCGGGGGAATATTGCCGAGAACATAATAGGCGACATCGTCCGAGGCTCGTGAATCAGGCCTACCGATGCCTATTCGGATGTTGTAAAAAGGGCCATCGAAATAGTCTCTAACGCTTTTGATTCCGTTGTGGCCACTAATGAGGTTAGAGTTAGTAAGAGTGTCTTAATACGTCTCTCATGTGAGGTAGGACTTACTGATGCTTGCGATCACTTCTTGCCTGGACACTGCCGACTTCCATTTCCAAGTCGTCATGGAGCAACACCAGCTTTGTGTCCTTTCCTAACGCTGAACTCGCCCATTTCCATGCCCGCAGTACGTGTGCTCCGCTCGCGTTCATGAGCGTCCCATTTTTGAACAGCGCAATCGGATTCGTAGCATCTCGATTCAGCAGCGATTTACCTCTATAAAGCTCTCCGTTCAAGCCAGGGACGGACAAAGGCTTGTTCCCCAAAGTCCTCTGGTGGTCAGATATTAACTGGTTGAGCATGATATGGCCCACTGAATGGCGGGTCCTCGCATACCTGGCCCCGGGGTTGCCTAACGAACAGACCTGCAAGAAAGAAAGCGTGAGCTCGTCGTTCATACCGCGCCCGTCTGCCAGCACCAATACTGATACTCACCAACAGCCTACTGCTTGGTATCTGAGCCGACATCTTTCCTGCCGTAGTCGTGGTCGTGTGCAAACAAAGCAGTCTGCTCAACTACTGAACGCGGCCTCGACAGAAGATAAATCGCGTCGACGACTTTTGCCGGTCTGAAATCTACGCGCGCGCTGCACATTTGAGCACGTGATCTTTCCGGATTCTTGCTCTCCTCCCGCCCTGCTTCTCACCGCAATCACTTCGCCGACCACCTCTTCCCTCCCCTTTCGCTCTTCTTTCCCGCATCGGGCCCAGCACTTCTGTCGTTGCTTTGCTGGATAGCGGCTGATTTTCTTGCTGCTGCTTGGGCCGGACTTTGCTGTTTTATTTTCTTTGGCTTTGTGGTTCTGGTTGCCGCGCAATTGCCATCTGAAAGTCGCGCGTATTTTGATCGCAGGGACAACGTATGTGTCTACGTCTTGTTTGGTCGCAGAATATCAATTAACGGTCCTGTATATTTAGGAGAGTGGATTTGCTTGTATTTTGCAAATAGCACAGCCCATTGTTTTGCGGCCTTGAAGGCGATTATCCACCACAGTCTGCCAGTTGGAGAACTTTTTCTTCCCTTGTCCTATGACTGCTGCCCAGCCCATTTGTTCATTTGACAATAATACACTGCTCGTCAAACATAGTGGGACCTGTTGCTGTTAATCAAGAGAGTCCCATGGATGACCGAAAACGCGTGTTGCCGGTCAAGTCTGAGGTGGACGCTCCTCCATCGAAGCGTCAAGCCACAGACACAAATATTTCGCCTGCAAGCAGCAATGGACACAGTTTGCCGTTGACCCAGGAAGATGTCGTGGTAAGTCTGAGATTGTGGATGATTGCTGAAAGACGTTTCTCAGATACTAACACGCGTCTCAGAATTTTCAAAAAGAGGCCATATTCAGGCAAATGCAGGTGTACAGACGCGAGCGCGATCAGCTTCAGAACAGGATAAACGAAGTCGAGCAGCGCTCTGCTTATCATGATGATCATATCCGACTGCTCGAAGGCTGGTGGGATCAGGTATGTACTTCAAATTATTCCAGTAGTATGTTTCAGATAATTTATATCCTAACTCATTACTGCAGCTATTGAATGAAATAAATATCCTCTTTGCCAAACCGGTCAATGACTCGTCTGACAACATTGTCCCCAAGTCTCTGCTGCTGTCAAATCACGAAGAATACTCGCAACATCTGACGAGTAAGCGGAATCTCATTCTACAGACTCTGACGCCCATTTTCGCAAGCATGCAGCCTGCCACACCAGAAGCCATGGATGTCAAGAATCTACAGTCACAGTTGAGCGATTTTGCTGCGCAGATATCTGTGGTTAAGATCGAAAACGAGCGATTGAAGGATGAGCGGGAGGACTTGGAGCAACGGTTAACGGCTGCGACTTTTAAATTCATGTCTGCAGAGAAGAAGATGGATAGACTAAAGAGTTCCACACTAGCAAAGATCGAGCGTACTACAGCACCAGTCCAGGTCAAGAAAGAGGAACCAGTCGAGGAGAAAGCCGAGGCCGAAAAGAAGCCATCGGCAGAAATAGATGAGGAGATGATAAAGAAGATCAAGCAGGAATCGGACGCCATTATACAGAAACAGTCTGAGGAGATGAAAGCCTTACATGCCAAGGTGTTGAGCTTACAGGACGAACTGGCAAAACTCGACTTGAAATTCTCAAAATTGACAGAGGCTGATGTTTCTAACTGCGAGCCCTACAAAAATCTCAAGCTGCGGTACATCGACCTCTCTTCTAGAGCGAATCATCTTGAATCTCTGAACGAAATAATCAAGCAGGAAAACGAGAAACTCTCGAGCGAACGGACAGAGTATCGCGAGCTGGTTACGGCTGAGTACAAAGCGACTGCTGATGATTTGGAAGGACAGATGAGGAAGCTTGAGAATGATCTGACTCGAATCCGTGCCGCTCGAGATGATCTTGTGACGGAGCTTTCGATTCGCAAGGCCAAGGAAGAGAGTCGGATTTCTACAATCAACGAAATCAACGAACTTTCAGAGACTCGAGCGTCTCGGATCAAGGTTCTCGAGATGGAAGTTGAAAGTCTAAAGTCGCAGATGGAATCGAACGGCGTGGCCGCGTCTTCATCTGCCTCGGCTGAGGACTCACCAGAGAAGTTACTCGCTCGGATTGAGAAGCTCGAGAAGCAGAACCAGTTTCTGTCTGCCGAGCTACCAGAAATGGAGGCGGCGTTCAATAAGGCCCATTCGCTCAGCATAAAGAAGGTGACTGATTTAGTGGAGCGGGAGGAGAAGATTGCGCGATTGGCAGCGGAGAAGACAAAGGCTGATCAAAAGTACTTTGCGGCGATGAGATCGAAGGAAGCGGTCGTTGTCGAAAACAAGACTTTGAAGGCGCAGTCTATGAAGAGCAGCGAGATCATCCAGCAGTTGCGCGACGCGGAAAAGTCGGTTTCTCAGAAAGTGATTGTTTTGGAAAAACAGCTTGCCGAGTTGGAGAATATGCGCCATACATATCAGAAGCAGCTACAAGAAACGCAAAGGAAGGTCAACGAGCAGAACCTGACGCTGGAGGGCTACAAGGGGCAACTCGACAAGCTCTATAGCGAGCTTCAAGCACGGTCTGCGGCTGCTTTGAGCGAAGGCGAAGCAAGGCGGTCTGCAGAGGTGCAGTTCGAACGTGCAAAGGCTGAGGCCGATCGTCTGAAAGAAGAGAAGAGCAGATCTGCATCAGGCTCTCGAGTCAACGGAGATGACTCTCAGATCGAGGCGCTGCGGACGATTGCAATCTGTTCGGTGTGCTCCAAGAACTGGAAGGATACGGTGATCAAAGTCTGCGGACATTGCTTCTGTATGGACTGCGCAAAGGACAGATTGAACGCCCGGTTACGGAAATGCCCTCTATGCAACAAACAGTACTCACATAACGACCTCATCCCAATTCACTTGTAACTGGTTTCTTTATGTCTCTCTTTCGTCTCATGTATTGTTATTTCCTGAAAGTCTTTCTTTTTCTTGTCAATGGTAGTTGTATATGGTTCCCTCGCCTTCTTATCGAAACAGGGTTTATGCAAACTATCTTCATGTATATTATCTACTTTATCGCTTTTTTATTTCCTTGAGATGTTATTACACCTGTAAAATATTGTATATCTGATATCTTTTAATGCAACAAGTTAACTATTACCTTTATTGAATGCCTCGTAGAATCGTAGTGTGAACAGTGGATTAGGGTTTGAATCAATACGCGACCGGTTCTCACGCGCTTCGAGTGAAATTTCGAATTTGATCCGCGTGTGAATCTTTCTTCGAAACCCCGTCATCATTCGCAGCAGAAGACAGCAGAATAACACTGCTAACGGAATACTAAGAATACCGGAGGAGATTGTTTGGATAGAATATTGAAACAAGTCGCGATGCCGAGCAATTACCGAATCTCGCTGGACGATCTGACGCCGAACAACCTTGGAGTTTTGCAGCGGATTAACAGCGTCGTGCTTCCCACATCCTACTCGGACAAATGGTACAAGGAGAGTCTGACTGTTGGTGAATTAGCAAAGCTTGGTATGTGTACTCTGGTATGTGATAAGAAAGAAGGATTGTGCTGACGAAGTGATTTTGCAGCGTTCTTCAATGAGGTCCCGGTCGGTGCGATCCGCTGCGCGCTCGAGACCTCGAAAGAGAGCAGTAAGATCTACATCATGACGCTTGCGGTGCTGGCTGCCTACCGCCGCTACGGGATTGGCAGGAAGCTGGTCGAGCATATACTGGAGTACGCAAAGAGCTCGCAGGTGAAAGAGGTCTACTGCCATGTGTGGGTCGAGAATGAGGAGGCAATGGCGTGGTATGCGCATCAAGGGTTCGAGAGGGGAGAGTTTTTGAAGGGGTATTATCGGAAGATGGAGCCGGCGGGAGATGCGTATATATTCCGAAAAGTTATAGAGTAAGTATATATGTATGATAAATATAAAATATTCTGATCCAGCAGATGAAATGGTTATCAAGTTAGTGGAGTCTTTTATATGATCTATAGTACATGTATATGATGGACAAACCCAGAGAGTTACTCCTTCGACGCACTCTCCTCGCCCTCATCTTCACTTCTCTTTTCCTCCAGCAGTTTCTTCTTCGCAGCCTTTTCCTCCTCCTTCTTCGCGTCCGCCTTATCACTCTCGCTAATCTCCTTATACCCCCACAAGACCGCCCATTCGCCCTTGATAAACGCAGTCACCACGACCGCTCCGCCGATGCCGGGGCACAGGTAAAGCAGTGCCGGCTGCGCGGCCTTGAAGAAATGCATGACGCAGATCGTCACCAAGAGCGCGACGACGTACATGACCATCGCCGAGTTGAAAAACGGCTTGGGAAACGGTCGGGCGGAAGAGTAGGGTGTTCCGGCGTGTTTGCGGTAGTAGTTCCATGAGTCGAAACGGAGGCACAAGGAGAGGAAGATCGCGGGGACGATGATGTCGCCGAGACCGAGCATTGCTTCAGACCGAGAGCTGGTCGCGGTAGCAGGTCGCGGGGCTGTCAACTTGATTGGCACGGTCAAGCTCGTGGCAACAGTCACCATCACGTCTGTTCCAAACACAAAGAAAATGTCGTAGAGGAATAAACCGATAAGCATGATATACCCAGTCTTGAACGAGTCGATGGTCAAGAACCGGATACTGCTGAACGCAAACGAAGCGCCCATGATATTTCCCAGGATCCAATTGGATGTGTACCAGTTCCCAACAACGATAGCCAGCGCGATCGGCAGACCGAGTAAATCGGCAGACGTGAAGTACGACTTGTAAACTTCCTCGGGCGCGGGAGGCAGCTTGCCGATCTCGGACGCGATCTTGTACTGCGAGTAGATAAATCGGGGATTCAGGCCCTGGGTAAGAGTAGGTTTCTTCACGATTTGCTCCATCAGTGCCTCGCGCTGCTCTTCGATCTTCTTCTTCTTCTCGGCCTCCTCCGGATCTTCCTTTGCTAGCTTCTCCAGTTCTTCGTACGGCGGATTCTCGACGATCAGGATGCGCCACCGCACCAGTTTTGTGCCCGTCTTGCGAGCAAACAGACGCATCAGCGAGCCAAACGTGGTTGCGACCGCAAAGAGTCCAAAGAGAGCGAAATAGGCATTGAAAAACATCTCAATGTATTTCTTGTCCAGCTTCTTGATCAAGAAATACATTCCCACGAGCATGAAGCCGCCCATGACAGGCATCAGGTACGCATCTTCGGCCTCTAACTTCTCGTTCGAAGAAGGAACTTCCAGATCGGAAGGCTCAAACTTGGGATCCTTGGGATCAGCGCGAAGAGCCGTGTCTGGACGATGCAGAGTCGCGTGCGATGCACAGTAGATCACGACGGTCGCGGACACGAGCAGGATCGCGTAGGTGCCAATCACCGGATCCAGGTTGTACTTCTCAAGAAGCTCGAACAGGCTCGTCTGGGGGATTGAAAAGTTCTGCATCTTTCAGTCTGAGAGGGTCAATCAGGCTGACCGGGGCTGAGAACTGGGGATGGAGCGGTGTTTGGATGTGAACAGGAACGTGTTCATTTCAATTAAACTCGACGAAATTTTTACCCGGCGTTCGCGAGACTATTTACGATCTACTCTCTACATCTCATCTCTATTCAACAACTACCACTATTCACATATCAGCAATGCCCCCTCGTCTTCCGGAGAAGTCAGACTTCCCAGACTCAGCAGTCCTCACAATCACACCACCGCATCCGCCGGGATCAACGCCTACTCACGTGCAAGTCTCCCACCAAGCAGTTTTCCAGCATCTACGCCTGCCAACTAACGGGTTCTTTCTCATATCTGTAGTATGATCCTGCTGCATGGTCTAGGCGACTCAATCGTGCCATTCACAGCTCTGGCACAGCGTCTGGGTCTACCCCGGACAGCGGTGATTGCGCTCCAGGCGCCGATGCCAATGCCGTTCGAGTTGGGCGGCTTCCACTGGGGCGACGATCTCGTCTTTTCGCGCGACCCGTTATCTGCATCCGCGTCCGAGGACGGGGACGTACTCAGTCCTGATGCGGAGTTTAATAGAAGCGGTGTCTTTTTAAGCTCTATAATACGCGACGTTCTAGAGTCAAAGTGCGGGTTCACGGCGTCCAAGAACGTGATCCTATTTGGCTACGGCCAAGGCGGCATGGCAGCTCTGCACATCGCGACCACAAAAATGAATCTCTGCGCTGTGATCTCGGTAGGAGGATGGATACCCAGTTCAATAAGACCCGGCGACATCATCGATCTGCCTCGGAGTACGAGCGTCCTGCTGTGCGGAGGAGATCAAAAGTCATCAATCACCGACGAGCGCGTGAAGCGGGCAGAAGAGCTGTTTAAGGAGTGCAGACGGGTCGTGTTCCCGAGGATGAAGGGCGATCTAATGCCGCGGGGGAAAGACGAGATGGCGCCGATCTTGAGGTTTTTACTGAGGATATTGGTGCCCGACGAGCTGGCAGTGCAAGGACTAGTCTAAGCGTCCGGTGTAATAAAATAAAAAAAATCCTCGGAAAAAGATGTGAAAAACCATTTATTCTTAATAACAATAATCCTGCTCACAATGAAAACAGAAACGAAAAAAAAAGAAAACGCCAAGCAAGAAAGGAATGCCGAGTCAAAATTTCTAGTCGAGCACAATGGGATCCGTAGATAGCAGCTTTTGGCCGACAGTTGCCGCTGGGGACTTTTTCTCGACGAAAAGCAGCTTTTGGACTCCTCCAGAGGTAGCAGACTCCTTCTTGTCTGACTTCTTGTCTGCCTTCTTTTCGGATTTCTTGTTGACTTTCTTGTCGGCTTTCTTCTCAGCCTTTTCGGCCTTCTTCTCAGCCCTCTTCTCAGCCTTCTTCTCAACCTTCTTCTCAGCCTTCTTCTCAGCCTTCTTCTCCTCTTTCTGGATCGTCCAATAATCCTTAAAAGGATCGATAGGCAGCGTGATATTTGGCTGTATAGTCGCAATCCCCATCCCCGTCTCATCAAATACTTCATTCTTGCCCGTCTCCAGATCAGTGAAGCAAACGCCCTTATAGAACGGAACCAATGGTGCCAAAATCCGTCGCCGCGACGTCGAGGCGTTCTCGCCTCCGACCTCTTCGTCATTGTCCGCGACAAGAAAATCTTTCATTTCCTCGTCAATCAACGTATCTTCCTCGTCGTCGCTGTCGGGCATATCCAGATCCTCGCCCGGTTCACCATCCTCTTCCTCGTTCCACTCCAACTCAGAGTCGTAGTCGTAGTTGATCCTCTCGTCTCTAAAGAACGGGTTGTTCCTCGGTACTTTGCGAGACTTTGTGAAAGTAGTCGACAGTGGTGGACGCAGATCCTCGCAGAACCGCAGAAACTTTCGCGGAAGAGAGTTGAGCATCTCGCGCACCTCGTCTTCGGAAAGCGAGCTGACCGAGGTAGTAATCGGTCCATCCAGCGCTCCGAAGAGCGTCACGACTTCTTTCGTAGTTCGCTCCGGACGGATGCCGCGCTTTGCAGGTCGTCGTGAAGGGAGTTGCAACAGCTCTGCAAAGTTGGGCGGGGTCGCGGCTTTCTCTGGGATAGTCAGATCAGAGCTAGACGTAGATGCAAACGCGGAATCGAGTCGTTGACGGATATCTTTGAGCGCGGGTTCGCTGAACGCGAATTTGGTGGCGGGGTATAATGTCGCCCATGACTTTACAAAGAACGGAAGGAACGTTTGCTCGTAGTCGGACTTTGTCTCTTCTGCGGTGGCAGGAGTTGTTTGTGAGATTGAATCGGGATTGATAGCGGGATCTGCTGATGCTGCTGCTGTGGCTGTGGTTGTTGTTGTTGATGGTGATGATGATGCAGACGGCTTTGACGGTGAACGCGGCTTTTTGAAAAAGCTCGATAATCGAAGTTGCTTCTAATAATCGCATGATTGTCAGTTTCTGTACGGTATAAAATAATTGAGCACAAAGGTCAGGATCTCACCTCTTCTTTCTTCCGCTTCTCTTCTTCCTCTTTCCGCTTCCTCTCCTCTTTCTCCTCTTCCCTCTTCTTCTTCTCTTCCTCCTTCTTTTTCCTTTCCTCTTCCTTCTCCTCCTCTTTCCTCTTCTTCTCTTCTTCCTTCTTCTTCCTCTCTTCCTCCTTCTTCTTCCTCTCTTCCTCCTTCTTCCGCTTCTCCTCATCCTTCGCTTTCTTCTCCTCCTCCTTCTTCCTCCGGTCTTCCTCTCTCATCTTCCTCTTCTCCTCCTTCTCCGCATCCTTCGCCGCCTTCCGCTTCTCCACCTCCTCCGCTTTCTTTCGCCGCTGTTCCTCGCGCGCAGCTATCTCATCCGCACTCAACTTCGACGACCGCTTCCGCTTCTTCTCCTTACTATCACCGCCATCATCACCTTCCGGCGCGGGCGTCGTAGATCCATCAATAGTCGAAAGCGGCGACGACAACATATCCACATCCTCCCCCGCCGCCTCCCGCTCCTTACTTTTCTTCGGCGTCTCCGTCTGCGATCTATTCGCCGCCGTATTCGTCGTCTCGCTCAACGGCGGCTTTGTCTGACTCTGAGGCGTACTCTGGATCGATTCAGCGGTGGCCGAGTGCGCCGACGGCGGCGGGGTCGACGCGTCGGCGGTCGTGTCTATTGCTCCTGGCGACTGCATTCTGTATACCGCGCGGTCGCCGACTTGTAATACCTCCATTCAAAGAAGCCAGCTCAATAACAAAAGAAAAAGCAACTGCAGTTCTCGCACGCAGACAAAGTCGTCAAGTCAAGGGGCGTTGAGTGAGATTGTGATGAGTTGGTGGGTTGGTGAGGTGAAGTAAAGTGGGAAGTGCGCGCGCGCGTGCGAGACGCGTCAGGTCTGTCTCCCTTTGGAGGCTGCAAAACCTTAAAGGGTTAAACCCTTTAATGGGGTTTCCAAACTAATTACTGCGGTTCTTGTGAAGATGATGAGATTATAGAATACTTGACTATAGATTCAATATTCAGAAGAGTACTATTTAGATCCCATCCACAATGGTAAATGACACAGGCAAACAACTCAAAGTAATGTATAGTTATATATAACAATTTTAACCCATGAACAGTCTCCACACCTCTCTTTCCATTAAATCCTCTAAATCACTCTTCATCACTACTACTATAATCCGGATTGGCAATATACAAAGTCCTCCGCGGCGCAACAATGTCCTCCAGCAATGTATCTGCCAGACTCTCGTTACTTGCCTTCTTCGACGCGACCGATGTTCCCGACGCCGGCGTGCCAACAGATGGATACGGCGGCGTGAGGTTATTACCACTGACGCTGCCGTTGCCGCTGTTTTGCACTTGAGATGGTGTACCTGGCGTGCCTGGCACCTGGAGGTGACTTGTACTGGCGACGGTGTGCACAGAGTTGCGCGCTGAGCTCATGCCTGATAAGCGATTGTTTGCTGCGCCGTTGGCGTCGTTGGTAGATGCCACCGTGACGCTGCTGCCGACGCTCGCGAGAGTGGATGACTTAAAAAGGCCGGTTGTGGTGGCGTTAAGATCAAGAGTAGACGATGATCGGGTAGTGGTAGTCTCATTCACTGAGCTCTTTAGCGACACCGTCTCATCGTCCTGATCCAGTGCTCGAAGCGCAAGTCTTGAAGAGCTATGCGAAACGACTCTGGCATCGCTAAGTTCGAGCGTCATATCGAGTTTCGGCTGATAGTAAGCATACGCGTGCATATAAGACGAGAACTCATCCGCCCGCTGACTGTCTTTCTTCTTTTTGCTGCTGCTTCCGTGCGCGGCCGTCGTATGCCGTGTCTTGCTCTTCGTGATCAGATTCGTCGGCACGCGATCACACCACACCGTTGCTTTCTGGCGACGCATGTACGTCACATAGTCTGCTTTCCGCTCCGAAGCCGGCACCGCAGGCGTAGAATCCGTAACCGCTTTCGCCAGAGACTCTTCCTCCGAAACCGTATGCGCGTCCTCAACGCCGCTGCTGCCTCCGCCGCCTCGCGAACTGGCGACAGATAGAGTGTCTCCGGTGGTAGTGGTCGTCAACATAGTGGTAGTCGAAGCCGATGTCGTGAGCGGGATCGACGGGAGCGGAGGAACAGAGCTTGGTCCCGCGGCCGCGTTCCCGGAGCTTTCCTCTCTCGCGTGCGACGAGGCACGCGAGAGTGCGAGAGAGTACGTGCTGTTGTTGTCGGCTGATACAGCGGAGCTGAACGACGCAACCGAGGTTATCGAACCCTTTAATAGCCCGTGCGTACGCGCTGATGCGATGGATGTCCGCCGCGAGCTGTATTCTGGGATCGCAGGAGGTGCCGAGGGGGTGCTTGTAGACTGTGTGGTTTGCGGGGCTGTAGATGAGGCGGATTGTAGAGAATAGAGGGAGTGGGATGAAGGCGATCTAGGAATCGATAGAGGCTGAGTGGTGGTCGTGGAGGCTACTGATAGAGGCGCGAGTAAGGGAGAAGGTGGAAGTTCTGGCTCTGGCTCTGGCTCGGGTTCTGACGGTTTAAACTCAGGCTGCGGTAACAGAGATACTGTCTCCACCTCTCTGACGACAGGCGGTGTCGGTGGCGGGGGTGTTTGTGTCTTGGGAGGTGGTGGTGGTGGCGGAGGAGATGGTGATGCTGGGCGGCGGGCAGGAAGAGGATCGAGCATACTCCTCACTGGTGGATAACTGATAGGCTTCTTTACCTCCGGTGACGGCAGAGCACTCGATTCTCCCGTTGAGGAAGATCCATTCAATGTAATCAGTGTCCCTACTGATGCCAAACTATCCAGCCTCGGAGGCACTGCAGTTCTAGCATCAGCGGTCACGATCCCCTCTCTCCTTTCGTTCGATATCTTATCATCCTTCTTCGTCGCCGCGTCCGTTTTCGAAACAGCCCTGCTGATCGGCAACGCGGAAAAATCAACCGTCATCGGAAGCGGCTTCCGCTTTGGTTGCTTGTAGGCCACGGGTGTGGTCGCAGGCTTGGCCGGTGACGGTGATGGCGATGGTGGTGGTGGTGGCCTTGTTGCCGTACCGGCGGCAGCCGAGGACGAGGTCGTCGACATGGGCGCAAGAGCCGGCGGGCTAACCGAATAAACCTTTAGCTATTTGCAACAAACACAGCGTCAGAGACAGAACGTCCTGTCGATGTTTTCTGCTCCGGCTGCGATAGGAACGGCAGACAGCGAACTGGGATGAAACGCGCTGGGGGTCTGTTTTTGTGGATTTTGATTTTGATTTTTGTGATGGCAGAAGGCGCTCGCTCTTTTGGCGACTCAGCCGCAGCTACGCCACAAGAGAAATAGTTCAATACATACGTCATTCTGCTACGGCTCGCTGCTTTTGAATTTAATGCTTTTATAACATGGGCCTGCTCTGGTGTTTTTCTTGTAGAAATTCTGATGATGTGTGTTTTGGTTTAGACAAATAGCGGCGATGGAGTTGTATACAATTGGTGTATCAGCAGCCAAAGAGTGACAATACATTTAACCTCCACATCTTTAAACTCTCATCACATCCGCATCGGCTTCGTCATAGGCGACACGTCCCCAACCGAGTCCTCGTCGCTACTCGCGCTCTGCTCCGCGCCCTCTGTTTCATTCCCATACTCATAATCGTCAACATCGTCATCATCTCCGTCGTCATCTTCAGAAAACGCGTCATTGTCCTCGTCATGCGCGATGATTGATCCCGCCCGACTCCTGATTGACCCCGCGATGCTACCAGCATGTCGCTGATGGTGATGCTCGCTCACCGATTGATTCCGTGTCCGTTTCTTGCGTCGCTCGAAATCCTGCGCGTGCGCGCCCCGGAACATGTTACTCATCGCGTTCATTCGCGGCGTCATCATGATCGAAGACCGGCGTCTTCTCAACGATGCGCCGCCAACGGAAGGCGACGACATCGCCGTCGCGACTCCTGATCCTGCGCCTCCTGCTGCCGGGGTGCCGGTCGGCGAATCAAGCATCATCTCTTCATCGTCGATGATAGACATTCGTCCTTCCTCGGCGGTCATCAGAGGAGTAGTCACGTTGATCTCTGTAAGCTCGTGACCCAAGCCGTTCGTACTCAAACCTCCACCTTCTCCTTCTTCCTCATCCAAGTCATACGGCAGCGGCATATTCCGACTAGCCTGGAACCTCCCCACATTCGTGCAGTGCTCATTCTCCATTCGGAAAAAGATCCACAAAAATCGACGAACAATCTCCGCCAACGCAATCAGAAACGACGTAACTGCTGACTGCTGAATCTGCACCGGGAAAATGACGTAAAAAATCCAATTCAAGCGAAGAAGAGGATCAAGAATCATCGCGACATAATAGAAGCTCGGATTCCGAAACCCGAGCTCGTCGCGCAAAAACGCGTTTCGCGAGTTCGCCTGGAACAACGACCAATCCATAAACAAATCCCAAAACGTCGAGTAAATCAAGTTGATCGTCGCAAACAGGATATAGATATCGCGCTTCGTCCGTATCCGGTCTAGACGCCAGATACTCAACACCACCGCCGTCACTATCGTAAACGTATACTTCCCCGCGTTCGCCAGATGCGGGAACCAATTCCGAGTGTCGGCGTAACGGCGCCAGCACTGCAAAAATCGCCAGATCGGAGGCAACGCGTTCAGAAAACCCATCAGTCGCGACTTTGACGACCCGCAAGACGGACCGGCGTCAAACCCTCTCGCGTACAGACAAAAAAAGAGCTCGATATTGCTGACAGTGTACGTCAGACTGCAGAATATGTCCCCGAGAAAGAAATCTCGAAATTCGACGGGATATAGTCCCGAAAAGACAAGACGCCACAGCGCAATCGCTAGCCATTCTCGCGCCCGCCAGTGGAACACCGGAAACGGGTTAAACAAGATCGCAGTTGCCGAACCTGCAAATATAAGCGGCCACCAATGGGCTGGTAGCTTGTCTGGCCAGAAATCGTAGAAGCAGAGATACATGCACAGCGAGAGCCATGCAAACATAAACGAAGGAATCTCCAAAAACTCTCTGAAATCCAGGAAATCGTGCTGATGGAATTCGAAAATAAACGGATAGTTGATCTTGTACCGCGACCACACCATGCAGTTCACCGAAAACAAAATTCCAAAAAGAATCACTAAAAATGCACCCCCAAAGATCTGAAAAAGAAAAACCGCATTCGCGAGCTCATCCTTCAACGCTTTCTGGACACCAGTCACAATCGCCTCAACAAAAAACGGCAAACCGATACCCAGACACAGCGCACTGAAGAAGGTAGCACCATAATGACTCTCGGGAATCTCTCGCGTGCGCAGCTTTTCGACCGCGTGCTTTCGGTTTCCGCGCTCAAAGTAGCGACTATACACATCTTCTGTTTCGTTCATGAGGTCGTCCACAACACTGCTCTGGCCGAAATAGCTGTTTTCCACTTTGTTCATGTACCAAGGTGATATATGCGTAGCAGCCGTTTTGTCGAGCTTCTTGCATATTTTTTGCAAAGCTGTGCGGTTAAGCAAGCGGTATGATTTCAAAAGCTCAAGGCCGCGGTAGTACTCCATCATAGCCTATATGCCATGTTAGCAAACCCATCATCCAAGTATAAAAAATCACAAGTACCATACATGTTTGAGCTTCCTCCTAGCTATGGAATACGGCACAGTATTCGTCGCCTGTCTTATTGTATAATCTCGCTGTTCATTGGCCGTAGTGGCCTGCTGTGTATTGCCACCACCGCTTTGCGCAGGAAAAAATGGCAACTGATGTAAATCCAGTCTGCGGTAAAAGGCCGACCATCTGCTCATGTACTTCTCCGCCGTCGTTTTCTTCTTTGGCTTGTCAAGCGACCGCGGCTGCTGCTGCTGCGCTTCACCATCCTGCACAGCTTTTTGCCGATCCGCCATTTTCTGGTCGCGGAGTAAATGCAGCTGCTCGCGCATCTTGTCAAAGCGAGAGATAGCCTCGGTCTCTTTTTTCCGATAGAAGACCTGGATCTTGTCAAACTGACCGTCGAGCCAATATATGAAATCCCGAACGTCGGCGTCCTCGGCCATCTTCCGGTTCGCTTCCTCGGTACTCGCACGCAGCATCGCCTCCGTCATTGCTTTCTTTCGCCGTGGCTGGAAAAATGGAGAGCTCGGGGAGTTTTCCTGGCCGTTCCCTTGTGGTTGAGCGGCCGGTTCAGATTGTGATGAGAATGGCGGAATGCCACTGTACTTTGAAGTCTTCTTCAGAATCGACCTTTCCGAGCGCGGTGTTCCCTGGACATTAGATGCCGGTAATCCCTGAGTCTTGCTGTCTAGTCTGTTTCTGATCTGAAGAATGGGAGATTGCAGAGCTGGTGCACCCAAGCCTAATGGGGACGGTGCGTGCTCGATCGTAGGATCCGCAGAGAACGTAACCGATCTGGGCGGTGCCGGAAGTTCAGAGTCCGATCTCTTTTGCCGTGAGTCTACCTTTACCGGATCTTCGACGGACTGCTGCGGGTCAGGTTGAGCCTTGGACGAAGGGGACCGAGGCATATTTTCGTTTAACGCGGGAGGGGGCAGAGAAAACATCCCGGCTTCATCTCGAGAGGGTGGGGTCGCAATCAGACTACCATATTGCATCAAAGCATCATTATCGCCATTAAATCCCGTATCTTTCTGCGCGTTAGGGATCGCGATCGCGCCGGACGTATTCAGAAGCTGATGAGGTGTGATCCGCCCGTCGACTAGTGCACGGTTTCTCGCATCATTATCTGACACCGACGCAAGCGCGTTTCCGCGGATCCCTGAAGTCGTAACAGCTGATGGCGGAAGCGACGGCGCGTAGTCAATCGAACCTGAAGAGTCGGACGATTTCCTGGTCGCGGCGTCAACGTTTGCGTTGCGAGGACTTTTCGAGGCGTTGCTGCTGATTGTGGCACGGCGGGGGCCTAGTCTACCTGAACCGGAGCCGGATTCTTGAAGTTTCTTGAGTTTTTTCAGACGTTTTTTGCCGCCCTGTTTGAAGTTTGAAGACTCGTTAGTGTGTGTAAATATCAAATCAAGAGAGTGAATGTGGATACCTTATAATCCAGGTACTGCACCCGCCATTCAGGCACCTATTAGGGACTGTGAGTACGCGACATGATTTGCAGGAAGCAAACATTGACTGACCAAATTATCATTGAGATATCTAAACAAGTAGATCGGGAGAAGTTAGAGCGAACGAAATACCTCAGGATCATAGTAGAATGAACACATACCGAGCAAACTTCATAGTTGCGCTTTGTCGAAGCACGCAGGAGCGAGTGTGATGATCACTCTATGCGTATAACTAAATAGCAAAATGAAACTACCCAGATTCAGATAAGAACCCTTGATATCAGGGAGAACCTTTGAGCGGAAAATTTCCCAGCTTCAGAGGTGATGTTCAGACGATACGGTGTATCGAATAGCTAAGCTGAGAGCAGCCGAAAGTTGATCATAAACACAAGCCTCCCGCACAGAACTTCTTCAATCACTATTTTTTCCCACTGGACACTTACGCAAGATACTCAGCAAGAAAAGAAATCATCTGGAAGCTCGACGACATAGAAGATGGGATTTTTAATGTAAAGCTCGAGATCAGCAAATGACAGTTTGGCTTTGGCGCACGCCTCCGCACCGAGCTCTGCTTGAAACTTTGTTTACTCCCAACTTAGCCCGCGGCTCATCCATAGGGTTCGGGCTCTGTGCACGTTATTGTTCTTTCTGGATGATGGAATATATGAAGAATAGCTGTCAATTGGAATTAACAAAAGAAGAACTGTAATAACAGAGTCTGCCTAAACGCCGTTAAATGCTAATGCTAACCACAAATACAAAATCACTCCGTCTCCGACTCGCTCGCGTTCTTCATCTCCATCTCCACCCTCGTCTCCGTCTTCTTTTTCGAATGCTTTTCCTTCACACTCTGCCCCGGTAAGTCCACCTCCTTCGCTTTTGCATCGTTTTTCAGAATCTCAAACTTGGGCGCTGGCTGCTGGCTAGAAAACAACGTCTCGCAGCGATCTCTCACTGACTCCACCACACGAAGCCATGCATCAGGACTGACGTCGTCAAGCGCAGGCATCCCCTTCAACGCTGCCAGAGAGAGTAAATCTCGCCAGTCCATCTGCGAGAGACGATCGCGAGAGCTAGATGGTGCTTGGGACTTGCGCACGGTGGCAACAGTATCGATTAAGCCATCGATCATTTGCAGTATGTGTGGGTGCAGGTATGGAAGTAGAAGGGATTTTTCCATCTCAGAGTTTGAAAGGATGATATCGTCTAGCTCTGAGTCATCCTCACCATCGGCTTCCAGTAAGCTAGCCAACTCAGTCGCAGGCCCGTCTCCAGATACCTGTTGATTCTCCCTAGCCTCTCGTTGTAATTGCTCCCTCTTCTCCGTGACCATTGTAGTTAATGTCCTAACACCAAGAGAAGAAACCTCGGTCATCAAATTTTTGGAGTAATCAGGCGGTGTAAAAAAGCGATGTGAATCGAATCTGAAGTGGTCGTATGCGTCCTGCGTTTCGTCGTTCTGTCTCTTCTTTCTCTCTTTCTCAAACACCTGCTCGTAATCAATCTCAACAACACTGTCATTCCCCGCAGCAGCAGCAGAAGAGACAGCTCGTTTTCGCTTCGACGGAGACACTCGTTGCTGACCTGTTTCCCCGCTGATGCTTTGGTAGTCGATATTCTCGCCTAGATCGTATGCTGGCGCGATGTCTTCGTCGCTCTCAGGAAGAAGTTCCTCGCTGGGAAGAGGCCAAGCTGTCCACCGCGGATGAATCACTCTCCGCCTCTTCCGAAGCTCATCTGCCTCGTCATCGCCCTCACCGCCATCTGTGGCATCAAAGAAACTGACGTCGTCATCATCGTCGCCACCACTATCGTCGTCACCTTCATATTCCGTCGACCTCGATCTCGATTTCCCGCGCTCTCGGCTCGATCTGGTTCTGAATGTATTCTGATCAAGAGCAGAAAGTCTAGCAGCAACAGCTAAATGCTGCGCCAGCGACGCGCGATGGTTGTGCTCAAGCGTTTTGAGCAGCACTCGGAAGTCAGCCATCTCGCTGTGCCTTGAGTACGTGAACCTCGAATTCGGCACATACTCTGCACTCTGATTCACGGCCGCATGAAGGTCCGCCAGTTCGCCATTCTCTTCTTCGATAGTACCGCCATCTTCGACCGGGCTATCATCTTCTGCGTGTTCGCTCGGTGCATCGATATCAATGTCATCTTCAACAGAGGGAGATAAACTGTCGTCTGGAAGATTGCCGGGATCCACAGTAGTGGTGTCCATCTCTCGTGAATAGATAGACTCTGTATAAGGTACTTTAAAGCCACAAGTATCTTCTTTTGTTACTTGTGCTCGCAGGCTCTATGACCGCGCCATGGTTCTGTTTCGATACGAGGTGGGTGGAGTCTATTCTGCTGGAAACCGAAAAAAGTGTTTAAACCCAGCGATCCAGAGAGAGGGTTAGGTCTTGAATTCTCAGAGTGAATTTCATGTCTGGGAAGGCTCGCTTCGAGAGAAGCGGATTTTAAGTAATTTTGATTTGGTTTTTTATGTTGAAGTTTTTTCAGATTCGAAATGAAAAGAGGACTGCATAAGATGATATATGGAGGCCGCTGAAATCCGATATGACGTTCATTCGGTTAAGCTGAGACGTAGCCTAGCCCACCGCCTTTTGCGTCTTGCGCATTTGCATTTTGTCCGGCTTACCAGAAGAAGCAGGGCAAGAGAGAGCATTAGCAGAGAGAGAAGAGGCAATTTTAGTAGATTTCTCGTTTATGTACTGATCATGTACTGATACCGCGGACTATACAATTTCAGTCTTGTCTCCACACGAGCCTCTGGCCGGCAGGTCGGCAGACGGGTTCAAGATTAACGGGTCGTTTGCTTTTTACCTCTGCATCGTTGCTTTGTGTGGCTAAGTTGCCCCAGCAAGTAGTAGAAAGTACTCTTTCGGTCTCTCCGTGCTCGATCACAAAGGTCAGAAAAGAAATAGCCTCACTGGAGTGAGCAGAGAGGCCTCGCGTCAAGGGACCGAGGACCCACCTGCACTTACGTACTCACCCACACTTAGGCGAGCTCGGCAAATGCTAAATAAAAATAATTTTAGAGGCGAACAAAGATATGCTCCTCCGACGGCCAACGCTACGTGGACCGGAGGGCTCTAGAGATGTAGTGCAATACCACCCTGCAAATAGAAGATGTTTGCTGTCTGGTCTTTTTATTGAAGGGCAAATAGATATGGCATATGATATTACAACAAAGGCACCCCAACAGCCCAGAGACAGCGGTAGACAGCGAGAATATCATGCAACAGTCAGGCCATAAAGAGTAAGATCACAATACGGCCCGTTACAGCTCAACGCCGTTACGAAGTGGCGAAACGGAGCGAGTATCGAGCAAAAGCCCCAAGTCACGGAAACCCTGATATGAAGACCGCGGAGACCGATAAAGGTGGGCAGCAGCACAGCACCAGCACCAGCGCACACACAGCCTGCCTCGACGAACGACCAGCTGACCAGTGCGCGAACGCGCATTTCAGTACTCGAGTACTCGAGCAAGCAAGCAGTGCAAGCCAATTGCCTGCCGTCGCTGTGGTGTACTCGTCAGCTCGCTTGCTCCGGGCCTGCCTCTGCCGGCGGCTGCGCCCTCGTTTAGGAAGCACGCGCCACGCGAGGAGCCAGCGGATGTCACAAAGAGGAGTTAATGACGACGATGGAGATGATTCAGAGTAGAGAACCAGCAGATGAATCAGAAAATGAGTACGAGATCCTGCAGGGGATGAACTCTGAAACAGTGCACGCGTTACGTTGTCTGCGTTTTTTTTTTTTTTTGACTTCGTTATCTTCAACTCAGGAAGGCATAGCGGCAGGCAGACATCCTGCACGACAACCCCAGCGACTCCCGCAAGAAAGAAAAAATTTCTGCCACGTCAAAAAGAAATCTGTTCAGCTTATGTCTGCTTGCTTGCTGTCGTGTGCGGCAAAAAGTCTGCTTGAAGATGCCCAGTCTGGTCCGTCCGTCCTTTGCTGTTGATGAAATGAAGAATCGTAAGCGACACGCTTGATTGCACCGGTGACCCGCGCGTCCGCTCCACCCGAGAAGTCCCACTCGCCTGCTGTCCGTGCAGAGTGTATTGACACAGGCATGCTACGAGTTTATCCACTTGAAACATCCATACAGCTTCTTATTACTTATTTGTCGTCTGCTGATTCTCTCCATCGCTCTTAGCTGCTGTGTTCTACGTGCTGTGCGCTGTGCTCAATGTATATGACTAAAAGCAAGGATATGAATGAATGGGGCACATTGGCGTCCGCCGCTTCAGCCGCCAAATGAAAAAACCAAGCGCCACGAGGCAAGTCTTGACGGGGATAGCCTTTGCCCTGTCTACCACCTACAGCTTACGAATGAGGTAGCCCGCAGAAAACAAAAGAATCTAGCCAGGCCCAGGAGGGAAGCGTGCTGCAGAGTTTTGGTGACTGGTGTAGCTGGCGGCTGGCAGGCTTGACCTTGACGACCCGGCTGGGCGGGACTGCAATATTGGGATTCTCGGCAGTTGCAAGCGGAGACTGATGACACAGAGTGAACGTCGGCTTGGCTGTGAAACACAACGACTTAACGACTAAACGATGTTGATGATGCAACGGCATAAACGGCATATTCAACGATGCTAGTGACGAACAGCCAATTCCCTCCCGCATGATTGAATAGAGTGCTATAAGAGACAAGAGTGAACAACAAATCTACTTCTAAGAATAGTAAAGAGTACGTCTAATAAAAAAATCCAACAGCAGTGGAAATTTATAGTAAGTGATAGCCGGCCAGACTTAAGCGAAGCGTGAAAGCGGCGCTAAGCAGTCTTTAGTCTAGCGAGAAGTGCAAGCGAGCTCGCTACCCCGGCGCGGTCCGTCACAGGGGGTCAACAATATGGTTCCTACTACAGCTGCTACTCGCGGCTCGCTGACCACTTATTAGCCCTGCAATGCAATGCAGACGAACGTCCATCAAAGTTCATTGCAGAAAGTCTTTTATTTTAGGAAAGAAGTGGACGCTGCGCGCGCGCTCGCTTGCCTTCTTCGGGGAAAGGAGGCAGGGAGGGGGAGAAAGTAATCGGTCCCGCCGGGACTACGCGGGACTGACGACTAAGCGTGCAAACTTGTGGCTTCTGCACTGCATCCGAGGCACTACTGCTAGGCTACCCACAGCCTCAAAAGGGTTTGCATATTCAGCAGCAACGGACGAAAGCAGATTAGGAACAAAAAATAGCGGCTGGATAATCACAGGCAGAGTGACTGATCGATAGTAGTTCAATCAAGTCAGACAGTAGATAAGTTGAAGCGTGTCAGTATAATGAGGTCTCAGACGCACGAACCGAGCGCAGATTTTTTCTTATTTTTTTTGGGATTGAAACGAGAAAACAGACTCATAACTCGTTTGCTACTCCCTCCCTTGGTTGTCATCGGTTGTCATCGGTTGTTTTTTTTATAACGAGCACCCGTGTCATGCAGCAGCAAGCGGCAGCAGCAGCAAGTCCCCCACGGGAACCCACTCTTCATGCTTTTCGTATTTATCATCTTTCTCGTTTTGTCTACGGACATATGTATAGACCTGAGGCACGGATGCCGGCTGTACGAGACCCCCGTGTGCCGTGCATCGCAGAAGCAGGCCAGGTCAGACCCGCAGCTGAGCACACATCCTACTAGCCCACCAGATAAATATTTGAATTGCCACTGGGGCCAGCAGAAAAACGGCTCAGGCTATAAATCCCAGAGGGCTTGAAACGAAGGAAGTATACGTAGAAAGTAGTCTTCGGAGTCTTTTTAGCTTTCCTGAGAAGTCGTGGGCAGAGCCGGCCGCAAGGGAAGGACGAGTCAGCAGAAAACAACTCACGTGAATTGTGCCGGGGACAGCCGGTCGGGTAGTGTGCAACAGCAGCGACAAATGCAAGAAGCTAAACAGAGAAATGAGTGAGCAAAAGTCTGCAAAGGTACGTGGCTAGTGGTGGAGAACAGGTAACTCTGGTCGAGCGAGGTACCAGCCCTTCAGTCAGAGATCTCTGATCTTTCTTCGGATTCACTGTTACTCACTTTAATTCGAGCTGCAGGAGGCCGCGTCGTCCTCAAAAAGGCGGACGGGCGGCGGCGCAAGCCTGCCTAGGTGCGCTGGGCGTCGCCACGGTCGGACCCGTCCTGGCCTTCTTCTCCTTTCTCCCTCCCGTCCCACCAAGCGTTCTATGAAGGCCCAATTTTTTTCTTTTTTACTTTTCTTCTGCTTCCTTTTTCGAAGGTCTTCTGACGACGCTTGGGCCACGCTTGAGTTTATCGGTGAACTCTTCAGATCGTAATAAATTCTGTGTGTTTGAGTGCAGCGCTGTGCTGGACTCGGTCAGCTCCAGTGCTGGATCAGGCCAAGGCCTTCTGCTCAGCTCACCATCTGTCCCGCTCGGGTGGAATGGGATGGGAAAAGAAACAGCGCATAAATGTAAAAAACTCAGAACTTTATGATCTTCACTTCGCTTTTCTTGCCAATAAATCAATCGTCGGCCTGGGAACTGCACCTGCCGGTGGTGTCTGACAGGCGGGTGTGTGACAAGCGAGCAGATTCTGCCTCTCTTTGCTCGCTCGCGATCGACGCATCTGGCTACTGCCGATTATCTAGGGCTTGTCCCATTCCCCGGCCCTGGTTCCCACCCTACGCCTAGCCCTCGCTCGCCCACCCCCTTCCGAAACACGTATAGCCCGCATGCGGACACGATTCGCTCTGTCTGCTCTGCATCTCGCTTCTTTTTTTGCAGAGACCTGTGGGGCGCATCTGGCTCGCGTCCTCAGTACGCCGCGATACCGTGAACATCCGCACCCGTTCCTTTGGCTGCGTACCTGCTTGTTTCTTGGTCTTCTCTAGCCACACCTTTGAGACTGTTCGATCGGTCATCATTCATTAAGGCATGTTCCATAGCTGTCTTTGGTCTACTTGCTGTCTGTTCTGCTTTGATTTTGAAACGCTCAATCTGATCCGCGATGGACTTGCTGATTTTAGCCACGAACCTGATTTCTGGTCCTCTCGATTCGCATGACCTGCGAATTATATACGACGAATTGCAAAACGACGATCATAAGACATCGATATGATTCTATCGAGTCCAAAACGAGAAAGAAAGAGAACAACTACCCAAATCGATCTATACCAACCACCCCGCAGCAACCCAGGGGGTTTGAATCCCACCCATAAGCTATCTCCCTTATATTCAGAACCCAATCAAATAACAATTCACTGTCAGCCTTTTGCAGTTCCTGGCCACAATGACTGGTCTCACTTTCTGCTTGATTTTACTATTTTATGATTGAGGTATTTTTTTGGGGAGGCGTTGAGTTTGTGATACCTTTCTTCTCAGGCCATATGCCCGATTGCGGGCGTTTGGGCTCGCAATCATCACCTGGGCGGCGATAATGCCTATCAAGATGCTATTCCAAAATACCAGCTTATGATCTATTAACCTGCTACAGTTGATAATTTGCTATAGCATTCTGTACGGTAGGCGGTATTTGCGAAAAGCTCAAAACTGTCAGAGTCTACGCGAGAAACCACTCGCAGAACCCACTCTCCATCTCCAAGACACCGGCATCCAACTACGCGTCCTTCAGGTCCCATACCAGATCTTTGAAAATGAGACAAAATCCTCGGACACCAATCCGAGCGACCAGTCATTATCGAGACCAAGCTTGCGGTCACCTGAGGCGGGTCTAATGCATATTGATGCTCGTTACAGATCAAGATGACTTACTTCTGCGACATGCTTGGAGGGGTTTTGCATGATTTTATCGCGGTTTTTTGACCGATTTGGCCTTCGGCTCTAGCACGAATAAATTGTTATTACCGCACAGGTATATAAATAAGGTGAAGTAGAGTAATATATGACAAGATCCAGTAGCCACAGGTCGGATTTTGGGCGAGATCTGGAAGTGCGAATATCGGATTGAATGATATTCGCGAGCTCGGGAGAACGGAATCAGGATAGATCAGTCTCTCGAGCGTTGACGATTTCATTTAGTTATGAGTATCTTGCTCAGGATTCTATTAAGATAAATCCGGAGATCAATATATGATTGCCAGATCGTTTGTATAAACAACTGAATGAGAGCAAGAGGGAGAGGACACAAACCGCAAAACCCACATCCACCGAATCAAACTCCGCACCGCCGGCCCTCCATATATGCACAATGCATACGCGCAACGATCACCATTGCTCAATCAAACGATATAATCACCCAGAAAAATATGAACAAATAACAAGACATCTTGACCCTTCTTTACTGTCGCCAGTCTGTCTGTCTGTTCTTTTGTGGATCAAGCTGACGTGCATGTGCATGCCCGACCCAGGTGTTGGATCGGTAGCGGCGATCCCGTGGCGCATGAGAGGCAAGTCTCGCTCGCCTCCATCGTCTGTGTGTCCTGATATCTCGGCTGGGTAAGTAATAATTTTCTACATCCCCTGTCTTTTTTCGGTTATTTCGTACATGGGTATCAAGAACCCGCGGTTTCTTTTGACGAGATTTTTCAAGATAATCAAGAGCAGAAAAAACAAGGAAGATAGCGACTCAGTAGTAAGACTTCTCTGTATCATCCCCCACCATATTCGCCCACATACTTTCCTTTTAGCTTGCTCAAATAGTCCAAAAACAGCCCCCAAAAGCTTTTTAGAGAAACCCACTAGCACCGCACGCCTGTCTGCACTCTGCGCACGCACGCACGCACGCGCACTAGCTGTCATCGTTCAACTAGTCTGATGAATTTAGTCTCAACATTCACTTCAAATAGGGAAAAAAAGTCAAAGGGTTCAGCCGCCGACGGTGTTCTCCCAATTTTCCTTTCTGTTCTTTAATGAAAACGTAACTGACGCAGCTCGCCCCTCTTCATGCAGAGAAAAAACCCCTACGTTTAGTCAAAACTATACACGCCCAGCACCATCTAAGCAGATCATATTTAAAAACTTGAGGGGTAAGGGCGGCTGACACTTATCATATCTCTGCACCCACTCGGCCTCCAAGCTCGCCCTCGACACCCCATAGAAGCAGAGGTACTCAGCGAAGACAAGTGAGCTTAGTTTAGCTTTTATTAGTTCATTAAGATCTCAGCTGATCTTATTAAGCCTAATCCGGCATTAGCGCGCACTCTTTTATGCATAGACTCCCTATACTATTTTTCTGGGCAGTTGTTCTGCGTTTCGTTGGGGTGGTGATTGGGGGTGGGTGGGGTTGTCGGCGACGACTGTTAACTTTCAGGGTGTACTTGGAGGGGTGGAAATAAAAAGAGAGCGGTGGGGGGCCATAGTGTTTGCTCGTCGGATCTTTTTCTTCGACGAGGTTAGCGGACAAAGAGAATGAAGGGACGGGCATGCTCTCCTGCTACTGCTTAGGCCAAGCTAAATATTCTCTAGCCGTGTGCTGAATACAGGAAGGCAGGTCTTTCGGCCGAGAGAGAGGTCAGGAGGTCGCTGCTTAGGTTCCTGCGAAGGGCGCCCCCGCCTGCGTCAGTGGAGGAATTCATCGCTCCCTTCAGCACGTACCATTAACGAGCCACATAGTGCAGAAGCAGAAGCAGCATATATTACACTATACTGACCGGTCATATCTAACAATAACATCAGATCGGCCTCAACATCTTCGCACAGTTTCTCAGCCAAGAAATCGAACGAGTATATTCGGCACAACATCGTCTGTGTACTCTGCATCATCTGCAAACAAGTATCGTCCTTCGGCTAGTATGTACTTCACCTGAACTCTGTACTCTAGCCCCAGCTCGCCTTTTTCTTTTTCCTGCTCTCCTCTCAGCTACATCCGCGTGTACGCGTGCATTATTATCTCTATGACAACGACCTGTATACTAACCTACCTCTCCTACATGTCATGCGGGAAAAATCGCACCGCCCACCTGCTGTCCTAAGTGTGCTAGCCGGGAAAAAATTATAGTGAGACTGTCTCAGAGTGAACAGTATAACCGACTTTAAGCGGGATTTATAGCAAGGGTCGGTTATAGACGAAGGCTTCCCGTTTTCGGCTCGTTTACTCTTCGCTCTTGAGGCCCGTTTTCGCTTCATCGTTCAGCTTGCGCGCCGTCTGAGCAGTGTATGCTCGCAAACAAACAACAAGAATGTCAGTATTTGATAGGTCTATGAATGACAGGTGGGCAACACCGCGACCCGGATAGCAGTTGGTCTGCTGATTTGCATCAGAATTCAGACTGTCTCACTTGTGCAGCACCCGCTGCAGCAACTTTTTATCACAAACGAGCGACCACAAAATAAGCCGAAAAATAAAAAATAAAAAGAGAGAGAGGGGCATACATCATCATTGGATGGTGGTGGTGGTCAAAGGCTCATCGCAGTTATCTCCGGTGCTGATATTCCTCAACGATACACGGAGAAAAATGATATCAAGATGGCTCTTCACTGCGCGAGTCTAGATCGAAGATCAAACGCGCTCCTTGCTCGTGCATATTTCTTATTTTTTGCACTCATTTGGGATCCTCAAGTTGATGGGGAGACGACTGCAGGCGCTGGCTGCAGGAGCGCAGGAGCTTGCCCGCCGATGGGGGAGGTAGGTGCAGTGCCGGTTCAGCTCGCTTGCGGCGGGGTACTATTCCCACAACTCGCTTCTGAAGCTGTGTAAAGACCTCAGACAAGCATTTTTTCTTCATACGGCTGGATTATTCTCTGTATATGATTCCTATTCGGTCAAGCACCCTGTGGCAGTGCGCGGGTTGATATGACAATCATAAGACACGCTAGAACAAGGAGCTACAGCTACGACTACAGCCGCGTAGAGCTAGGAAGTACCTTTCACTTTCGACTACGAATTACACTCTGCGAAACTCTCGCAAGCAACGGTGCGAAAGCGCACACGCCTCCGGTTGCTCATAGGCTGCTGCAAGCTAATCGCGACAAAAACAAAATGGCACGCGAGTCGGGCTTGCGCATGCAGATAGAGTAGTCTGCTCCGGCTCCGAGAGCATGTTCTTGGCTACTTTTATAACTCGTAGTTTTGTCTGCGAGGCACTATACATGGAGGCCATCCACACACAGTTTTACGAGCGCCGCTATCGGTTTCTGTCCGAGTCCCTCATCTTCACCTTTCCATTTCGTTGTCCGAAAACTTGGCAAAGGCCACTACAGGCAAAACAGGAAGAAAATTCAAACGTGCTGTCATCTTTGTCGTCGTCATCCGGATATTTGTCCCGAAAGACGCAAACTGCCTTTTTCTAGCTCTCGAGTCTTTGGAAGTGCGCCCGTACTAGATTAGGCGTAGTCCGAGCGCGTCGTGCTGCGTTCGACGGTTGGCCGACCCCATTCAAATCACTAACCGAAACCTCGTAACTCAATTCAAACGACATCAGAAATAATTTTTGCCGAACTCTTTTGTTTTGTCTCGGTCAGAGTTCGATAATTGCAAGACAAGAAGTTGATTAATCCATAGTGAATTCGAGATTACTGATAGAGGGATTCAGGAAACGCAGATCCGCACGCACCTTACGCTATAAAGTATACAGTCTACAGCAGCAGCAAAAGGATCTCGCAGCCTAGAAAAAAAAGATAAGCTCAGATATTTGCTCACCCACTAACTCACTGCCTACGTGGCGCATTTCTTTTTTACAGCCAGGAATCTTTCAAATTGCTGTCCGGAAAAGTAGCAGTCAAAAAATAAACGAGCACGGTCAGCTTCAGATTCTCCGATGGAGCCGCCGCCAAGCCAGGCCGGGAAGTTTCGCTTTAGCGATTGGTGATTGCTCCTTGGACCTGGCTGGCTCTCTTTTTCTCTAATCAAGTTCGTACAGCGCAGAAGACCGGCGGCGTAGAAGGGCGGCGTCCCAGGGCCGAGGTAATCTGGCGGCAGACACTATGCGAAAAAGGTTGGTGGCGGGCGGGCGGGCCGGCGCGGCGGCGGCGGCAGCAGTCTCCTGATGACTGAACAGTTGAATGAAAGAAAGCAGACGGCGACATGCGAGAAGGTTGAGTCTTCTCGGACGGAAGCCAGTGGTGCGAAAGCCGAAGGGAGAGAGAGGATGGTGATTAGTCCAAATTTTTTTCTCTCTCGGTTAACTCGGTTGCCGATTGTTTGCGTTCGTCTATTGCGAACCTTGACTATTATCTAGCGGTCGTAAACAAAACAAGACAAACGAAAAATAGAAAGCGAGAGTTCCAGTTCCAGCAGCAAGACAACTTGAAACTATAGAGTCGGTCAGGAAGCAACACTGCCCACCTGTCTTGTCTGCCTGCGCGCCCATAAACTCAAACATCCAACAAACCTCGCTTTCAAATCCGAAGGGTGCCTTCATTTCGTGAGAGACACAAACACAAATTTCCCGCAATTGGTCTGTTCTCTTTTTCTGTCTGCTTCCTTCCTTCTCTTTCCAGACTCGGCCCCCTGCTTTGCTTCCCCCCCTTCCTTCCTTCCAATGTCCGAACGAAGGGCGGTCGGACATTCGGAGACTGTAAATCCTTCCATTTTTCTGTTCGTCGGGCGGTCAAATTGCGGAAGTGATAAACATTCTCGAGAAGGTTGCAGCACAGTGCGGTCTTTCTTCTTTCAGACTTTTCAATTCATACTTCTAACCATACCCTGCACAAATTAAAAACATCAGCAACAAATCCGAGGAGGAAGAAAAAAAGCCCCCGCCGCTAAAGATCAAATTAAAAAGCTGCCAGGAGAGCATGTATGAGTGAGCTAGGCTGCGTAGTCTCGAGTCGGACTGGTGACTACGGGCGACCGTGCGCAACCACACGACCACCCGCCAACCTCCGGGGATCTCACTTATCCAATCCGTGAATCTCAAGTTCTCGAACACTTCTCGGCAGAAGTCTCGTAAGATCTGATCCTGTCTTGTCTCTCTTTCAGCGCTTGACCGTCACTATAATCAACCCGAATATCACGTCACATAAATCCGTCAAAACAACACAAAACAAGAAGGGAAGGACATTAAAGTTACCGTACACACCCTCCCTTCCTATCTATTTTAACTTTTGTCATCTTGGTAGAGGTGAGCCACACTTCCGCAGCCCAGCCACACTTTTTTTCCTTGATCCTTGCATCCTCCCACAATCAAGAAAGCCGTCGTTTACCATCCTTACTACTGGCAAACGAGGTCGCTTTGCTCGACATACCTTTTTGATTGCTTAGCGCTGGCATTGATGGCTTGTACGAACGGTCTGGGCATCCATTTCTAAGACGGAGATTTGCATCTGTCTGAGAGCTCTTGGACACTCGAAAGAGTGCGAACTGCGAAGCGCAAAACCTTAGTTCTTATTTCTCGGCGAGTGAGAGCAACCGTTTGGACTCCCAGAAGGACCTGCTACCCCTTCTCTAAGATAACCATAAAAACGGAGCATCTTCAGAGAGCAAAGTCTTGGAATATCCAATTTGCGAGGTACTCCGCCGTTCTTCGAGGGAAGGAGCGGTATCCACCCTCGCGCCAGATAACAAAACCAACGAAATCCGTCCAGTGAGTACAAATAGTGTAGTAAGGCGTGGTTTCTTACTCTAGTTAGTGTAGTAACTAGCAATGTAGCGCAGATGCGCCATGGAGCGGCGGGTCCCTCGCTGAGTATTAGCGAGGTGGGAGGTCGATTAGGTGGCTACGTCCGTCTGGGAGAACGACTTAGTGGGAATATTTATTGATAGACAGGGTTCCCCGCCTGTCGTGCTCCCTACCTGGTTCCGCTAATTGCCGAATTTTCGCTTGAAAATTTGATCTCTATTCCCTGATTTTTTGTCTGAAGAGCATACGCATTGTAATATTTGCGGATTCCAATCTTAAGTAATAAGACCAAATATCAACTAGGGAAAAGTATGTGTTGAGCGTAAAGACTAGAGAATAAACAAACAGAAGGAGCGTCCCTATTATAAGGTGGCGCTGGACAAATGTGAGGTCACAAGACAAGAAGTGGCTAAAGACAAACTAAAGATAACAAAGAAGAAGTATGAAAGGTAAATGTAACGCTTCTCAACACATACTGAAAAACCCTTAATAATCAATAACATAATCAATAACAATAAACAATAATAATCAATTACTCATCACGAGTGCAGTGCAGAGCACATACACTACACGCATGGTTCTTTGTTCAAATACATAGCTGGAGACTGTTTGGACGATAAAGCAATGACTATTAAACAAAGAAAGCGACCAGAAACGCCTCTCGGGTACGGGTCGTCTTTCTCATTCAGAGATTTGAGGTGAAGAAGCAAGTATACGGGTTCACATTCATGTCTTTGCATCTGTATGCTCCACGCACTCTCTATTGTCTCTAAGCTAACGGCAGGGCAACAGTGCGCGTGAATGCGGGGTATGTGGGAATGAGCCGGTGCGCCAACGCCGAATCTTTCGTCCTTTCGCTAGAGCTTGAAGCTAGGGCTAGGACAACCAAGACTATGCATCAAATGGAGCCGATATTCAGTATTCAGAGGGCAAGCCGTGGAGATCGTGCTCAATCTTCTTTGTGTTTATAGACGAGAAGGACGCGCGCGCAGGACCGGCAACAGGGATTACGACATTGGGCCGATTCGCTACAATACGAGATGGCGCTTGGGGCACCTTCCCGAGCATTCGTTTGGAAGCGCTTCCTGTTGCCTTTTCCGAAAGTTACATGTTCACCAGCGGGTATGAGAGGAATAACAGCAAGAGAGAGAGTGCGCGCGGGCGCGGCCTGTACAGAGGTGATGAGGTTCCGTACACGGCGAAACCAACAAGGTCAGCAGCACGACCGCAGCCAAGCCCGCGCAGGACAGAGAGCTGGATACACAGAATACGCATACGTCAGCCTTCACATTTCTGAAACGAGCAAGCCAAGAAGAGACCTAAAGGGAAGCGAGTTTGAGACATGGAGCCTGGCGAAAGACGAGATATTCTTTTGGGTTTACGAGCAGGGCAGCCGCGCAAGCTGCGCGTGCGTGCTTAATCTTGCCGATGTGAGAAGAGGTACCGGATACCAGACTGTAAACGAAAGCAGACGAATGATACTGGAATAGAAGATGGAAGATAAGGGTCGTGTTCAGGACGACTAACAATGGTAGAGCCTCGTTGGTGGGTCGCTAAATCGAAGATGTGGTGGGCCCTTTCGGGCGCCTGAGAGTTTTGATGTGATAGTTCGTGCTGCAGAAAAGGCCGCACGTATGTACGGAGCTGATTAGCACGGCATAAAGTGAATGGACTATTCTACAGAGTGGAAGGGGGTAATAACATAACTATACGACTATGTGACGGCGTAGGGATGCCAATGAGGAAATAGTTCGTATTGAATATATTGGCAGGTGGAGAAAGGTTCTTCTCTGTTAATTTATTTGATTGTTTTCTAGAAGAGGACGAACACAGAAAGGACATGCTGGCTATCGAAACAAACCTTCCAAAGGGTAAGGGCTGTGGCGGCTGAGACGGGCGCGCAAGAGGGAAGGGGGCAACATGAAGCAAACGGGCGGCTGACCGCTGCAGACGGGCCTGAGCGGTGCTGCGTCACTGGGGCACTCGTCACTGAAACTCACTAAACGGAGCTACTGGCTGGCTGGACCGGCTCTTGGGGAGCAACCGGTCTGTCCTGGCTGTCATCGTTAGGAAAGGGACGATCTGTCGGTGAAATTAACCAAAGCTTAATAATATAAAATCATTCTAGCGCTTTACCAGACATTTACCAGTGCCGTTGCCATCTAAGACACTCGTCTGCATTTCGTGTTCCCTTTGTCCTCCCGTTCCAGCCCCCTTCTGTGCTGACCGGATCCTGCCGCCTTCCTTCTTTTTGCAGACCAGAAGGTTCCGTCAATCTGCACACAGCGGGATTAAACTTTTTTCCCTCCTTCCCTCTCGCTCTACTTTATACGCGCGTCTGAGATTGTAGCCGCTCGAGATTGAAGTGAATCGAGACACCCAAATCTCGATTATTTCTCGGCCGCCGTCGCCTCCAACCAACTACCTAACCTACCCTAACCATGTCTTTTCCGCTTCCTCCTGAGCAGTAACAGTCCTTGCCGCCAGGAACTCATTCGTCCGCGCCACCCATACTCCGAACGCAATTTCCGCCTGCTTTCATTTCGCATCTCGGACATGAACCCTGATTTTTGCCCTATTCGTAACATCTAAACCCGAGGACCCACACCGGAGCAGAGATCCATCGAATGCAGGAGCGTGCGTATACGTAGTCGCGATGGGATGGAGCGGGTTAGACGCGCTTGCCCGCTCGAGTGCACGGCAGCTGTGCAGAACCGCGAGCCTAGTGTTAGCGTGCGGCGCCAGCTCCTTCTATGACTGCTTCTTTTGACAGGGAAGGAGAAGGCCCGCATTCTCTGTCTAACTCGCAGCCCCGCCAACCCGCCTTATCCTTTGTAACAGCTCTTTTTTTATCACGCGCTGAGATACAAATCATGTTTCTGAAAGTTGTAGATCTGTTAGTTTTGTAGTCCGTCGTACTTTCTTGCTGGTCCCTATCCGCGCCTATGACGTTTGCGCCACCCCAGGGGCACTTATTCTGGACCCTTGCCTTTAATCTTTCGCGTGCTCGAGTAATTCTAGTCGGCGAGCGCCGTGCGCGATATGCGAGATGCCACTCCCAAGGTCACCATCACCTCTTACCAGTACCTTGTGTATGCTCTACATTCCAATCTGCCAATCGCGACTACCCAAATCTTCGTAATCATCTCCTTCATTTCACTAGACCGGTCTATTAAGATTCAGATGCGGAGGTGATGGCAGCTAGATTGCCTTCCCTGACGATTCGCTCCGCACTCAGGTACCCTTTCTCGCCCCGCTTCGCCCCGCCTCAGTAGTCGCTTTACGAATGCCTCGGGATAGCAAGCACTTCTGTATTGTAGATACCTGATGTTCAATCGCCATGTCTTGAGAAGCTATCTAGCGCGGTTTCGACTTCAGGTTTCGTCTTCGTTGTGCCGCTGGCCGACGTGCCTGGCGTCGTCGTGCTTACGCTCTCCTCTGAATCTCCTCTACCGTGGACAGATGCGTCCAGTAACCTCCGCCCAGTACCTGTCCCCCTCCTCCGATGCATACCGCCCTGCACCGAGAGCCGATACTCCTACGTATAAGCCACACGATATCAAAGCCTTGGATCTCAACCCGTCCTCGACGACATGTGCCGCGTTTTGCACTGCCGTCTTTCTCACCCACCGCCCTATCACAGACTGTTGTTTACCCCTTCATTTCGGCTCGCCAGCCGGCTCCGAAAATGACCTCTTTCAGCAAAAGGCTATAAAGCACATTCGTCATATGCCGCTTGTCACTCTATCCAGCTCTAATTCACTAGTCTCTCGCTCTCCGACGCATTGCTAGAGAAGAATTGTGGCGGAGTAGAAGATATTCTAGACCGCGTAGCAGACTTCTACGTCACTTTATTTCGACTACGGTTGTAATTTCGCCCGTCTAGAATATATGAGTGCTGTTGTCAGCGGCTGAGTTCCAGGTGACAACCAGATATTGATACTATCCGATATCTCTTTTATTTCCACGTTAGGCGAATCGGCGATACCCGTAGCCGTCTTCGAGCCAGCAAGAGCTGCAAGAACAGCCAGCTATCGAGAGAAGATGCAAGATCACGGAAGTTTCGGAGAGAGGTGAGGAAGCTGAAACATGCTGCTGCGGAAGGGCATGCATGCATGCGCCAGAGACTGGTTGACGGCCAAGTGCAAACTTCGCGCTGCTGCCTTCGCCTTCCAGAACGACGACGAAAAGTGATATCTCGGTGACGGTCTTCGCAAAGTTACATGTTTTGCCGGGCGATTGCCAACAAAGAGGGTGTTTATTTTTTACTTTGTAGATCGCTGAAATGTAGGACGTTACCGGAATATAGCAGTGATGACGAAAGATGGGAAATTGCGACGAGATACAGCGTCGCGGGCAGAAGCAACATCATCGGCAGTACTAGGTACGCGCGAAAGAACTAGCCGTACTTTACTCCTAGTCGCACCCAAGAGAACACGAACTCTCAAATCGCCCGTCTAACTAAGCGCCATGAGCAGAGACAACAGCCGAGGCTTGTCCTTCCGTTGGTTTTCGTCACATATCCACAAAGTCCAGCGACCGCCGACCGGCGGGGAAAGCCGCGTACGGAGACGAAGATTCAAGGAATTCCGGGCCGCACGCACACGCACACACAGCTGTGTGAGGCGTCGCGCGCAACTAACAAATCGTGTCCAGATAGGGTTTGGAGAGTGACGTTTGCAACTCTTCCGGAAGATTGCCGGATTAGGGTTAGCCGCGTGCGCACGCGGCGGGCAGCAGCAGCAGGGGCGAGGGTGACCGCGACCGCGACCAGAAAGTAGGTGTCGGGTCAAGAAGCGCCGCCACGGTGGGTCAGACAGCGGTGGGCGATGGAACAAAAGAAGGTTTCTGTTTCTCTCTTGGAACGAAGTACGATTTTGGATTTGGGGCGCAAACAGCAGGAAAAAGTCAGATTTAAGGTTTTCTGGGTGAGTGGGAAGAGTTTTAGGGCGAGAGAAAGAAAGAAGAGTTAAGGAAGGCAGAGAGGCTCGGCCGGAATGTGTGTACACAAAGGCTAGGGGGCACGCCTCGGTCTAGCGAGAAGAGAGCGGTCGTAAGCGAGTGTGATAAAAAGCAACACGAATGTGCACTGAGATCAGCCGAACCGGTTCTGCTGGCGCTTGTTTCCTCCCGAAGCTAAAAATCCAGCTCCGACGACGACGGCGACGCCGCCCGCCGCCCTAGTCTTCGACGTCGTCGGGGGTTGATATTGTCGTCGTCATGCTGGTGAGCGGTCGGAATTCGCCGGATTCCGCGTTGTAGATGTCTGACGGAGTCGGCGGGAGCCAATTAAAAAAATAGAGCAGGATAAGAAGAGGAACTAATGGCCGGTTTTCATAAAATGCGCATGATCGGTTCTCAGATTTTCGTGAGATTGCGAGTACTATTTAAGAACCGCATCGAAAATGGCGCACTAAGACGGTAGATCTGCATCCCGTCCCCTAGCCTCCCTCCCTCCGTCCCCTCTCCTTCGCTTTTCATACCTGCTGATAGACTAAGGCTCGACAGTCGAGAGAAAGGTAATTTCCAGAGTGGAGATACAACGTAATACAAAGGTCGAAGCTCAACGTTCGTACCCTTCCTAGGCTGTAGAATCCCAGTGCGCTGTGGCAATTCCTCTCTTGCTCGCCGATCACTTATTCGAGACATTCAGAGTCCCAAAAAGTATCCTGCGTCCACGTCAGGGCAAGACACGGACGGGTGTATCGTGTTCCCACAACGTTGGATGTCTCAAAAGAAGTAGTAGCAGGGGCGGTAGCTGTACGTCGAGAGTCCTGCAAGCTCGTTACCACTGCCCGCTCGCCCACCCGCGCGCGCGCGCTCTTCGCCGAGGTCTGCAGGATTTGACGGCCGCCTACCTGCTTACAATCTCGCACTGAACTCGTCATCTTTTTTTCTTTTTCCTAGTCTATCGTTTCTTTTTATGAAACAGGTGCGGGCAGGGTGTAATAGAAAATTCTCTGTGCTTAGTACGAAGTTTCTTCCCATTCCTCGCTTTCCTCGCTCTCGTCGCGAGCCGAACTCCGAGCCGAATCAGCGCACTGCGCACAAGTTCAGAAGCAGGCAGGGCCACTACTCTCCAAGCGCAAAACCCTCATTCTTTTTCTTTTTTGGCATCCTTTCCTTTGGTCGAGCCGGTTAATGCAGCAGGCTACTTAAACAAGGAAATAAATGCCCAGTTCCAGACAGGCTGCTCGGTCGGACAGCTAATATTCCTGCGCTGTTGGTTTCGGGTAGGATACCGAGCGCGCGGTGTTGCAGCCGTCGCTCATCTGCGCTCTCTACGTGCAAGTGCGGGTAGAGATGGATGCAGAGGGAGTTCTCAAACTCTGTCCCCCCTCCCCACCATTTGACCGAGGAACAGCGGATAAATAAAGACGAAGAACATCAATATAGATGCCCAGAGATGACATAGAGTAGAATGAACTGGTAAGACAGAAAGCGAAACAGAAAGACGACAGCCAGAAGTGGGTCCCCTCGCCCACAGCTGACTGATAGTCCTAAACAAACTCAGTTCAAAAACGGGCAGCGCTAGTCAGATGCATGATCGGGTTTTTGGTCGCTCGGCTAGAAGTTAATATACTCGCAACGCGCTTGAAAGAAAAGTTTGCCGAGAAACCGAAACAAGAGAAAACCAAGAGAGAGGTCATTCTATTGGGCACACTAAGAAAACAAAGTTTTTGCTGAGCCACTCTCTGCTTCCCTCTCTACGCGCTCTATAGTAGCTCCTCGGAATGCTCACTCTTGATTACGTGCCGAGAGCGGTGTCGTTCTATTGGTAGGCTGGCTGAGTCTCTGCTTGAATATCTCAGAAAGAAAACTGACGGGTAAGCCGGCAAAGGTTTCGGGCCGAACGATGACAGAACGGGGAGGGCCTAGCAATGAATTAAGAGAGGCTGACTGAGAATGAAACAGAAGCTCGCCAACCAACCTCGCATACACGCCGGAAACTCGAAAAACCAAAAATGCTAAACTCTTAGCTTATCTCCCGATTCGATCTAATTTAAGCTCTGTCTTGCTCTCGCAGTGGAACCCGCCAAACGGTTTACCGCGCAGTCGGGAGACTAACTAGCGTCCTTGCTCAGGCAGGCTAAGGCTTCTCTTAGCAAAAGCGAGGCATGAGGTAAACACATGGCTTGCCCGCTAACTGCTCTAAACCGCAACCCGATCAGGAGGGCAAGGCATGCCGAAGCGTTCTAGAGCCCGCCGACTGGCGCGCGGCATGGATCCGTCGAGCTGCCACACAACGCCCGCCGCCGTCGTGAGGTCACTCTTATTACGGCGTTCTGATTGGTCGGCTGCGTATCTTTATATTGGATATCCGATAGAGGAGGGGGGCTGCGGTCCTCCATTTATATTTATACAAACGCAAGTGTCCATCGTGATCATAGTTCACTAAATAATCACTAGTGTATGAGGCGGCTGAGACCAAAGATAAATCAACAGTCTGCTAAACGGGGCTCCCCTAACGTTTCTGGCCCTCGGTAAGCCAACCTACTAGCGAAGGAAGGCTCTTCCTCGCTCGGCAAAACTCAACTGAACGAAAAAACCAGCGTAATTAAAAAATTTTACTAGTGCGCGCGTAGTTTAGTTAACGCGTAGTTAGCTGTAAATGGTAACATTTCTTCGGAGCAAGCTTATCTACGTGTTAAGTGATAAAAGTAGTAAATATCTGAGTAGTGGAAAATTTTAAAAGTCTCTTGTGTCAATTGCGGTTCTATTTCTATCATCCGACGATATTAATTTACACTGCAGATGGGATGCGGTGTACAAGGCCGATAGCAGGCATGGCAAGCGTGTGACAAAAGACAAGTAAAGACAGAAATAGTAAGCTGTGGACATAGGATACCTCATCCGCCCGCGAAACGGAAACAAGTCTTCCCGACAACCGTTCTCCATCGCAAGTTCCGAGCTCCGCATTGATATCTATGCAGGTCTCTCTTGAGCAGTAATAGCTTGATACTCAGACGTTAGCACGGGTAATCATATATTGATTCTATAATGCAGCACTCTTTCGCTATGGGGTTTCGAGGACTAGCGCAGTCTCATGCAGTCTACTGCCTGTTTGATGGATGATCCGCGCTGCTGCTAATCATCGCACAGGTATGCATGCGCAAGTCAGATACTGCATGATCTGATAAATCAGCTCAGCGTGACGGCAGCACAAACATGGATTGATACGACGCTGCTAGAATTATGTAACATAATAAACCACACAAAGGTGTCAAAAATTATTTTCTCGCGTGGTCGGATTACCGAGTCATCACTATGAGCGAGAAGTGACAGAAGAAACTCGAGCGCCAAGCTCACGTCTCTCCAGTCAACTGCAATGGAAGCTGGGTCAAAAACTTGAAGAAGGCTCGGCACTAAGTGCGGGGCGTTGTCGATTAGCAAAACGAGCTACGCGCGCGTGGTTAGATTCGGTGGGCATGACTCCAAGGCAAGGAAGTAATTAGTTCTATCTCGTTTATAGCAGGGGCAGGTATCTAATTACGGGCATATGTACCTCGAACTTTGAAGGAGATCGGCAGCGCAGGAAACGGTCGGCGGCTGAAATTGTATTTTTCTGGTGGGGAGGTTGGAGAACGAGCGCAAGGACGAGGGCAGGAAGCCGGAAGGGCAGTGATACCGCGTGTGCAGAGGGCTGTTATTGCTAATCTAATAATTCATAGTTTGCTGTTTATAGGACGCGTTCTGTATAGTGCGGCCTAATGTCAAGGTAACTCACTAAACTAATTAGCTAGAAGCTATCAGCTGAGCCACAACAACAAATCAGCTGGGCGACTGGTATCATTGTGTAGAGTGATTGCCCACGTACGCCGCCTGCGTCGCCTCGCCTCTGCGAAAATAAGAAAACACGAACAGGGAAGTATCCAGCTGTGCAATGCATTGTGTGTGCCTGTCTGAGACAGAGGACGAAACGCGAGCCTCTTCCCGTTCTGTCCTCCGATCTGTCATCCAAAATCCGGTTCTCCGAGGCCGATCGCTGAAACCCAGCCCTAGGGGAGTCTCGCAGACGCACCTCAACGGCCGCCATAATGCAGGAGTGAGCGTGTCATTCCGCCGTTAAGAATAGAAATAAATAACAGACCTTTCAAATGAAAATATAATATATAAAAATATTATACTTTAGCCCTAGGAGGCCTCCAATAAGCCGGGCCTGTCTGGCGGTGATGAGAGTCGCTGCTGGTTAATCTACGGGCCTGGTACCGCGGCCACAGGGAAAAAAACCCCTCCCGCCGCCGCCGCCGCCGCGCGATCCTACCTGGCTGGCGAACGAGGCTAGTGCAGCGGCTTGAGATAAAATGAAAACGAAGAAAAAGCAAAATAAGATAGAACCATAATGTGATTGTGCGAGAAACGCAAAGCTGTAAACAAGCCAGTCCTCAGATTCTCTCGTTCTCTTATCTGTGGTCTCTATTAGATATTTACAGTATCTAGCAAGCACTTAGCAGATAGTAGGTCGTGCTTTTGAACACGAGGTCAGCGAATAAGAAAACTGGATAAACTAGGGTAGCATGTTTGTAAACAGAATTACTATTCAAAAGATAATCAACAGCCGACCGAAGCAATGTCTCACTCCGGTTATAAATCTTGGGTGGGCGACCTCTCAGGCCTCTCAATCCAAGCAAAGACGAGACAGCTGATTGATGTAGAAGAGGCACGGCACGGATTCTCAGACTTGTGCTTCGGTCCCGTAGTTTGAGGCTGGTCAAATGATCTGGTTTTTTTCGATATTAATCGTGCTCGTGGTCGACTATTCGGACATTTTTATAATCCAGGCTCGGCGACGAGAGTATGCTGCATCTGCTCGTTCCGCGCGTCCGCGGACAGGCAAGGTGCTCGTGTGCGCGGAGTGGATTTATACAACAGTACAGCAGCAATAACTATCACTGCTTGTTGATTATATAGCATTCAATTTATCAATCGGCTGCTCGAACAGCAATCCTGGTCCGGAACTGGACACGTCCGTCTCCGCTGCTGAATTGTGAGCAGCTACGTATTAAAGAGGGAACAGTCAGGCGGACCACTATAAGAAATGCGGTCCCGCGTCGTCCAGCACAACTTGTTCCGCAGAAGACGAAGAAGGCAGCTTATCGATAATCCACATTAAAGCCAGACATGATCTGCGCGATCTTCTACTAGAGACCGCGCAGAAGAAGACGTAGAATATGCAGGGTATGAAACAGTTGACTTGAGCTGTGAGCAGAAATCTGGAATACTGGGCGGCTGAATCTGTTGATTCTTGAGAAAAGCCTCTTTCATTTCACCGGGCTGGGCCACACTCTTGATATGACTCGTATAGCAGCACTTTGATTAAATCGTGTTGATCAAATGGAAGACTAGGCACGACTACCGCAATCACGAAAAAATAAACGAAACGCGAGAAGAAAAATAAAAGAAAGGAAAGATAGGAAGGAAGAGAAGCTAGGGATCTATATGCTTTGACAGCGAAACAGCCGAATGACACATAACGAAGCCAACCTTGAACTCATGGCCCCTCGCCGGGTCACCCCTGGCTTCGACCTGTTTCTCATGCTGAACAAAGAGCTGAGTGCATTACACGACCAGTACGTCATATTCTGGGATTAATCTCGCTCAAGCGCAGTCGAGGTGATAAGCATCAAGCGTGAGCATGATTCAAGACCGTAAAGAGAGGGGCGACCTATTCAAGTTTGCACGTGTATAGAAGGAAGAAGTCCAGAGTACGCGCGCAACTGGCGGCGTCGAGAGCTCACTAATCAGATTTTCTCGCCTCGGGAGCAATATCGAGTGTTGTATACGATAGATTATATAGCGCATGATAGAAATACGGACGAATCTATTCTGACCTGGTATTTGTTTGGTCTGCAGTAGTCTACCACACTCCTGTACAGAACCAAGCATGTTCTCCGAAGAAGTCGGCTGCTCCTGCTGCACTGCACGCCCTGATAAAATCTCGAAATCTCAGAATGCGTAAGCACGCGCGTCTGATGGCTAAGGATGTGCGCCGCCACCTTAGCTCAGTGGCCCGAGCCCCCGACTCCTTCCGTTCGTCGCGCAGGTTCAGCCGTCGAAAATTGCGTCACCGGTGTTCTATGGCAGATTTCCAGCTCACAGCCCGGCTGTGTGACTGGCCCACGCAAGCTGCATCTGCTTTTTCTTTCCTTCGCTTCCGCGCCGCTGCCCTCGGACTTTGCATTCCCGGGCCCTCGGATATGAACCTTACTATGTCCCCGTGAAAAGAGACCGAGCATCGGCCCGATCTCGATTGCGCATGGTTCCCTAATCTCACGCTCTCGGTTTGTCCTCTGATATCTTGGGTGGTTATGAAGGGTCTGCGTGCGCTACATTAGCAATGGGGAATATATTGGCGGCGGAAACAAGAAAAATAAGTAGCGAACGCAAAGGTTTCGCTGCCGTCGCTTCGGCGAACGGTGGTGACATTCATTGTGCAAGCGTTCAGGGACTAGGTTACGCCCGCGTACCTCGGTTGGAATACCTCTTGGACGAAAACCGATGATGAAATAGGAGGTCCCGCGTCTTCTTTTGTTCGTATTGCTGCTTCTACTGCAGGTTCGGCAAGTGTACGGTGTTCTTCTACCGGACGGCGCTGTCGCATGCCAAGAAAAACTGAAATGAGGGGGGCAGTGAGGTTTAACTTAATGAAGGGCAATGTGCAGCAGTGGACGGGGGCGCGGTAGAGAAGCATGTGTGTAATGGAAGGAGACGAGTCAGAGTTCAGGAACGGCCAGTCAGTGGCGAGTGAAGGCGAGACAACGTGGCATTTGCCAGAGAGCTCAGGTAGAGAAAGAAGGAAGATCTACTTACTGAATTAGAAGCACAATCGAACTAGAACTGAAAGGCAGATCAATGTATTCTGATCTACAAAGCGCTGCAACAGCTAATCTACGAGTCACATAACGGCAAGAGCGCAAGGGTGTGCAAAAGAGATCGATCTGCGATCAACGAAGTCTGAACGCTGCTGCAATGCAAGAAGAGGGCCCCGGAACCCGCACACCAGCCAACCAGCTAGCCAGGCTAGCTAATCGGTGGCAAATTCGTTAAACTTGATCTCCGACGGAATCGCTAGATCTGACAAGGTCCTGGAAAGAACATTGGAATCTGAGACGACGACGGCTGCTGCGACGCGGCAACCACCAGCGACGTCGATGATAGACATGTCAGTTACCCCCGAAGTTTTGTTCCCTAATCCGAACTAGCTGGTGATTGTTTTTGGAATTTCATTTTTCTTACATCTGGAATTTTGCTTCTAATCTTGTCCAAGCTTCCCTCGGCTTCCAGAGCGAGTGGCCGCAATACGAAATTGAGCCACCCAGCTATTGAAGCCGTAGAGCAGTAGAGCAGTGGAGGAGCAGCACGGCAGCAGCAGCAGAACCCGAAGATAGCGATCTTCCAGCCTTCGCCTCTATCGCCGACTCCCTCGAAGCTAGAAACTAGTGAGCGGGTGCAGTGCAGCGACGTTGCAGCTCCGCCCTCGGTTTAAGTTTTAGTCGAGGAAAGATGTCAGCCGAGAAGGAAAAAAGGCTCTGCAGCAGATTATTAGTAGGGTTCATGGTACCCTTACCGCGAATCTTATTTTATCCCTTCTGCTCCTGCTCAGCAAGCGCAGGTGGTCAAGCGGCGGTTTTTTTCTTTTTTCATTTCACGAGAGCTCCCGAATGGTGGGCCTGCCCGTCGCCTAATAAGGCTCAAAATATTCAGCTTTTTGAAACAGCCAGCAGCCCGCCCGGTTTCTTACGCGACCATTCGCTCTCGCTCTGTTCAGTGCTAGAAATCCTCGCTGACCGCATCGAACCTTCTCTTCTTCTTGCTCTCGCTCTGCAAACCTCGTATCACACAAGGGCATACAAACGAGCGAGCAGAGGAGACGAAAAAGCTTATTTGCTCTGCTCTCGCTCTGTCTCCTCCACCCTCCCCCAGCTCGTCTCTGAGAGTCTTCCTCGACTACTCCGGCTCTTCCTATCTCTCGCCGGCTCCTGCGTCTACTAGCTCTCTGCCAGCTCTCTACTAGCTCTCTAAGATACGGCAAATCGAGGTGTGCACTAGCGAGCTGCCGGTAAAGCAAGCGAGGAGAGCAGGCGTCGCAAGCTAAGCAAACTAGTCACTGCTACTCCTACGCTAAACACATCTCATATCAGAGATCAGCTTTGGGTTTTCTGCCTGGTGGACACGAAGCAGGGCGGCTGCTTCTCTGCTTCTGCCTCACACTCACTGCTGCTCTGCTTGGCCAGGCTACGAAAACACTAAACCGAAAACACCGACGGACCGAGATGCGGGTGGAAAGTCAATCTGCCTGCTGGCCGGCTAATATTTTAGCTTCTTCCACGCACAAAAACAAAGTGTGAGCGTAGGAACCGGCGGTTGTTTTTATTTTGTTTTTTTTATTGCCGCTGTGTTTAACGTATGCATGTCTCTCAGTGTCTCTGCGTCTTGCGAGTGCGCGAAACCTGCCGCGCTGCTGGCCGCCCGCTGTCTGGCGGGCGATCCGAGCCGGAGATCTGCGGATACCCGGTCCCGATTGGCGGCCTGGCCTACCTGGACTTCGTCGCACGCAAGCAGAGGAAAGCAACAGCGGGCGGACTGGTCCGAACGACGGGCTCACAAGCGACAGCGCGTCAACAAACACCCTGTCCAATGCCTCGCTCACACCCGGCCCCTCTCTCTCGTCTCACCCGCTAAGCACGGACTAGACTTGTCCACGCGAGCGCGGAATAGGAAGCGGGCCAGCGTACGCGGGAGAGGCCGAAAGAGATTCCCGAAGCGGAAGACGCGTGGAAGCGCCGTAGAAGGCTTGGCGAAGCCGTAGATGGACCCGACCGTCGAGCCGAAACAAGCGTCACGTGGCGGTGCAGGTACGACAACTGGCTCGTGCAAGTGGTGGCCAACCGTACCCGGTACCAGTCGGGCAACATTCCTCTTTCTTAACTCGCTCGCGAGCGCGCTCAATTTGCTAGCGCCTCTACTTTATAATAATAGCAGGGCCGCCCCGCAGCCTTCCTGCAGACATCGTCCTCGATATCCTCCTCTGTTCTCCCTCCCACCGCAACCATCACCTCTCCTCCTCCGCCCATCTACCCCCCGCCGGCGCAAGAATCGCCAACAATGATGGCCGACCCTCTGCCCTCTATTACTCCCTACGCCCGTCCCGGCATGCAGCCTTCTCCTCAGCTGCCCTCGCTCTTCCGGCCCCAGCAGCCCTATCCGCAACTCTTCCCCCAGCAGATCTCCCCGCTGTCCTCGCCATACTCCTCCGCCCCCTACGCTGCCGCGGCCTACATGCCCACCTACGCCGTCCAGCCCCAGCAGCAGCCCCAGCACCCCCACATGCAGCAGCACCAGCACCAGCACCAGCAGCAGCAGCAGCCTCAGCAGCAACCCCAGTATCAACCCCAGCAGCAGCAGCAGCAGCAACAGCACCTCCCGCCGCTACGGCTACACCTGCAGTCCCCCGTCGGCCCTCAGCCCGCTCCCGTCCTCGTCGACGGTTACTACCGCCAGCCATATCCCCACTCGCCGCCTCCTCCGCCGGCTCCGCAGCAGGCGCCCTCGCAAGTCGCCGCTGCCCAGGTCGCGGCCACCCTCGCCGACGTCACCGCCCACAAGCCCCAGAAGGAGGTCAAGCGACGCACAAAGACCGGCTGCCTGACGTGCCGCAAGCGCAGAATAAAATGCGACGAGCGCCATCCCATGTGCTTCAACTGCGCAAAGTCCAAGCGCGTCTGCCTCGGCTACGATCCCGTCTTCAAGGCCCAGCGCGGCCAGAACTCGCCCGTCAGCCATATCGGGGCCTCTCGCAAGCGCGAACCGCAATTGCTTCCACATCATCTTCCCGAACAGAGCCGGCACATCATTAACTCCACCCCTCCTTCCGTTGCCGATCCTGCTATCCATAACGACCGGGGCTCGGATCGCTCAGAAGTAAAGCGGATAAAGATCGACAGTCTGCTCTCCGAGTAACTGTTCTTCTATTCTCTTTACATACTTCTTTGCTTATACGTGTTTCCTTTTCTCTGAATTCTCTTGTCGCAAGGAATCCGCTGGAAAAATGCCAAAACATCGCTTTTTTATGATGTTGTTATGTGCGCGGCGTTGGTCTTATCTCATTTTTCATTATCTTGCTCTCCATCCCATCATATTCCTCTTTTTACAGTTTCACCTCTGGTTAACGGATCTTCAATCTGCTCGGTTTCTCTTTTATCTATAAATTGTTTATCTCTTTTCCTGGCGTCTGCTGCTTTGTCTACTACAAGATCTATACTCTATTCATTCATTGTATCATAGGAGTTCATCTTATTATTTTCCAATCTATGGCTGTTAATAATGTTATATATATACTTATATACTCATACATATTCAACATGTAAACTTCACTAACTGTAAGCCTCTCCAGTGAGTCTCATAATTTTCGCACTTGAGCGTTCTAAATATTTATGATATATATTGCGAATTATACAGTCTGAATCATAGATCTAAACATCAAAAGTCTTTTATTCTAATCGCTTAGAAGATGCCAGCAGCAACCTGCTCCGGGACAAGAGTGTTAACCTTGGCGGAAGTGATGGCAGCACGGATGTTGTCGATGACCTGGACCTCCATCTTCTTCTGCGTCTCGTACGTGAGCGTTCCGACGTGAGGAAGGAGCATGACCTTCTCGTTCTTGAGCAAGCCCTCGTGGATAGTAGGCTCGTTCTCAAACACATCCAGACCACAGCTCTTGACCTTCCCGCTCTCGAGGGCTTCGACCAGCGCAGCCTCGTCCATAACCGCACCGCGGGCGGTGTTCGCAATCACAACGCCGTCCTTCATCTTGTCAAAGGCAGCCTTGTTGATCGTGTGGCGCGTGTTGGCGTTCAGCGGAAGGTTGAGCGAGATGACGTCCGAAGTGGCAAGGAGCTCGTCGAAGGAAACGTACTTTGCGCCCGCAGAGAGCTCGGGAGACAGCTCGCGACGGTTGTAGTACTGAACAGTCATGCCAAAGGCCTCGGCGCGACGCTTGACGGCACGGCCGATACCGCCCATTCCGACGATTCCAAGAAGCTTTCCCTCGGGATCGTTGGCGAGAGGGGTGGTTGAGTTCCATTCGCCGCGGCGGAGACCGACGGCGGCCTGGTTGAAGTTGCGAAGAGCACCGAGGATGAGCATCATGTTGACGTCGGCGGTAGCGTCGTCAACGGTCGAGGGGCAGTTTGATATCTGGATTCCAGCAGCCGAGCAAGGCTCGACATCAATCTGATCGTATCCTATTGTGTAAAATGTAAGCAATCAGTTCAATTGAGGTAGAGCAAAGATCCACCTCTATTGTCACGACAGGGGTAAAAAAACACTACTTACCAGCACCGTTGTGGCAGACGAACTTCAGAGTAGGAGGGAACTCCTTGATAAGCTCGGCATCAATGCGACCAGTAATGCCAACCGACTTGAAAGTACGGAAGACAGCGACGACATCAGAGTACTTTCCCTTGAGGTCCTTGATAAACTGCTCGCGGTTTCCCGAATCACAGATTGAGAGGGTGGCAACGTCAGAGAGGGCTTCCCACTCGGCCTTGGCGTGGGTGATGTCTCCGAGGAGCAGAACATGAGGCTTAGACATTTTAGCGGACGAAGAGGAGAATTGGCGGGCGAGAATTGGAGTAATTGCGCGAGTGACGGGGGAAGGAAGAGAAGTGCGGAGAGCAGAGGTGGACGCGGCGGCGCAGAAGGACCCGATAAACTAAATGAGCGGGCAGCGATAGGTTAGCAAACAGATCAACACAAAGCCCTCGGATTGGCTGTGCGCTCCCACGCCCGCGCGGCTTCTCAACCAGGTCCAGCAGCCCCCTGTGTGGGGGTTCCTTGGTTGTTCAATTGAGAGTGCCGTTGTCCGTATTGAGCATTGCAGACTCTTCGGGCGGGGAATAGCGAAAGAGGAGGGCCGAGCAAGCGCGTGGCTGCCGCTGCGTGCAGAGTATGGCGGATCGAGCACGTACTTTACCTGCGAAAACATTACCTCGGGAAGAGGCAGGCCGGGCGCACGCGCGCACGACTCTGGGCACCAATGCGCTCAGCTTCAAAGACATTGCTGGGTATTGCTGTACTGCTGGTGGTAGTGCTGATGCTACTGCAGGAGACAGGGGTGGTAGGTGACTTGAAAGCGAGAAGAGTGTGGGAAGAGAGAGAGTCGAAAGCTGGGTTTGGATCTTTTATCTGGGTTTGACCCCAACTAGCGATTATCGGTGCGCCGCTGTAGACCAGTTTCTTGAGTCTGAGTTATTTCGCTTTACTCATACGTGAGCTACCACGTTCATTATCGAGTAAAGTTGATGATATATAATACCTGATTTTTTACCAGTCTTTGATTGTTTTTTATTTTTGTTTTATTGCAATGCTGTGTTTGTGGCATGCCTGCTACGCAAAAACTATTCGCAAACAATATTCAGAATATTAGCTGCTGTGGGCGTGTGTTTATCTCGTCTACCCCCGAGACCAAAGAAATTTCTCCTTCATTTGAGATCAGCATAGCTGATTGAAAAGGTCGTGTAGTCGAACCATGCGTGGAAACTAATTCGATTAAATTCAATTACGCATTCTGGAAGCAGTGGTAAGCTATTGCTCGCAATAAGGCCAGCCGCAGGTGATTTTTGACCTTTTCCTACCCAACGTCCAGTTATCAACCAATATGGAGATTGACGGGGGCTGCAATGTTCTGTAGAGTTTAGACAAAGTTGAATATTTCACTATTACGAATGTGTAATGGAACGAAATCCGACTTGCCTACTTCTCACAATAAGCATTGATCGTGTCGCAAACTCTTTTCTGCACTCGATAGCCGTCTGTCCCCCCAGACTGGAACCTCTACAGACTTTTCTCATACGAGTACACAGTTAACCAGTGCTTTTTGGACTGGTCACTTTCAGTCACTTCTCTTCTTTTCTTCCAGTGCATAAAGCTGAACAAAAAACGACGCGAAGATGGCTGGGTCCCAGAGCTGTACATGTTGTGGGTTAGGTGTGTAAACCTTAAAAATACCACATACGGCAGTCTGCCTTCCTATAACAGTTTAGTGCTCTTTAAATAAACTTCCTGACATAAGAATTTAGTCAGCGGATTTGGTGAGCGCGACTCCCCCGCCGTGGTCCCAGTTGAATTTCGAGATGGGCGGGCTGCTTTTTCACTCTTGCTCTCGTTCCCTTTATTCCTCCTCCTTTGTCTATCCACACCCTTTCCATCCAGCCAGTTGTCTACCATTCTATTTTTTCGACCAGATAACTGCACTATTTTATTTTTGAATCTATTGGCTGGACGAATTAGACACTTTTGAACGATTGATTTCAAATAAGGTGTATCCCCCTCGGTCTTCGCGCGCGAGCGACTATCCCTCCCTTCAATCGCGTCTGCTGCTAGACACCTTTCTCCAACCTCCGACTGTCCTGCGCACTTTGCGCTCTAGTTGCTGATCTAAAGCAAGAGGCGATCAGACAATATGGTCGGTGTTACAGCCGAGACATACGCTCAGCGTCTGTCTGATGCAAGTCTAGGTATGTGTTCCTTGTTGATGCGCGTGCTGGGTCCAGAGAACATTCTTATTCCACACCGCTTGCCGCCTATATCTATCGAGAGACAAAGGGAAAGAAGATCAAGTGGGAACTAACGAGTTGGTTTATTATGATTAGATGTGAAGACGAAAGTCACCGTCGCAGCCGAGCTACGCGACGTGCTCGAGACCTTCTACTCGGCCCAGGAATACCCCAAATTCCTGAACCGAATCATGCCCGTTCTGATTTCGATTCTCGAGACGCTTCCGCCTAGCTTTTTGACTGTTTCCCCTGAACAGGTAATGCCTACTACATCTTTATTAACTGTCTGGAAGCTGTTGTTGACATCAAGCCCGTGATCTATAGAAACTGCGAAACTGCGTGCTCGAGATCATCCACCGTCTCCAAATGAACGAGGTATTCAAACCGTACGCGACCCAAGTCATGCAGCTCCTCATGGCCGCGCTGCGGATAGAAAACGAAGAGAACGGAGTTCTCTGTATGAAGATCATCACCGTCCTCCACCGAAGTTTCAAAACCGCGCTCGACGACCAGGTTCAGCCTTTCCTCGATCTCGTCGTGGAGATGTACAAAAATATGCCGATGGTTGTGAAGGAATCGTTCGATTCTCACGGGACTCAGCCTTCTAGCAGTATTACTAGCGTTTCAACGGTAATCCTCTCCTTTTTTATTCCCTGGTAGCAAGATCTGATGCTGATTCGCAAATCTAGCCCAGTAACTTCAACTTCCAATCACCGCGGCCAATGTCTCCCTCTCTATCAAACGAGATAGGAAGCGAGACTCAGCCCGCAAAGTCACTCCCTAAGAGTCTGTACAGCTTCCGTGTGCTCACGGAATGCCCGATCATCGTCGTCCTACTTTTCTCAACGCACAAGCAATCCGTCAATGACAATCTACCAATTTTTGTTCCCTTGATTGTCGAGGTACGTATACCCTCTGTTCCTACCTCCTGGTTTCAGTCCAACGCTAATTGGATCTTGTTATCTAGATGCTTTCGTTGCAGGCAGCCCCACAGGCGGAAGCCCACACCGCTGCTGCGTCGCGAGGCGAGATTTTTACCTCCGTCTCTTCTGCGATCAAAAATAGGACGGCGTTTGGTGAATTCATTACAGCTCAAGTGAAGGTAAGCTTTAACAGTTTTGATCGATGATTAGGATAATTCTAACTGTTCCCTAGACTATGTCATTCTTGGCTTATGTTTTGAGAGGCTTTGCACCAGCGCTAAAGAAGTACAACCATCTGATTCCGGATTTCGTCATCCGGCTTCTGAAGGATTGTCCTCGAGAGTTATCCGCCTCACGAAAAGTATGCATCACCACATCACTCGTGCTATTGGACAGCGGTGCTAATTATTATTTAGGAACTTTTGGTTGCTACCAGACATATTCTGTCGACAGATTTCCGCGTGATATTCATCCCTAAAGTGGATCTTCTGCTGAACGAGAAGGTTTTGATTGGCGATGGTTTAACGGTCCATGAGACGTTGAGGTAAATACTCTCCCGTCCCAATTTTGTCATTAAGTCTTCTTTATACTGACTACCATTTCACTAGACCTCTTGCCTACAGCATGGTCGCCGATCTTCTCCATCACGTTCGTGCAGAACTGAACCCCTCGCAAATCTGGATGACTGTCGAAGTATATTCGCGAAACCTACAAGATAACACTTTAGCTGCAAGCTTCCAGACCATGAGCGCCAAACTTTTACTGAATTTGGTTGAGAGAATCATGAAGCTTCCAAACAAGGTTGAAGGTATGTACATCGCTGCTACGTGAACAGGTGGTTGATCTGGCTTTGAGTTTTCTAACGTGATTATAATTTTTTTAGGACGACAATTGATAATCTTCATATTGAATGCCTTTGCTGAGAAATTCGCCGCGCTGAACAGAAACTACAAAAACGCTTTACTACACAGCTCCGAGAAAGTTGACAAGAGACCGATCGACCCAATCGCTAGCATTACTCGAGAAGAAGAGAAAGGCAAGCCGTTTGAATTCCCCGACGAGGCAGAAGAATCGACGGACGAGAAACCCGACCTCGACCATATCGACATCATGAGCGCGTTTCCTATCAAGTTGCACCCCGACACTGTTGCGGATGGAATGAGAGATGGGCGATATCTTTTCAAGAACTTACTCAACGGATTGAAAACGATCATGTTTGGCTTGAAGTCGTGCAACCCGCCTCCAACATCTGATATCAGCAACATCAACGCTGCTCAATGGAACGAGACAGCTCGCGGATTCAATTATGAGCAGGTCTCTATTTTCCGGACGCTTTTCCGTGAAGGTGCAAACGGTTTCTCATACTATGCGACTGTTCGTGACAAGGCGGTTATCGATGCACACCGGGCTGGCAGCTACGATTCAATTGGACCAAATATTCCTATCACGAGCTCAAAGGAAGAGAAAGAGCTTCTAGAGACATTTGCGACTGTCTTTATTCACATCGACCCCGCGGCTTTCCACGAAGTTGTCGAGACTGAGCTGCCGTATTTGTTTGAGGCGATGATGCGAAACACTTCATTACTACATGTTCCTCAATTCTTCCTCGCTAGCGAGCCTACGTCTGCCAACTTTGCTGGAATACTTCTGAACTTCCTGATGGAGCGTTTGCCGGATATTGGCAAGGGAGACCCCCTGCGTGCGAATTTGCTGATTCGGCTGTTCAAGTTGTCGTTCATGGCTGTTAACCTGTTCTCGACCACCAACGAGGAAGTTTTCCAGCCGCACCTGTGCAACCTGATACTCAAGTCGATGTCGCTCGCTACTACGGCGGAGGATCCTCTGAATTACTATCTGCTACTGCGGACGTTCTTCCGTAGCATCGGAGGTGGACGATTTGAGCTTTTGTACAAAGAATTTCTGCCTCTTTTGCAAGTTCTCTTGGAATCTCTCAATCGCCTTCTTCTTACTGCTCGGAAGCCTCAAGAGCGAGATCTGTATGTCGAGCTGTGCTTGACGGTCCCTGTGCGTCTCAGTGTACTTGTGCCTCATCTCAAGTATCTCATGCGTCCTCTTGTGATCTCGTTCACCGGCTCTCAGGATCTTGTCAGTCAAGGTCTCCGCACGCTCGAGCTCTGTGTCGATAACTTGACACCAGACTACTTCGACAATATTATCGAGCCAGTGATTGACGAGGTGATGCAAGCTCTATGGACTCATCTCAAGCCTCTGCCTTATCCGCACCAGCCGAGTCATACCACATTGCGCATTCTAGGAAAGCTCGGAGGCCGTAATCGTCGTTTCCTTGAACCGCCTAAGAACCTCAAGAACGATAACCTGCAAGCTGATGATCCCGTTATCATGATTGAAATCAACGGACTCAACGGTCGCCGCTCATTCCCGATCTCTACCGGTCTGGATGCCGTTTTCCGTGCGATCGTGGATTACAGAGCAAACATGCATTATCGTGTCGAGGCATTCAAGCTGTTGGCGACAACCACCAAGCTCTTCATTGACTCGTCGAATCTTGGACCCGAGACAGGAGAGATTTTGCAAGAGTGCGCAAATGCCATTCGGACAGGCATGATTCCTCCCGATCCAAAGTTCTCGTTATCAAGCACGCCAAAGTCGATCAAAAAACTGCACACTCAGAATGAGATGTTCCTCAAGATCCTGACATATGTGTTCAATGCGGCTGCAATCACTTCAGTTCGCGAGGATGCCGGAAAGCTCATTGCTGACCTGTGCGAGCACGTCGTCATGCTCGAAATTGGCAAAGTTATTCTCGAAGTCAAGCGCGACAAGCGTCCGTTCCAGGTCACCGACCACGATCCCCAGTGCCTTGACTTCAGACTTTTGTACCAGGCTATTTCCGACGCGCTCGGATCCTACAAGGTTCCGGTCCGCGAGGCCGCAAAGGAGGCAATCAGAGTCATCTACCGATGCTGCATCGATATCTTTGGAGACCCGGAATCGGCGCAAAAGTTCCCAGTATTTAAATATCTGGCCGCTGTGTTCTGTCATTCGTGCTTTGAAGAGCCTTGGTACAACAAAGCCGGTGGTTGCCTGGGTCTCAAGGTGCTCTTAACTGAGTTTGAGCTCAATCGTGAATGGGTAATGAAGCGCCAGTCGGATATTCTCAGAGCGCTTCTGTTCGTGCTTAAAGATATCCCGCCCGAATTACCCAGTCTTGCTCAGGACGACGCGAAGGAGCTTATCAAGCATGTTCTCACGGTCTGCAACCAGAACATGACTCGGGAGGAACTATCCACGCGGATGTTCCATCAAGTGCTTGGCACTCTCTTCTACGAAGTCTCGAACTCACATCAGATTGTCCGCGAGACTGTTCAAGAGTCTCTTCGTCTGCTGTCAACGTTAACGCAAGTGCCGCTGCACGAGCTCTTGTCCTCTGTTAAGAACTCGCTTCTGGTTTCAATTTACGGAAAACCTCTTCGTGCGCTTCCTTTCCCCATGCAGATTGGAAACATCGACGCGATGACGTTCTGTCTCAGTCTCGAGAACTCGTTCATTCAGTTCGGCGATGAACTACTCCGTCTTTTGATGGAGGCCTTGGCCCTGGCGGATGCGGACGACGACGCACTCTTAGCTGCGCCGCATCCCCAGCGGGCGATGGAATACGGCTTCTACGAACAGCTCGTGCAGTTGCGTATTGTGTGCATCCGCTTGCTCACGATTGCTATGATGAGCCCAGAGTTTTTCCAGAGTCATCCAGGTCAGCAGGCCCAGACGCGGGCAAAGATCATTGCGGTCTTTTTCAAGACTCTATACTCTAGATCGAAGAAGGTGGTCAATGCCGCAAGCGAAGGGTTGAAGGCCGTGCTTTCGCAAAACCACAAGCTGCCTAAAGATCTGCTTCAGAACGGATTGCGACCAATTCTTATGAACCTGTCGGACCATCGGAGACTCACTATTGCGGGACTAGATGGCCTTGCGATCTTGCTTGAACTGCTGACGAACTACTTCAAGATCGAAATCGGCACCAAACTGCTGGATCATCTCAAAGCATGGGCCGAGCCGATGAATCTCTATCAGGCTTCCGGCAAGCAGCTCATGAGTCAGCACAACATCAAAATCATTGCTGCGATTATGAATATCTACCATCTGCTTCCTGCCGAGGCCAGCCGATTTATGGAGGGATTGGTGACGACAGTGATCTACTTGGAGGAGCACCTTCGAAGGTATCACGATAGTCCCTTCCGTCCTGCGCTCGTCAAATTCACAGTGCGCTACCCCAAGGAGACGATGGAGTACTTTGCTCCCAAGTTGGCAGACCGGAGGTTCGGCAAGATCTTTGTCCATCTCGTCGCTGACGAAAAGAGTACAGAGCTGCGCGAGCTTTTGGTCGCGCGCCTGCCCAGTCTGATTATGCGGGCGCTGGATATCGCGAATAATGAGGACAAGTGTGGGGCTGTCGTCAATATGATTTACGTGCTCAGCGCCGTCGCTAATCAGAAGAAGGACTGGATCGGAACGCAGAAAGAGCAGCTTGTCTTGCTGTTGCAGAATGCTAACTGGCTCAGAGTGTTTGCGCGCTCTCGACAGCTTGCGTCTCCTGTGCATCTGGGTGTTAAGCAAGCCCTTGATGAGCTGCTCAACATGTGCATCCTTTACAGTGAAAATAATGAGGACGACATGGACATCATATTCAAGGTTGTTGACTCGATTGCTACGAAGAGTATCGAGGGTACGCCTGCCGTGTACAACTACATTTTCAACAACATTGTGCGGTCGCAGTCACTCAAGAAGAGACAATACTATCTGACAAAGTCGATCGAATACTTCAACCAGCCAGGAGCATCCACAGCGACCCGGTGCTTCATTTTCCAGTACATTGTCAACTCGACCTTGATGATGGAAGTACATCGGTCAGACAATCTGAACCAGCTTCTTGAAAAGTCATGGATCGAAGGTGTTCATACCAAGATCTGGAAACCAGCTTTGAGTGATCTTGTGGAAGACAGCTCAGAGTACCAGGACCTGTACAGAATCCAGCTCTTGCAGATGTCTGCTATTCTACTTCATCATGCTTCGAACTCTGTTGCTGATATCAGAAAGGACATCATCAAAGTTGGCTGGAACTATATCAAGCTCGAAGATGTCATCAGCAAACAAGCGGCGTCTGTTCTCATTGCGTATTTCATTGTCGCTTATGAAACGCCGCTCAAGATCGCTCTCCAGATCTACGTGCAGTTGCTGAAAGCTCATCATAGCGACGCACGAGTGCTCGTGAAGCAGGCTCTTGATCTGCTGGCCTCCGTTCTTCCTAAGCGGTTCGGATCAGAGAGTCGATTCCCGCTGTGGTCGAAGTACGCCAGACGAGTCCTTTCCGAGGATGGGCACAACGTCAGTCAGGTGATCAACGTCTATCAGTTTATCGTTCGACACCCTGATTTGTTTTACGAGTCGCGAGACCATTTCTTTGGCATGATTGTGGGAGCCATGCCGAAGCTTGGATTCATGACAAACTCGCCTTCCGAAAACCAGATTCTGTCCGTTGACTTGGCAGAGTTGATTTTGAAGTGGGAGAAGACTCGTATCGGCAAAATGTCGCTGTCGGAAGACGGAGCAGCAGAGACAACGACTGCGGGAACAAACAGTCCGATGCCTCTCTCTCCGGAGTCTCGCAAACGAAGATTTGAGGAGATGCAGCAAGGATCACAAGGATCGCCGGCGCCTAACCAACCCGCCGAAGTTCAATCGACACAGTCGCCGGCATCGGCAGGCGAAAACAAGCCTGCTGAAATCCTGGTACCTTTCTTGATGCGGGAAGCTACAATCACATATCTCATTCGCTTCGCATGCATTTCTCCACAGAAGGCAACCGAGAATCCTCTTGCGCGCCGAATCGTCAATATTCTGCACCAGTTCTTGGGACCGGGACTCTGGTCTGAAGTAAACGTCAAGCTGACATTCTTCGAGCGGAGCCTGGCGCAAAACTCACTCTCAAGCGCGACCTTGGTATCGTACATCAATGCCCTCCAGGTTATTCGAGTGACACTGGATCAGAAGTCAGACGAGTGGATTCTGGCCAATTTGGAACAGCTGGAAAAGCTGTTGAATAGGTCTATCCACTCAGATGTCGAAGAGGTGCAAGAGTGCCTTCAGCCGGTCTTGGCGCGGATTCTGCGCGCCATCAACTCGGCGAGCAGCGATCAGTCTGGACAAGAGCAGAGCTCTAGCTTTGTTTCTCTGATCAGCAGCGTGATTCAGGAGAACTTCAATAACGGTCAAGCGCTTGTTTCGAGTGTTTTGTTGTCTTGTACGCTTTGCGAGTACAGACCACAGGCGATTGACCCGCTCCTACCTGTGCTCATGAGAACTTTTGGCAAGCTCTGCAAAGATCACATTATGGTGAATGTTCCACAGATGCAACCAGGAGGTGCTCAGGCGGCAGCAGTGGCAGCAGCAGCAGCAGCGGCGGCGGCGGCAGCGGCTAATGCAGCCAATGCGCATGGAGCGAATGGCGCGGCGGCAAAGGCTTTGGCTGCTAGTCAACAGGGCGCAGCAGCAGTAGCAGCAGCAGCGGCGGCGGCCGCAGGAAATACAGGCGGCACACCAGTGGACGGACAGGCTAATGGGGCGGAGCTGGAGCCGAAGAAGATTGTCAGTATGCTGGAGAAAATTCTACAGATTGGGGCGGATCGAATCTCGCACCTGGAGGATCAAAGGCGTGTTTTCCTCAGCGTCTTGAGTCAGCTCGTTGATCGATCGACTGATATTGGGCTTTGCATGAAGATTTTGGAGATTGTTCGCGGATGGATTTTCAGTAACTCGGAGCTCTATCCGTTGTTGAAGGAGAAGACGGGTATCATCACCAAAATGATGGTGTTTGAGAATCGTCAAGATCCTTCGTTGACTGAGAAGTTTTATCGATTGGTGGTTGACATTTATGAGACGCCATCGCTGGTTCGTACCGAACTTACCGTTCGTTTGGAGCATGCCTTCTTGGTTGGAACTCGGATCAACAACGTCGAGATCAGAAAGCGGTTCATGAAGATATTTGGCGATAGTCTGGACAAGTCGCTTTGGAAACGGTTTATGTATGTGGTCAAGGATCAGAACTGGGATAGTCTCAACGACTCGTTGTGGATCAATCAGGCTACTCAGTTGCTGTTTGGGTCGATACTGCCGGACTCGCGGATCTATCTGGGCGAGAAGGATTTCAAGATGCCGTCATTCTACTCACTGACGAGCACTATCGAGAACCGAACCGAACACATCATAACCGACCAGTTTGAGAAGTATCTGCAGCGTCATCAGAAATTCATGACTGAGAGTGCTGCAATCACTTGCAAGGACTTTTTCGAGCCGCTTATGGAGTTATTCTACTATGATGCGGATGCGGTTCGCAAAGCTTGGGTCGCGTTCTTTCCTATTGCCTGGTCCACTGTCGGGGCGCGTGATCGCCAGGACGTTTCTCGCAATTTCATCACCCTTCTGAGTAAGGACTTTCAGACTCGACAGGTGGACAAGACACCAAACACCATTCAGGTTTTGTTGGAGGGAATGACCAAATGCGACCAACCGGTTCAGCTTCCTCCTCATTTGGTGAAGTACCTGGGCAAGACCTATAATGCCTGGTATACAACCATGCAGATTCTGGAGGAAGCTGAGCTGCATCCCCAGACTGACAGTCAAACAGTGAAGGAGAGCAACTTGGACGCTTTGGTTGAGATGTATGCGGCTTTACAGGAGGACGATATGTTTTACGGACAGTGGCGAAGACGGTGCCAGTATGTTGAGACGAATACGGCTATTTCGTACGAGCAGCTCGGTCTCTGGAATCAGGCGCAGCAGATGTACGAGACGGCACAGATCAAGGCTCGCAGCGGAGCGCTACCATACTCCGAGTCTGAGTATATTCTGTGGGAAGATCATTGGATTCTGTCAGCAGAGAAATTACAGCAGTGGGATATCTTGTCTGAGTTGGCCAAGCACGAAGGGTTCACTGATTTGTTGCTTGAGTGTGCCTGGCGTTTGGCTGATTGGACTGCTGAAAAGGAGCCTTTGGAGCAGTCAATCAAGAGCATTATGGATGTTCCGACTCCTCGTCGCTACATTTTCGAGGCTTTCATGTATTTGCAGAAATTCTCGCAAAAAGCTGACGGCTCAACCACCGAGCTCTCCAAGTGCTGCGATGAAGGCATTCAGCTCACCTTGCGCAAGTGGAATTCGCTTCCCAAGACACTTACAAATGCGCACATTCCTCTTCTGCAAGCTTTCCAACAGTTTGTCGAGTTGCTGGAAGCCTCGCAGTTGTACAAGAATTTGGTCAGCACAGACGTGAACAATGTTGAGACCAAGGCGCAGGAAATGAAAGTGATTTTGCAAGCTTGGCGCGAGCGTCTTCCTAATCCCTGGGATGACATCAATGTCTGGGGAGATCTGGTAGCCTGGCGACAGCACGTGTTCTCGGTGATCAACAGATACTATATCCCCCTTGTTCCGCAGATTCAGGCTCAGTATGGCAACAACTCGGCCACCAACTCGACGTCGTACCGGGGATACCATGAGATTGCTTGGATCATCAATCGCTTTGCTCATGTTGCTCGCAAACATGGCATGGCTGACGTTTGTATCGGCCAGCTGACCAAGATCTACTCGCTTCCTAACATCGAGATCCAGGAAGCGTTCTTGAAGTTGCGTGAGCAGGCAAAGTGCCATTACCAGAACCCCAACGAGCTGCGTACTGGACTTGATGTTATCAGCAACACGAACCTGATTTATTTCACTTCAGAGCAGAAAGCCGAGTTTTTCACATTGAAAGCTATGTTTTTCGCCAAACTCGAACGGTGGGAGGACGCCAACCAGACATTTTCGAACGCGGTTCAGATCGACTTTGGTTTATCCCGATCGTGGGCTGAGTGGGCTTATTTCCATGACTGCAGGTTCAAGGCTACAAACAATATGAGCAACGCGGCCCACGCAATCAGCTGCTACATGCAAGCTGCTGCGCTCTACCGCAACGGCAAAGTTCGTCGGTTCTTGGGTCGCATCTTGTGGCTCATTAGCCTGGACGACAGCTCTCAGGTTTTGTCTCAGGCATTTGACAACTTCACTGGAGATGTGCCTGTGTGGTATTGGATCACATACATTCCTCAGCTTTTGACCTCTTTGTCTCATAAAGAGGCTCGCTTGGTTCGCAAGATTCTGATAAGAATTGCAAAGAGCTATCCCCAGGTGCGTTTCCATCGATTTATTGTGTTGTCATATTGATATACTAACATCTTCCGGCAGGCTCTTCACTTTTCTTTGCGAACGACAAAGGAGGACTACACCGTTCTCCAGCGGCAAGCCATGCAAGCCTCTCAGCGCGAAGCCTCAAGGCAGAGCGCTTTAAGAAACGCTCAACCTGGCGCGGCTGCGATGCGGAATTCGCCTTCACTTCAGCAAGCGTCGATTCCTGGATCGCCGTTGGTTCAACATACTAATAGCAATGATGCTGCTAGTAGTCCGCAAATCGCACCAGGAACACCAGTGAACGCGAACGCGGCGGTGCCACATATGATGAATCGTCCTGGTCAGCCTGGAGGTACGCCCGTGCCTGCAGGCGGATCGCCGGCGATGCAAGCGGCAGCGGCGGCGGGTGCTCATCCGATTGCTCCCCTGCAGCCATGGGAGTATGTTGACGAGATTCTCGGAATATTAAAGACTGCTTATCCTTTGCTGTCGCTTTCGATGGAGACTTTTGTGGACCAGATCTATCAGAGATTTAAGTGCACTGAAGACGAAGATGCGTATAGGTTGGTTGTGGCTTTGTTGAGTGATGGAGTCCAGGTGAGTTTTTTCTTACTTTTGTTCTGATTGAGATTTTTATACTGACGATGCTGGTTGTAGTACATGAGCCGTCTTCCGGCGCCGAATGATGATAGCAGGCTGCCTCCTGCTGCCGAAGTTAACATTTCCAAATTTGCAGACAGCATTTTGCCCAAGTACTTGAAGGTGAGCACTAGTCATTTGTATAATGTATATCAGAACAGCCTCGCTAACTTTTTTTGCTATATAGGCTGCTTTCGAAGCTGATTTTGTGCATGAAGTGCCCAATATCCAGACATATCTGAGAAAACTGCGGATGTGGCGAGACAGATTCGAAGAGAAGCTGGATCGTCGGCAGATGTCGGACAGACTAAACCTGGAAGCGTTGAGTGCGCATTTGAGCGAGTTCCATTACCAGAAGTTTGACGAGATTGATGTGCCGGGACAGTATTTGCTGCACAAGGATTCGAACGCGCACTTTGTGAAGATTGAACGGTTTTTGTCAAAGGTGGATATTGTGCGGGTGCAAGGTCTGTGCTATCGCCGGATTACGATCCGTGGATCTGACACTCGAACGTATCCGTTTACGATCCAGTACCCAGCGGCGCGACATTGTCGTCGGGAAGAGCGAATCACGCAGCTGCTGCGGATTCTCAACAGCAATCTTGTGCGTCGGAACGAGAGTCGGCGGCGGAACCTGCAGTTTGTGGTTGCGCCGGCTATTCCGCTGTCGCCACATTTCAGGCTTGTTCAGGATAGTCCGGACTTTAGTTCTTTGCAGAATATATACGAGGACTATTGTCACCGGACAGGAAGGCAGAAAGACGAGCCGCTGATTTACACGATTCAGAAGCTGCGACAGGCTACGGAAGCGCGACAAGGGCGGACGGCGGATATCTTGACGGACAAGATTGATATTCTGAGTCATATCCAAAACACGATGGTTCCGGCTACGATTCTTCGCGATCATTTTATGAAGACGTTTAGCTCGTTCAATGATTTCTGGCTGTTTAGAAAGCAGTTTTCGTACTCGTACGCGGGCGTGGCGTTTATTTCATACATGATGTGTTTGAACTCTCGATTGCCGCACAAGCTGCTGATTTCACATACGTCAGGGTCAGCGTGGGCGACGGAGACGCTGCCATCACTTCCGTCGCAGACGCAGACGCCTGCGTTTTTCAATGGCGAGCAGGTGCCGTTTAGATTGACGCCGAATATCCAGCATCTGATGGGACCAGCCGCGACGGAGGGATTGTTTTCGCCGTCGGTGATGGTGTTTGCGAGATGTTTGACGATGCCGGAGTTTGATTTGGAGCAGTATATCACGCTGTTTGTGAGAGATGAGATAATGTATGTATCTTTCATTGTTTGGTTTAGGTTTATTGATTTACTAACGTTGTGGAATTTCTAGTTCGTGGTATGCATTCCAGCACCGGCCATGCGCACAGGATCAGCAACTGCAAGAGATTGTGAAGTTGAACGTTGAGATCATTTTGAAGAAGACGGCGTCGCTGGCACAGCCAGGCAAGGGCACGATTCCAGCGAACCAGACGGTGATTGATTTGGTTGCGCAGGCGGTGAACCCGAAACATTTGGCGATGATGGATAATTCGTTCATGCCGTATTTGTAAAAAAGGTGGATGTTTTTTAGTTGATTTTGTGTTATTTTTTTTCTATTTAGCTATGTTTTGTTTTATTGCGTTATTTATATGATTTGATGAAGTGTAATTTATCCTAATATCTATTATCATACACATTAACTATACAAGAGTATAAAAGCAGAGAAACGCCAATCCAGAGATGAAACCAGAGATGAAGAACTATTGTACAGCTTTGGGCTTTTTCATGATCCCCAAGTTTGCGGAATTTAACCCGCTCTTTCGTTTCCTGAGTAGGTCGAGAGGACTTATTTGTTTTTGCGTCGGTTTCTTAGTCGACGCAGCAGCAGCAGGTGGAGGATGAGGAGCAGTATCAGGTTTTGGTTCAGCGCTGGCGGACCGTTTGCGAGCTTCAGCGAAGGCCTTTCGCGCTTCTTCGGCATCCTCTTCATCTTGTTTCCGTCTGGCTTCAACAGCTGCCGCATCGTCTTCCTGCTTTGAAAGCTCGAGCAATTTTTCAGGGTTGACATGTTCAGTAAGCGCGTTTCTGGTGCGTAACTCATCGAGCGCGTCATCGATCTCCATCTCGCGCTTCGAGTCGACAGCTTTCGTCTCAAGCTCCTTCATCGCGTTCTCTTCCTCCTGCTTCTCCAACCTATCCAACCGCTCCTCCTCTGTCTCGTCTTTATTCTCCGGATCGCGCCAGGGCTCGAAATTGCGCACCGCGCCCCGCTCGGAGACGTAGTCCGAGTTCTTCGGATCGGTCTTGAACGTGATCTCGGCCGAGCACCGCGTGCATCTGATGTGGAACCGCAGGATCGCTATGCCGAGGTATTTCTCGCCCGTGTTTTCCTTGCGCGCGTTGAATTTCTTGCCTTTGTAGATGTACTCGCCGCAGCTGGTGCATTTCATCGAGTACGGCGTCATCAGTCGGACGGTCTGGAGTTTGACGACCGCATCCTTGCCTTTTGGCTTCCGGTTGCGCCGCTCGAGCTTCGAGGGGTCGAAGTTCGGGGGGTAGTATTTGTTGAGTGTCTTTCGCTCAGACATCTTTGCTGGGGGGTGAAGGAGTACGTTCTATTGAGATGTGAAGGTGGAAAAGTGTGGTGGTGGGTTTGGCGAGCGAACCCTAACCTGTTGGGAGTGCGTACAACTTAACAGCGCTACGAGAAGTTAAGAAGAGAGAAGGAGGAGAGAGCAGAGAGGAGAGGCGACGAGAAGGAAGGATCTGTTTTGGATGGTTAATGATAGAAATACATCTGATCTAGACGGAAAAGGAGATGAAGGAAACAGCTACTGAGAGCAGCCACCGCAGAGATCAAGCAAAGATCAAAGCAGAAGCCTGCAAGCAGACGTTCTATGTCTTCCTCTTCCTCCTCCTCTCACTTTGTGTTTGTAAATGATCTCTATCGCTGCTCTGAACAGAGCCTCTGAACAGCTGCAGAGCTGTAGAGCTGTTCACTTGAACTTCTTGGCTGCTTCCGCTTCATAGCTCTCCTTCCTCTCCTCTCTTCATATTAGATACGATATCTGCTCTCGCTCATGCTCAAACAGCGCCACTATCGTCATCTAGCAGCAACGCTCTTTTATCAGTAATGTAATGTATGCGATATAAACAGCAATAACCACAAATCCTGCATTGCATTGTAGATCTCAATCTATTCGGATTTCTCGGCTCACCGCAACGGCACCTCCAAAATGACGTCAGCGCCAACTCCGCGCGGGGTCTCGTACCTTCGACCGCCCGCTCCATCAGCCACCCGGTCGTCGAAGCTCTTTAAGCGGTCCTCGCCTGCTCACCTCTGCTCCCCATCTGCGCTTCTCTAATCCTGCTTTGATCTCTGCTCTTCCCACGGCTCGAGCCGGTTGCTACTTGAAGCCATGTCGAACCCCGAAGCTTCAGCAAAGCCCAGGTGAGTCCTCAATCACGCTCTATTTTTGCTTCATTGTGGAATTCCCGCTGCTCTCGAATGATCTCTGCACAGCCTCGGGCTTCGTCGTCGCCTACCCCGTCGGCTTTCGAGATCGTCGACCAGCCTCGGGTGCTCTTCTGTGTTTGATGCTGCGGGCAGTTATGCTGACTCTTGATCCCGGTTTTAATAGTCTGTCGCGCACTCGCAGCTCCGTGAGTGTGATGTCGAGAAAGGCGCGCGACTCGTTGAATATCAGAAAAGGTGGGTGGATTGCCTCTTCTTGCTACGATTTGTGCTCGATCACCATTCAGCTGTGATTATATATGTGCTATACACATGCTGCATGTCGACTACATTTCCTGCTCAAACGACTTCTAACACTAATCCAGCTGGATCACTTGAAGACTCAATCCGGACCTACAAGCTCCTCGGCGCGCTGCGGTCCAACGACCTCGAGTTCATCAAAAAGCTCCTCGACGCCGACAACGAGAAATCGATCGGCGCGCCCGCAGAGCTGCTCACGCTCCTCCACACCGCAGTCCAGGTCTCGTCGCCGGCGACTGTCCAGTACATTCTCTCGGCCAAAAACCCGTTCGTCGACATCAACGCGACCGATGTCAACGGCAACACGCCGCTGCATCTGGCGGCCCTGCTCGGGCGCGAGGACGTGGTCTCGTTGCTGATGGCGCATCCGGAGATTAACGACACGATCGTCAATCACGAGGGCAAACAGCCCGTCGAGATGTGTCGGTACCCGGAGCTGGCGCAGGCCATGCAGGTCTCGCGAGCACAGTTTGTTGAGAAGGTCGCGTCCGAGATGAAGTCGTACTTTGAAAAAAGCGACACGGCTTCGTTGGAGCAGCTTCTTGCCAACCCACGAGCAGCCGCGTTGCTCGATATCAACGGCCAAGACCCCGACACCGGAAGCACTGTGCTGCACGATTCCGTGCGGTCGAAAAATATAAAGCTGGTGCAGTTCATCCTCGACCACGGCGGCGATCCATTCCGTCGCGATCGCAAGGGTAAGCTGCCAGTCGACCTGGCCAGAGACGACACCATCAAGAAGATGCTCAAGGCCGCTTCAAAGAACCAGTCGATTGTCACTGGAAACTCTGCGAATGAAGCGCCGCGGATGAAAGGATACCTGAAGAAATGGACAAACTACACGGGCGGATACAAGCTGCGCTGGTTCGTGCTCGAGAACGGTGTGTTGTCGTATTACAAAAATCAGGATGATACCGGGACCGCCTGCCGCGGATCGATCAACATGCGCATTGCCACGCTGCGTCTAGACTCTTCCGAGAAACAGAGGTTCGAAATCATTGGTAAAGGATCGGTTCGGTACCATCTCCGCGCAAACCATCCCGTCGAAGCCAACCGCTGGGTATGGGCTCTCTCGCAGGCGATCCAGCACGCCAAGGACCAGGCCAAGCTGCAAGAGTCGCTCGGGATGCGGAAGAAGATTGCGGGCGACACGCAGTCGCTGCAGTCGACGCCGTCGGACCGGTTTGTGGTTCCGCAGAACGTGCCGCGGTCGTCGATGATGATCAGCGAGAGCGATCGAAACATGAGCCTGCCGATCGTCAACAGCGGCGGGAATAGTATCCAAAACAGTCTCGAGCTCGACGACGACGACGGCGACGACGACGCGGACGACCGGGAGCTCAAAGACGACTTTGACGACGACGACTCTGAGCACGCGATGCAGGAGGAGCCGCATAAGGGCCAGGTCGAGGTTGTCGCGCACTCGATCGAGATGGAGATCAAGATTTTGCAAGACATTGCCGCGTCGTTGACGGAAGAGCGCGAGGCGATCGTGCGCGAGCATCCGAAAGTCGAGGCCGCGTTCGAGTGCTACGAGCTCTCGCTCAAGAGTCTCAAGAACCTGATGGACCAGCTGCTGCGGCAGACGAGCGACCGCGAAGCGTACTTCAAGCACGTGGCCGAGCGCGAGTCGGAGCTGCGGCGGATCTGGGAGGATAACATGCGGCAGTTGGCGGAGGAAAACGATCAGATCGAAGGGCATCTGCACGATGTTGTCGAAGAGCGCAAGGCGGCGCGGAAGGCGCTGCGGGAGGTGCTCGGGACGCATGACGCGGAGGTGACGTCGCCTGGGTCGGCGGCGGTGCTCACGGCGGTCATGAACGAGGACGAGGAGGATGAGTTCTTTGACGCGATCGACAATGAAGAAAATACAGAGAAGAGGTCGGTCGGGTCTGTTGCGGCGGCGGCGTCGTCGTCGTCGGCGGTCGTGCCGTTGGCGAGCAACTCTGCGACTGAACTCGCAAAGGCGGCGGATCAGGGTCTAACCGAGGCGCAGCGCAAGAAGCAGCAGGAATTGATCGCGACGGGCTCGTTCCACGGATACGAGGACCCGCCCCGGACGCGGCTCGCGCTGGACGAAGACGATCGGCCAAAGATTAGTCTGTGGGGAATTCTCAAGAGCATGATTGGCAAGGACATGACGAAGATGACGTTGCCGGTGTCGTTCAACGAGCCTACGAGTTTGCTGCAGCGCGTGGCGGAGGATATGGAGTATACCGATCTGCTCGACCAGGCTGCGCTGTGTGAGGATTCCGCGCTGCGGATGGTTTACGTTGCTGCGTTTGCGGCGTCGGAGTACTCGTCTACAATCAACCGGATCGCGAAACCGTTCAACCCGCTCCTGGGAGAGACGTACGAATATTGTCGGCCCGACAAGGGCTACAGGTTCTTGGTCGAGCAGGTGTCGCATCATCCCCCGGTCGGCGCCGCGCTGGCGGAGTCTGCGCGGTGGGATTACTACGGTGAGAGCGCGGTGAAGTCCAAGTTCAACGGGCGGTCGTTCGACATCAACCCGCTCGGGACATGGTACCTGCACATCCGGCCGACGAAAGGCGGCGAGGAAGTGATTACGTGGAAGAAAGTGACGTCGTCTGTGGTGGGTATCATCACGGGCTCACCCGTGGTGGACAACTACGGCGACATGATCATCACGAATCACACGACGGGGGTGGTGTGTAAGCTGAGATTCAAGCAGCGAGGGTGGTACGGCTCGGGCGCGTACGAGGTCATCGGGACCGTGACCGACAAGGCCGGACGGCCGTACTGGTCTGTCGGCGGGCGATGGAACGACAAGATTTACGGGAGACGGTACCAGAGCGACACCGAGTCCGTGCTCGTGCAACTGAGCAAAGAAGTCGAAGGCTCAGCCGCGGACGGCACTTTAAAGCGCGTGAACACAGGCCTGTCCAAGAAACAGAGCAATATCTCGTCTGAAGTGACAAAGACGCTGAGCGGACCCAACCCGCCGTTTTTGGTGTGGCAGAACCATCCGCGGCCGACGGCGCCGTTTAACTTGACGCCGTTCGCAATCACGCTGAACGCGATCAATGATAACCTGCGTCCGTGGGTTGCGCCGACGGATACGCGGTTGCGGCCGGATCAGCGCGCGATGGAGGATGGGAAGTATGATTTCGCGGCGACGGAGAAGAATAGATTGGAGGAGAAGCAGCGGGCGCGGCGGAAGCAGCGGGAGATGGAAGGGTCGGTGCATAAGCCGCGGTGGTTCGCGAAGGCGAAACATCCGATCACGGGAGAGGAGTATTGGAAGTTCACGGGGGAGTATTGGGATGTGCGGGAGAAGATGGGGAGGAAGTCTGTGGAGGTGATGAGGGTGGGGGAGAAGAAGTTGGGATGGCCTGCGGTGGAGGATATTTTCTAGTTTTGATAGAGAAATGCAGTCCTTCGAGTAGCAGACAAGATAACAATAAGAATAAACAAATAAGAACAGACAAGACTAACAATAAGAATGAAGACAAACAATGGGCTAACTCCGATGTGGGGTGCGGACGAGCGGATCTTGAGTTTGTTGATCCATTGGACCGTGTAGATCAGGGGAAATGATGAGGATGATATATGTTGCTACGGTGTAGGATATAGAATGAAAATAACAATTGATAGATATATGGAAAGCAAAACACATAGATCGAAACACAAAATAAGATAAAAAGCAGAAAAAAGTCGCGCTGTCTATCCATCCAGCCACGTCCTTCCCCCCTGCTTTCTTGATTAATGATCATGATATGAAGATGAAAAAAAAAAAAAAGAGAGAATGATGTGGAATCAGTTTAACTTCTAAACCCCGGAATGAACTTCCACGAGTCCTTCAACGTAGGCTTATCCAGCGTCGGCGGCTTGCCAAAGTTCTCGTCAATGTCAAGCAAGATCTTGAGCGCGTTGCGACTCCGCAGGAAATCCGCGTTGCGCGCGTCCGGATCGATCGACTTGGGTTCGCCGGACGGGATCGAGTGGCCGGCCTCGGTCGCGCCCGAGGAGTGGTGGTACGGAAGCATCTTTTGCAGGAGCTCGTACATGGCGAGCGTGCAGCCAAACTGCGGGGAGGAGCGGAAGATGCGCGCGGGACCGCCCTTGAAGAATGCTTTGAATCCTTCCTCGCGGAGGATGGTGGACGCGCAGTGCGCGATGTTTTTGTAGTGGGTTTGGCCTGCGCGCGCCTCAGCCTGGAGACGCGTCTTGATGACATCAAACGGGGTGGTGAAGTAGGCGGCGGGCATACCAGCTGCCGCGCCGGCGAGAAGGAGCTGGCCGGTTCCCAAGCTCTTCTCGGGGCCCTCGCCAAAGTAGTCCTTCTTGATGTGGTTGTAGGTCGGGAAGTAGATTGCCGAGAAGGGCACGTCGCGGCTGAGACAGGCGGTCGCGCCCTTGTAGAGGCCGAGCAGGCCGAGGTGTCGCACGATCCAGATCGCCGACCGGCGCGGCGCGCCTTCGACGGATTTGCTGACCTCGCCCTGGATCTGCAGTCTGATCTTGACAATCTCGAGCGGGTTCGTGAAGACGACCTGACAGGCGCCGGCGGACGCGCCAGAGAGAATCTCGCCCTTGAGCGAAATATTTCCTTCTTCGTCTGTGAACATGCCGCGCGCGAGATCGTTGACCGTCAGCTTGATTGCCTTTTCGGGCGCGACACCGATGAGCTGCGGGCCGAGGCCAGAGTAGAGGCCTTTAACGCCCTCGCGCTGGATCACTTTCCGGAAACAATCGAGCGAGTTCTTGTAGAGCACCTGGCCGGGCACTTTTGACGACGAGCGCTGGTTCTGCATGCGGGTTTTGACGAGGTCGATGGGGTAGACGATTGTCGCGCCAAAAGCACCAGCGACAGAGCCGAGGAGGAAGTGGTAGGCCGACTCAAAGACCTGGGAGAGGAACTGCGAGGGCTCGTTGAGCGCGTTCTTGGCGGCCTCGACTTTCTCAGCCTTGGAGAGGTTGTAGAGGATCTCGGGGTCCTGCCAGGAGGGGTCGAGCACGCGGCGGAAGTCGTCGACGGAAAGACGGCCGGAGGAGTTGTCGAGCGAGGCAAAGTGGAAGAGCACGTCGATCTCCATGGGGGTGAAGAGCGAGAAGAGGGTCTTGCGAGCGGCCTCGTCGGCAAAGTCGTTGCGGGTGATTTTGTGGTCGGGGCTCTTTTCGCAGGCGCCCTTGACGATCACGTCGACCATGTCGGATTCGCGGATGACGTTTTGGAACGCGCGCACGTTTGCGTACGAGATCTTGGAGGACGAGGAGATGTTGCAGAGGGTGTGCAGGGACTCGAGAAGGCGGTCGGAGAGCTTGTGTTTTTGGGTCTGCTCGACGATTTTCTGGAATTGCCAGGGCTCGATGAAGCCGGTGTCTTTTTTGTCGTAGTAGTGGAAGGCCTAGATACTGTTAGATGAGAAGTTCAGAGAAGTTGAGAGAGGGAGGTGTAATTGAGAAAGGGAGAAAGAGAGAAAGGGGGTGTACCTGGCGCACGCGCTCACCCTGAAGACCGCGGAGCATCTGGGCAAACTGGTCATAAGTCATAGCATGACGACGGTTTTTGTTTCCGCAGTAGAGAGAAGCCCATGGCGCGTTCCAGTCAAAGGGGAAGGAGTTATCGGACTTGTTTTGGTTGTAGTATCTGATAAACTCGTCGTAGTCGACGACGCCGTTGCCGTCGGTGTCGAAAAGCCGAAAGGCGATTTGGTATTCGGCGTCGGGCTTCTTGAGCAAGTTTTCAAAGTAGATCCAGTCCTGGATCGAGACGAGGCCTTTTTGGGAGCGGTCGGCGGCGGAGAAGAGGACGGCGTAGGACTCGCGGGCGATTTTGTGGTAGTCCTCGTTAGGGGGGGCGATGGCGGCGACGAAGTCGTCGGTGGTCATGTGAGGCTCGCCGTCGAGTTGGCCGGAGGCATGTTTGCGGAAGATGGCGACCGCGCGGGACGACGGGGGGGAGGAGGAGGAGGACATGAGAGGAGAGGTGAGGAGAGGTGGTGAAGGGGAGGAGAGGTGAAGAGGTGAGGAGGGAAGGAGGAGGAGGAGGAGCAGAAATAAGTCGCTGTGGGGGAAAGCGGCGCGGCGGGGTAGTCGCCGCAGTGAGGCAGCGGTTTTGTTGCCGGTCTGGTGTTATCGGTGGATGTAGTTGTGATATCAATTGAGTAGCGGTTGATATACAATTGACTTGTAATTGAATATATAATGATATTCAATTGATACAATTGACAATAATACTACAACCAACGACTATTGAATAGAGAACCCCTCGGTTCTTACGTAAGCTCGGGTGAGCACGGAAGGCCACTTATAGCCGGCCGACTGCCCCGCTTTCTCGCAACGCCCAATCAGCGCCCGCGGCTGCCCGGATTATCTCGGCCCGTAATCAATTATGTCAGCGGATGTAGTCCTCCTCGAACAAAAGGTCGTGGCATTGCCCGACGACGTCGCCCATCGCGCCGCCTTCTTCGCGTCTGCGCACGCGTCCGGGGGAGGTCGCGGTGACTGCCATGCTGAGAGGAGGAGCAGAAGGTGTTGAGGTTGTTTGATCGACGACCGACCGCCGCTTATTCCACAGACAGTACTCGCCCATGATCCGCACCATCTCGTCGTCCTCTCCAGTATCTCTCCTTTCCCTCTTTGCACTCTCTCTGCTCCCTAAATCATTACTACCACTCAACCCGATATCAATCGCTGCATCATCCAGCAGCACGCAATCCCAATTCGAGCTCGCGGTAGCAGACCGCCGCCTCATCATCCCGTAGAACCCGACCCCGTTCGTGACCATCTGCTGCCTTATCTCGGCCGGAATCGACGAATCGCTCATCTGTGCTGCTGCTTGTGCTGTGTGCTGCTGCTTGTACCCCGGTCTGCCATTCTCCTTGTCGCTCTCTAGGCTCTTCTCTATCGAGGTCGGCTGTGTAGATGATGTTGATGTTGAGGAGGATAGTGGGAGGATCGAGCTCAGGAACCGGTTAGGCTGCCAGGTTATTGTCGTCTCGTGCTCTGCTCTGTTGTGGTTTGAGAGAGATCGCATAGCTCGTTTCTCTGATCCGAGCATCTAGAGTGTGTTAGAGTAGTTGTAGTGTATATTCTAAGCACTCCTTACCTCTGTTTTTCATATATAGAAGACAATTATCTGACAAGATCATTAGGTTTTGCTCTCTATAGAATAAAAGACTGAACTACTCACTTGCAATTCACTTCTGTATCTCAGACAACTGTACCCGACTGTCAACATCACCACCGTTAGCCCTGCATCCTGCATCAGATAACACAAACCATCATACCTCTCTTCTCTCTTTTCTTCCCTAATCACCTTCTTCTATTAATCTCAACTCGTATATCTGACTATCAGCATCAACGTAGACCCAGAGCACTTCACGTCACCTCAGCACACAGAATCAGCGGTGGGGAAGTAAACGTAAACAGACCAGAGCCGATCGGCGCACGTGGGCCTTATCAGATCTTGTGTCCTGTGCGCTTGGCCTTATCTCGTATTCGCTTAATCTTTTCTGTTGTTTATAGCTGTTTTTCATTCCTGTTTGTTTATAATTGTTTTGTATGAAGATAGTATTATAAAATAGCGTGTTTCTAAATAAGCAGGTTATCTTTATGTTGATAGTAAATAACTACGGGGCTCTTCTGGACTGTTGTAGACTGCTGTAGTAACTGCTCTAACTTGCTCACACCGTAACCTGGAGTAGACACCCGCACCGCACCGCACCTCAACAACGAACAACGACAACAACAGACAACAACATACAACAACATACAACGAACATGAGCAACAAACAACAACAGCAAAAGCAAAGAATACAACAAACACATCCCACTTTTCCTCTTCTTTCCTCTTCTTTCCTCTTCCTTCCTCTTCCTTCCTCTCCTCACAACACACAGACCACAGACTCCGCTCCGGTCTTCCGACCCTTCGGCGGATCTCCGAGTCTTCCTGCGCCCGCTTCCGACGGCCTTCTCCCGTTCCGAGGTCCACTCTTCTCTTCCTCCTCCTCTTCTCCTCTTCCTCGGTCCGAGGTCTGTTTATATCTGTCTGTTCTACTACTCTACTACTCTACTACTATTACTCTACTACTCTACTACTACTGTCGCTGCTATTACTCTACTCTACTGCTACTCTTACTACTAGAATACCCTACTCTTCCACACCCTACCAATATTCACACTCACTTCCTAACCCTATGAGCACCTCTACAAACACCTCAACAATGTAACCAAAGAAAATACTGCATCCACCAGATCAACCGTAATAAGATCATCAATCCTCACTATTGCAGATGGCTCAGCCATGGTCTCTCAGACTGAATATGAACTCATCGAGCAGGTACAAATTATCCTAATTCTCCCTTTTTGCTCTCCTCTAACCACCCCATCCAGAAAGTCAAGCAACTCTACCTCCCCGGCTCTCCGGACTCCATAAACCAGTACGTCCCTCCTCCCCTCCCTCCTCTAACTCATCCTAACCTCATCCTCCTAGGCTCCAGCGCGAACTACAATCCCTGCAAAGGTCGCCGGCAGCATGGGATCTTGCAAACCTCATGCTCTCCTCCCCCGACCAAAACGTCAGATTCTTCGGCGCTCTCACCTATACCGTCAAGATCAATAACGACTGGTATGTCCTTTTCTTTGATTCTCCTGGAATTCACCATCAACAGCGCTGACACCGCTGATAACTAGGCACTCAATCCCCACCACCTCCGTCCACCAACTCCTCTCCCAGCTCCTCAACTGGATCATCCTCCACCGCAGCGGTCCCCGCTTCATCACCCAAAAACTCATCGCAACCCTCGTCCTCGCGCTCATCAAGTTCCCCTCCGACGCATCAACCATATGGCCCTACCCCATCCACGACTTCATCCTCTCGCTCTCGCAGCTCTCCGTCGTCATCAACACCCGCTCCACCGACGCCGACCTAAACTTGCAGTCCGAAACCGACTTTGCCGTGCTCATCGCCAGCTTTTCGAGAGAGAACCTCGACACCTCCCTCCTCTTTTGCTCCACTTTTGCCGAGGAAATGCTACGCGCTGATGTTCCCCGCCAGGACCGTCCGCTACTTCAAAAACTACTCGCAGACAGCACCCAACACGCCCTACCAATCATGACCACCCTCATCTGCACCACCCCCTCCGAGCTCGCTCCTGATCTCTACCCCGTCCTCACTTCCTCTTTCAAATGCTACCGCGCCTGGGCATTGTCGCTCGCAACCAGCAGCGGCATGTCCCCCGAACTTTCCAGCGTCGCCGCCATCTTCCCCCGCGTCGTCGCCTTCCTCGAACTCGAGTCCGACGACACCGTCTTTAGCACCGTCTCTGAAGTCATGATTGATTTCATGGAGTGGTCAGATAAACTCGTCACCGCGCAGTCCATGAACACGCTCCTCCATCTCTTCGCCGGCCCATGGTCGGCCTCCAAAATCCAACAGATCGTCGCCGACCCAGACTCAGCCGAGGACGGCATCAACCTCTACTTCCTGAACGCATTCATCTCCTTCGGCGAGCTCACCGCCCGGGATATCTCCGGAAGTCTCTCCCTCTCCGAGTCGCAGCGCATCCTCGAACTGACTCTCGCGCTCGTAAAAGTAGCAGGCTACCCGATCGAGGACGAAACCGTCAGCAAACGAACGCTCGAGTTTTGGGATCTTTTCGTCGAGAGCGTGCTCTACGACGACGACGGCGTCTTGCAGCAAGCTGGTGACTCTGCAGCTTCTGCATCTAAAGAAAAAGCCGCCCAGGCGACGACAATCATGATGACGGTTATCGAGTCGCTATGGCACAAGATCAGGCTCCCGCCGACAAACATCTTCAGCCACTGGTCACAAGACACTAGAGACCAGTTCTTTGCCTTCCGCAAAGACGTCGCAGATCTCATCGAGTCCTCGTACCAGCTCGTCCAACCAAAGCTCTACTCCGTCCTCGTCGACTTTGTCATCCAGTCTACCTCCTCCGGAACCCCCGACGCGGTAGACTGGCCCGGCGTCGAAGCGTCCTTGTATGCCCTCAACGCCATCTCTCAGTCTTTGACCTCTTCCCCTGTCGAATACGAAACGCTCAAAATCCTCCTGGACTCCAACCTCTTCCATCTCCTCCCGCAATCGCCCATGCTCCGCGCAAAGCAAACCTCGCTAAACCTCATCTCCTCCGTCATCCCCTACTTCCAATCCGACCCGGGAAAAACCTACATCCCAGTCGTGGTCCCCTACCTCTTCCAATGCCTCGCGACCTCCTCCCTCGCACTCCACGCCTCGCGCTCAATCTTCCAGCTCTGCGCGGACTGCGCCCCGGTGCTGGCGCCGAACGTGCAAGATTTCTTGGCGATATACCGCGACATGCTTGTAAACGGGCACGACATCGACGCGCTCGCGAAAGAGCGCATCGCGGGAGCTATCGCGGAGGTAATCGTGCAGGGCGTCGAGGAGCTCGAGAGGAAGGTTGCTTATATTGGTGAGCTTGTTGGGATTTTGAAAGTGTATGCTGAGCAAGCTGTAGCTGCCGCCAACAGCAAAGTCGATCAGCAGCAGCAGGAGGACTCCATCCTACCGAAAGACATAGCGGCGTCGGCGCTAAAATCTCTAGCGATGGTCGGCAAAGCCTGTCGCGAAGGAGAAGACCTGATATCTACACACACGCCCGAGCAGAAACGCGCATACGCAGAGACCCTTGCGCAGGTATGGGACGCGCCCGGGTCACGCGGCCGCGCAATCAAAGACGAGATCCTCTCCGTCGTCGTCACGCTCAGCCAGCGCGTGCCCGACTTCGCAGGCGAGATCGCGGTACGACAAAACGCGTGCGCGGTTCTGCGCGCGGGGTTTTCGGAGCGCGGGCCGGGGCCGTTCACGGTTAGCGCGGAGGTGATTGTCGGGTACGTGCGCGAGGAAGTCGCGAGGGTGGGGAATTTGGCGACGATGCAGCCGGTGATTGCGTTGGTTGGCGGGTTTGTGGTTGCGAATTCGGATAAGGAGAGTGAGGATGCTAGTTCTGCGTGCGCGGAGTTGCTTGATGTTTTGTACTCTGGCGCTGTGGTGCCTAATACTTGTGCAAGCAGTGCGCTGCAGGATCCGGATGTGAACCAGGGCATGCTGGAAGTAATGCAGAAATATCTCGCGCGGTACACCCCCGTTCTCTTCTCAAGCTACTGCTTCGAACCCCTCGTCGGCCGCTTCGCAGTCGAAATGCTAACGACGCGCGAACCGCTTGTCGTGAAAGCAGCCGTCAAGTTCTGGACGGCGCTGATAAACACCAAGATGCGCGGCGCCGACGAAGCCGAGCTTGTCGCGGTCGTGGACCAGGTCGTGCAAGCCACGGGCGAGGTCGTGATGGGGAAAGTGGTGTGGGCGATCACGGGGAACGCGCCGCGGAGTCTGTTGACGGAGTACGCGCAGCTTGTTAAGGCGTATTTTAGGCTGTACACTGGTCTCGCGCAGCGGTGGATGAGCGCGGGGTTGGCGGTCGAGGGGGAGCAGCAGCAGGAGGAGAAGAAGAGAGCGAGGAGGATGTTTGTGGAGAAGATTGCGAGGTTGAGAGGACGGCCGCCGACGGAGACGATTGTGAAGGAGTTTTGGCTGGGGGAGAGGGGGCAGGAGGTTGATTTTGCATAGACTGTGGACGTTGTATGATAGAGAGATTTAGAGATATGCATTGGCTTAAGTAGTATCAACTTTATTTAATAATAATCAATAGAAGAATCAATCATAAGCGTTCGTATTCAGATAGTTGACTGACTCCGGACTGACTTCAAACTGCGCCTGGCGCGATTGGCAAACGGGCTGATAACCCGCACAACGTCATACCCTACGTTAACCACTCCTTCGACCTTCTGCTGGTCTTCCTTTTGTTCAAGACAGCATTTTTTTTGTTGGAATAGTGTTGATGGTTAGTAGAAGAGTAGAGACAAGATGAGTAGTGTTTAGTTTGGTGGGGATTAGTTCTGGTGGTTGAGTGTACAAATACGTGATTCGCCCTCGAGCTACTTAAATACCCTACAACCTCTCCCTCTCCCTCCCTCACCACCGAGGCCACCACCCACCCACCCACAATGGCCCTCTCAACCATGCAAGAACCCCCCACCTCCTCCCCCATCGCCCTCTCCACTCCCCCACCTCTCCACGACCCCCCCGACAGCGCAGATCAATTGCGTCCACAACTGCGAATGCGGATGCGGATGCGGATGCGCAAGCGGCCTGATCGGATGCCGCGACCTGCTCTGTCTACCGTGAGTTTCTTTCCACCCTCGTAGTGGAACTAGTTGCTGATTCGATGTATGAAATGGATAGAGAGACCAGGCAAGGCGGTTTTTTAGACTGTTTGTAATTCGTCGGTGTAGACGTTCTCTCGTGAGCTTTCTCCTCTCATCTCTGTTTCTATTTCTCCTCTGTGTTTTCTGCAATGAATACCCCCCCTTCTACCAACAGACTCTGACATTTATCTCTTCGACAAAGGCGAAAAAGCAAAAACAAAAGCATAAGCAAAAATCTCACACCCGTCCGAACTCTGAAGTACACCATGACTCCTCCGTGTCCCGCAGCCGTACCTGGCGCTGGTATCTTCGCGGCCGTCAGCGTCGTCAACAGCAGCAGCAGCGTGACAGCGGTGATAAAAATGCGAGTGTATGCTCGATTGCATCGGGGAAGACGAGTAGGAGTTTTTATAGGCTGTTTAGGAAGCAGGAGAGGATTGCCATTCGTGATGAGGACGAGAAGGAGGAGGAGGAGGAGGAGAGTGAGCTATCATCCTACAGCGCGTTCGAGAGTGGTGGCTGTCTTGGGTTAGATGAGACAGCGACAACTACCACCCCTCTCACTTCCCCCGAAAGCGTGGAAAAGCACGCTGACAGACACCATTTTCTGCTCTCCAGAAAAACCGACGACAACGCGAACAAAGCGTTTGATCTCCCGGATCAGTTTAACAAGCTATCCCTCGCCTCTCCCTTCAAAGAATCAGCGACACCCTTGCTCGACGACGCAGCATACGACGCCGACGACGAGCTTGAAAGCGAAGAACGCAGGCCTCCGCGTGGACGTCATTCTTCTTCTTCTTCTTCTTCTTCTCCTTTCGATGGGTCTGAGATGACGCAGGACGGCGGCGCGACCGTGGTTAGTTATCGGCAGCGGCTGTATCGGATTCTCGAGGCTGATTCGTCAATCTCTTCATCCTCCTCTTCTTCTACTTTCTCCTCGCCGTCGCGGGAAAATGGGAATGGAAACGACCACCCCTTCCAAAACCCAACGCACACTCTAACCCCCCTGTTCAAACCCCGCAAAGCAAGACTCAACCTCCAAACCTCCCTCTCCTCCTCCTGTCCGCAAGAGTTCTCCCCATCCTGCGACGCCGACATCGAAAAGTCGCCACTGACAGAGTCGTCCGCGGACCTAAGTACGTTCTCAGGCGGCAGTGTTTCTCTTTCTCACCAACTGGTTTGATATTTGCTGGTTCTGTTCTGGGTTCTGTATTCTGCCGCTGTTTTACCTGCTGTCGAGGCTGTATCTGTTATTCCCTACATTTTACTGTCGCATAGACTAGACTCACACTCACACTCATGCTCAAGAGACTTTTTTATTACAACAATTATTTTCGTGGGCGTGAAAAACTCCAGTATAGTGCAACCCAAGCAAACACACCCTCTCTCTCCCCCATTTTCAGCCACCCCCTCCCCCTTTTCGAATGAAATAATAGACAAGAGAACTAATGCCCAAGATGCTCTTCCTCGATGTAATAAAGCGAGTAGATATTCGACGACAAACACGCCACCATGATAAAAATGCCCCAGCACGCGAGCAACAGGCTGCCGTACTTTATATAATACCCCTCGCCATCCACGCTCCGCAACATCTCGCGGTCCTCGTCCTCGGGCGCGGGGGACGACACGCGGGGAACTTGTTCGCGCTGCTGCTGGAGGTGCACGGCAGGGTGCACGCCGTCGGCGGCGGAGTCGAGGAGTTGCTCGTCGTCGTAGGTGGTTTCGGGGATAGGAAGGTGGTACGGCGAGCCGAGGAGTTTATATCCAAACAAGCCCGGGAGGATGAACGAGATCGAAGTCGACCCTGTCGCGCCGACGAACGCGAGGACGGTCTCGAGCGAGGTAACCGTCATGGCGATGATGTACGAGAGAAGCATGATGAGCGCGGTGGTGATGATGAATCTTCGGGTCGGAATGACTTTATTGCTCGTCCGGCTCGAGAGCGCCGAGGGCGCGGGCGTGCCGGTTACGGTTGGGAGGATGAAGTGCGTGAAGATGTGGTCGACGGAGGCGCGGCACGGGTGGCACTGCAGCGGGTAGGAAAACAAGACGAGGATGACGATCGCAAGACGGCCGACGGCCGAGGCGAACGAGCTCGCGTACATGTTGCTGATATTCCCGCTGACGGTATCACCGAACGAGAGGTACCCCGTAAACCCGACGAGCGAGTAGAGCACGATCGCGGAGCCGATCGAGCTGAGGATGATGCGCAGGACCGAGTCCTGGCGGTTATCGCGCAGCTCGTTGACGACGGAGAACATGTTTTGGTGACAGGTGAACCCAAAGACAACGACCGGCAAAGACGAAAGCACCGAGGTCAGCGACTTTGGCGTCAGCGAGATCTCGCCGCGGCTCTCGAGCGTGTCGCCAATCATCCAGTGGCCGAGCACGAGCAAAGTGAGGTACCCGAGCGACACGAGCGCGATGATCGACGTGTACTTGAGCGAGTCGAGCCGGCGCATGAAGCAGAGCGGGATCAAGGCGACCATCGCGAAGGACACCCAAAAGTGCCGCGAGTCGGCGGTGTTGTACGGCAGCTCGGCCGCGTCGGAGTAGAAGAAATCGACAATGACCTGCGGCATGAGGTCGCCGATGATGATCAAGTACGAGACGCCGACGCCGAAGCATTTGACTGCGATCGCGGTGTCGAACAGGACCGCGAGTTGCGGGTATGTCTGTTGCGCGAGGGCAAAGAAAGAGGCGGTGCCGCGGGTGAGGTAGCGCGAACATCGGTATTGGAGAAAGAGGCCGGCGCCGGATGTGAATCCAGATACGAGGATGACGAGGAAGCCTAACAGAATACCGTTACTGCTCAAAGCGTGCGGCATAGCCAGCAGACCCGCGCCTTTATACAATCAATTAGCAGATAACCAAAGAGAAGCAGGTTATTGAAGCATACCCAAGATGGTGTTGGACAGGTTCGTGACACTGGAGATCATGCCAGCAGAACCCACGTACGCCTTTGCTGAGTCGTCTTCTTCCTCCTCGTGCGTAGACTGGTCGTGCAGCAGCATGGGATTATAATCATCGTCCTCTTCTTCCTCAACGTACTCGACAATCGCCACGGGGGGTTCGCGGCGCGAGGCAGCGGCAGCGGGCTCGGCGGCCATGTTGGATGTAGTAGGTGTAATTGAGCGGCGAGACCGAGCACAGTCAGGAGAACGCGATTGAGCAGCAAGTTCACACTCTCAATACAAAGTCTTCAAGCAAAGAAACAACTACACAGAAACTCCAGGCAAAGAACAGCAACTGCAGTCTTGTAAGAACATCCACCTGCTATTTCTATTATCGGCTCGAGATGAGCAACGAGTGCGGCGGGATTGCGAGCGAGCGCCGGGTAATCATCCACTAAGCCTAATCAGGTGCGTAAACAGCAGGCAGTTTAGAGTTTGTTTTTAGTGTTTGTTCCACTCCAAAGTAGTAGCAACACAGAACCTTATCGCACCCTCGTCCTACCTGGCTTCTTATCGCACCCGCGCAGCCTTTGCCTTCTTACGGCAGCTCGCAAAGGGATCAAAGCTCTGCTTTTGTTTTTGGCCGCTGCTGCTTTGGATTTCTTGAAGATTATTGCTGTTTTGCTGCTTTGCTTTGTTCAGACCGAATTGTCGTTGTTAGTTTGCATATCTTCCTTGTCTTGCTGTGACTCCTTCTTCGCCATGTCGCGCGTCTAGTTCTGTTCACTTCCTCGACTTCTCTTCCTCACCTCCCCATCTGCTATCGTCAACACCCAACCGCGATGGTCGAAGTCGCCGGCGACCGTCTGGCTGACGTTCCAGCAACGCAGCAAGCCAACTCTCGCAACCCTTCGCGCTTCCTCTCCATCGCCTCCTCAAACTTCTTTGCCTTCGACACCCCGCTGTCCTCGCCCTCCAAGTCCTCAATCTCCGCCGCCGGCACCCTTCTCCCACCCGCCTCCGTCAACGAGAAGCAGCCCCGGAAATACTCCCGCCCGTCCAGTCTCCGCAGCGTGGGTTCCTCCACACAAGTCACCTCTGTCGTCACGGCCACCGGCAGCACTGCCTCCTCGCCCTCCACGCCATACTTCCCTTCCTCCTCCTCCTCCTCCTCTTCCTCCGCCGCCGGTCTCCTACCCTCCTCCTTTGTCTCGGCCTCTGTCCCCATCCCAAGACCAGCCAGCGCCGGCCGCAAGCCGCAAAACTACAAAACAATCACCCCTGCTGACCCACCCGTGGCCCCGGCTTCGACATGGTCGCTGCGAAACAGCGAGCGGTACGGAACCTCGGAAGACGCTTCCGTCGTGACGGGCGAGCGCACGCAGAGGGAGGTTATCATCAACGTCTATGATATGCTGCAGGATATCAAGCTTGCGCCTGTCTTGTGGACCTTGGGAGTCGGCGTTTATCACTCTGCTGTCGAGGTCGATGGACGAGAGTACGCTTACGGAGGTCGGTATCTGCTTTGTTCATGCTATACAGAAAGTTCTGCTGCTAACACTTCTTCACAGGGCACGAAGAACCTGGCATCTCGGGTGTCTACTACTCCAAACCACAGACACCTCTCCCCGGCAACATCGTCTGCAAGACACACATCGTCCACGGCTACACGACCTACACGCCCGGCGAAGTGCACGCGATAATCAACGACCTGAGCCTAGAGTACATGGGCACGAGCTACAACCTCCTCTCCAAGAACTGCAACCACTTTACAAACTCGCTCCTCATGCGCCTGACAAACACGCCCGCGCCCGCGTGGCTCAACCGCGCGACAGTCATCGGCCTCGCGGTGCCGTGCATCATCCCGCAAAACTACATCAAGCCGCCGGAATGCACCGTCACCCCGCGCTCGTCCTCGGCCTCGTTCAATTTATCACAGTCCCGCAGCGAAAAATCGTATGACCAGATGTCGGTCGCGCAGCCGTCCGCGTCCCTGCTCATGCTCCCTCACTGGTTGCGCAAACGTCCTACCGAACAATCCTTACTTCCCCCTTCTCGAGCATCCAAAACCGAGATCGTGAAGAGCCCAAAGGGTAACGACGAAGACTCGTACCTGATCAGCACGCGATACCTAGACGACGACGAAAAAGACAAATTCTGCGACGACGACGACGATAATAACGAAGACTTCGCCGTCAGCGACTCCGAAATCACAACCTTGCTCGCTGCTGATGAGAAATCCGCAATGATCCCCGGTAGCAGACGCAGCACGTCTGCTCACCGTGGCGGCGTCGTTTACGAAAAGACTTCGCGGATCACAGATTACGCCGCGCTCAGCCATTCTTCGCCCGCGTCCTCGCCGTCGTCATCGAGCGGCGCCGCAAAGCGGCATGACCAGCAGCAGCAGCAAGCCGGCAACAACCAAAGCTACTACGACGAGAGCAGGAACGGAAATGAGAGTCCCGGTGCGTTCAGTCGGTTTTTGAGCGAATCCGTGTCTTTCCTGGGGTGGTCCTACTCGAGCCGGTAGTCTTTTGACATACATATATACACTCAACACATTCGAAACGCCGGCTCAAGTCTGAGAACTCATATCGTCTTGCGTGTGCATTATGGCGGGTGTAGAGAGCGCCTGGCTTAGAAAAAAGCGTATATGAAAATCAACGGCATAGAGAGTATACACATCTCTCGTTTATAGACTTACATGGCGAAAAGTATGCTTTGTCTTTTTCTTTTATTTCTTTCTTACTCTTCTATATTTTCTTCTATACGTTTTACGTTTATCATATTTGACAAAATTCATAGTGGTGTGGTTGTGGGCTTCATTTTATTATCTAGGTGTTTGAATCTAGAAGGAGTAGTAAGGGGATTATAGTGTTTATATAAGGATCGAAGGGGAGGGGTGTTGGTTAATGCTTTTGAATGTAAATACTTAGATTAAGGTATTTATGAATAACTAATTGGTTGCTGTAGGCAGCAGTAAGCTATATTACATATACACACTACTCGTCATCGCTATCTTCCTCCTCTGGATACTCATCAACATCCAAAATCCCCTCCGCATCCTCCGGATTAACAAACTTATCCGCAAACTCATCCTCATCCTCATCTTCCTCCTCCGCATCCGAAATCGTCATCGCCGGCTCCTCTGTCTTCTTACTCTTGTCGTCCTTGATCCCCATATCCTTCAATAACCGGTTCAGATCCTTCTGCTTCTTCTGCTCCATCTCTTTCTCGCGCTGCTCTTTAATCCGCTCGACTTCGGCCTTGTAGTCGGTGTTGAACTCAGTCACCTTCTTATCCACAGCCGCAAGAAAGTCGTCCATCCCCGCTCCCGTGTAGGCCGAGACACTGACGACGTCGAGATGCCGGTAAAACTCCTCGAGCACTAAACTCATCGAGTTCATAAGCGAGGTCATGTACCCGCTCCCGCCCTCTGTGTTTTCATCCTCATCCATATCCCTCAGCGCGGCCTGGAAACTCTCAAAGTCCGTCATCCACTCGGTCGCGAACGTCGCGTCCGCGGCGTCGGTCTTGTTGAACACGATAATCATCGGCAGCTTGGTCTTGTACAGAATCGAGCACGCGTACAGCATATTCGACATAAACGTCGCCGGCGAGGTCGTCCGCGGCGTGTCGACGATGTACGCGATAACGGTAGGCATCGCGGACGCGAGCGCGTCGAGCAAGATCGCGCCCGAGGCAGACCAGACAAAGCATTCAATCTGTCCGGGGGTGTCGACGAGAACGTGTGAGACCGCGCCGGCGCGTTTCTCGACAATGCCGAGCACTTGGTCTACTTTTGTCGCAAAGAGGTTGAGCGATGTGATGATGGCGCCGTTGGGGCCGAGGTTGTATCTACTAGACGTCAGTACTAATTCAACACATACAGAGCAGCACTAGGGTAGACTTACTGCTTCATGACTTCTTTGTAGTTTACTGAATCGCGAATATCAATATTAGTTCCAAACGGCACGTTCAGCACTGCCGGATCGAGATTTATAATGTACGGCGGCATGTCTTGCGAGTGCAGATGTGAGTTTAGCCGTTGCATGAACGTCGTCTTTCCGGATCCTGATCAACACTGTTAGTATATAAATCGACAGAAGAAGAGGAAGTCTGCTGGAATATCTGGAAAGATGCAGACTTGATCTATCGGACATACCAGCCATGCCGATGCACACGATCGCAGGAGTCTGAAGCTCCTGTTTTTCCTCACTAGTAGCCATCTCTTAATTCACTGTATTCACTTCTTAAATCCTTCTCTTTACCGTCTTGCTACTTATTCACAACTACTTCTTCAAAAGCAGTATTGCGATAAAGAAGGCGAGCAACTTTTCAGGGGATTTCCCAACTCCCATCGAAGCCCCAAACCTTATTCATATTTGGGTCAGGGTTTTGTGGCTGCCCCGGTCGTGAAAAGGACACAGACGCGGTATCGAGGAGGTTTGTTTACTCGACAATTGCGATCTGCCTGCGCCGAGCTGACAAGGACGGAATAGAGAAGAGGCAGAGATAAATAGCAGGGTGAATATGAGGATTCTGTCGGTATTGCTGATTGTGGCGGCCGTGTGGATTGCTGCGGTCGCGGCGTGGGATGAAAAAGATCATGAAATTTTCAGGGTGACGGAGGATCTTGAGAAGGTTGAGGGCAAAGGAACGACGTTTTACTGTGAGTTTCTGTGTCTTTGATGTGAATTGGACTTGTTTTGGAATAGGTATACTGACTTTGCGTGCGGGAATAGCGTTCATGGGTCTCGAGAAGGGTCCGTCGTCGTCGCTGGATGAAATCACCAAAGCGTGAGTACAGCCCGATATCAGCTCGACGAGGAATCAAAAATCCAACTGACAGCAATACCTACAGCTACCGAAAAAAATCACGTCAGCTGCACCCCGACAAGATGAAGAACCCGTCCGCGGAAGCGACAGACCGCTTCGCGCGCTTGGGAATCATCGCCAATATCCTGCGCGGAGCGGATAAAGAGCGGTACGACTTCTTTCTCGAGAAGGGGTTTCCTCGGTGGAAAGGCACTGGCTATTACTATTCTGTATGTGAACTTGCTATACCTGCTTCTGCGCGTGATGTGATGATGCTAACAGAATTGATGTTATAGCGCTTCCGACCTGGTTTGGGAATGGTTTTCGTGTTTTTGTACCTAATCACCGGTCTAGCCCACTACCTAATCCTCAGCATCAATACCAAGAGCGAGCGCGCACGCATCGCCCGCCACGTCTCAGAATGCAAATCCCAAGCGTGGCCGAGCGGCTTCCCGCCCGCGGACGCCTCCAAGCGCCGGCTGCAGGACAACGTGGGCCGCGTGTTTACAGTCTATCCTGATGGTACAGTGTGGATTCTTGATACGGCGACGGGAGACGAGTATTTGCTGGATCCGGAGGAGGTGCCGGATGCGCAGTGGGGAAATACTGTGCTCGCGAGATTGCCAAAGTGGGTGTGGAAGCGCACGGTCGGGCGGGTTCTCCCTGCAAAGGCTGATGCTGTTGAAGAAGAGGTTGCTTCGTCTGCTGCTGAGCCGGGAGCGTCGAAGAAATCGAGAGCGAAGAAGGGAAAGGCGGCGAGAGTTAGTTCGCCGGCCGAGGGTGAGGAAGCGGAGGGCCCTGCGCCGAAGAAGATCGGAGATGCACCAAAGAAGCAGTTGAAGACCAAGACGCTGGCTGACGGAAGCGTTGTTGCGGAGGCTTCTAACGTCGCGGGCGGAAGGAGACGTCGGAAGAAATAGAGACGAAGATGAGATGTAGAAGAAGTAGACAAAAGTTATGTGCTTAGGCCAATACATGAATAACGTCGCCACGCTTGCGTGTTTGCATATTGCTCTATCATTCTGAATACTGTAGTTCTATCTACTATTGAGATATACAACAACTGAATACACAATTACAATATCAACAACAGTTGCAACAGCGAACAGACTTCCCAGAATAGCAACTGATAAGCGAGCCGCACGCCAATGACTCAAACTGCTCGTCAACCGTCGAGGCCATCACCAGTTCTCCCTCTCTCTCTTTCTTCCTCTCTGAGAACCGATAGTAATTACATCTACGCTTGATCCGACCTTATCAATGACTTTAGAAGACCCCGCAGCCTACCTACGCACTCTTCCGGCCGTGCGCGAGCGCACCCGTTTGGTGTACGCGCAGGCCGAGCGCGGGGCACTCACGAACTTTGATCTCGACCCGACCAAACTCGACGCCGTGGTCTCCTACGTATCCGCCATCATCGAGCGCGATTTCGCGCCGGACTACAGCAAGATCCCGCCGCATGGGCGGTGGGGGAATTTCGACGCGGGCGGGTACCCGCGGATCCAGGGATTGCTCGATGAGTGGGCTGCGAGCGGGGTGCCGGAGGAGGAGGTCGTGAGGCGGCTTGTTGATTTGTTTTTGATCTCGGTGTTGCTTGATGCCGGGGCGGGGAATAAATGGGTCTACACTGAGGCTTCTACGAACTTCTCGATTGGCCGGAGCGAAGGTACCGCGGTGGCGAGTTACTACCTTTTCAAGTCCGGTCTGCTGTCTTCGGATCCGACCAATCCGTACCAGGCCGACGCGGCGGCGTTGAAGGATCTTGATGTCGCAAAGGTGCTCGAGCAGATCCAGCATTCTGAAGCGAATCCGATCGATGGGCCGACTGGCCGCGTCGAGCTGCTAAGAAGTCTTGGGCATGCTCTCGAGGCTAGTCCGCAGTTCTTTGGATCGATCGGAAGACCGGGAAATATGTTTGGTAAGCTGTCTACTGTATACATCATTTGCGCATATATACTCACACACTCTTATGTATCTAGACTACCTCATCCAAAACTCGACGCCAACCCCAGACGGCAAGCACCAGGTCTCTCTCCCCACGATCTGGGAGGTGCTCATGACAGGCCTCAACCCGATCTGGCCCAAAGGCCGCACGGTCATCAACGGCGTCCCGATCGGCGACGCCTGGCCGTGCTCGTCCATGCCCCAGGACGGCGAGGAGTGGGAGAAAATTGTTCCATTCCACAAGCTCAGCCAGTGGCTCTGCTACTCGATCCTGGTCCCGCTCGAACGACACGGGAATATCGTGTTTACCGAGAAAGAGATGCAAACCGGACTTCCAGAGTATCGCAACGGCGGACTACTTGTCGACCTCGGTCTTTTAAAGCTCAAGCCTGCGGTCGTCGAGAAGGGATTATCCAACTACGCCGCTCTAGGCGCGGTTAAAGAAGACGAGGTGCCAATCTTCCTCCCCGACGACGACGTCATCGTCGAGTGGCGCGCCATGACGGTCTGTATTCTCGACAAGCTGCTGCCGCTTGTGAACGAGAAGCTCGGGATAGCGGGGACTAAGGACGAGCTGATTCTCGCGCAGTTGCTCGAGGCGGGGACGTGGAAGGGCGGACGCGAGGTTGCTGCGAAGCTGAGGCCGGAGAGTCGAGGGCCGCCGATTGCGATCAAGAGCGATGGCACTTTGTTTTAGCTGTTTTTACAGTAGATCTTATGTGTATTACTATTATTCTATTATATATTCAACAACTGCATCTATTACTATACAGCTCTTTATGGTCTCTTTGATCCTCAGGGGTCTCGTCTGTGGCTGAGCTGTGGCTGAACCACTGCCACTTCGTCTTCTATCGCATTCAACTCCCAATCCCTCCGCAGCCCATCCAGAACAACACCTCTCTGCCTGCAATTCCTCGCATCGATTGTCGCTGTAATCTGTCTAGAAATGTACAAGAAACCAAGCGCAAAGGGCGGCACCGCCATCCGCCGGCTCATGACCGAGTACAAGCAGCTCATCAACGACGGTCCGGACGGGATCTCGGCCGGGCCTATCGACGAGGAGTACGTCTTCTTCTTCTTCTTTTCTATCTGTTGTTTGCGTCTGGTGCGGTTGTGAGCTAACTTGTGGTTAAGCAACTTCTTTGAGTGGGAATGCTTGATCCAGGGACCGGAGGATACGCCGTTCGAGGGAGGCGTGTTTCCCGCCACGTTGACGTTTCCCAAGGTATTATTGTCGCTGCTGCTAGCAGATGATCAACTGCAGAGCTCTAACGCAGACTGTCTGGTTTAGGATTACCCTCTAAGTCCCCCGACCATGAAATTCACCTGCGAAATGTTCCACCCGAACGGTATTCCCTCTTCTGCTTTGATCCACTGCAGGAACTGTTGAGCGCATCGCTAACACGATTTTGATCAGTATACAAGGACGGCACGGTCTGTATCTCGATCCTCCATCCGCCGGGCGATGATCCGAATATGTACGAATCCGCATCCGAGAGATGGAGTCCGATCCAGTCCGTCGAGAAGATCCTCATCAGCGTGATGAGCATGCTTGCAGGTGCGAACTGTCGCTGATCTAAGCGAGTTAAGCAAAAGCTAACACTAAGTAATGAATGCAGAACCGAACGACGAGAGTGGCGCGAATATCGACGCGTGCAAAGTCTGGAGAAATGATAGAGCGGAGTATGGTCGGATAGTAAAAGCCAACGTCCGCAAGACGCTTGGTCTATAGCCGTTCATTCATCGATTGCAGATCAAGCGAGCATTACTGGGCGAGTGTATGGGCGTGAGAAGTTGGTGTTTGAATTGTGTCATACTCTCGCGGCTTGAATGGTTTTGTCTTTGGTGAATCTTTGTGAATCTTGTTATGGCGTTTTTAGTTTGACTGTTGTATGTAGCGATCCGTTTGAATATAGTCGGGAATTTGGTCGGGAGTATGAATATTATACTGATGTAGTCAGTTCTTGCTCTATTTCTCGTGTATTTACAATGTAGTCAACTCAATCTGTCGACTCCTGAATCTCCAACTTCTCCACCTCCGCGCTGATCTCCTCAGTCTCCGCATCTCCACTCCCACCCGCCTCCTTCTCCGCCAACTCAGCCTGTCTATCCTTCTCCTCCTCCTCCGCCTCCAACACATCCTGGAACCGCGTCAGGATGTAATCCACCACCTCCAGCTTCTCGTTATTCTCCGCCTGGAACAGCGCGTCCTGACCCGCGAGGTTCTTGACGAACGGATCCGCGCCCGCGTCGCAGAGTTTCTCGACAATCGCCTGGTGGCCGTTCAGACAGGCCCAGTGGAGCGGGGTGTTGCCAGAGTCGTTTTTTAGGGTGACGGGGGTCGTGGTGTCTGTTGAGGAGGTTGGGAAGTGCGAGAGGATGTACTCGACGATGTCTGCGTTGCAGTGTCAGCTCTTTGCAGCTCTGTGCAAACTCTTTGCAAAAACTAGATATGTCTTTGATCTTACCAAGATTTCCATTAGCACAAGCCATATGCAGCGGTGTGCTTTTACTATAAGGATCAACAGCCACCAACAGCACCTCAGCCTCGGTCTGCTCAAGCTCTTTACTCAGCGCCTCCACCGACGTCTTCAGGCTATCCAAGTCATCCGCGCGAGCAGCGTAGATCAGATCGTCGATCTCGTCTTCGGTTAGTGATCGTGGCATTGTGTGTGTGGTTGAGATGAGAAGGAGGAAGAGCAGTTGGGAGTCGGATTTTGGAGGTAAAAAAAATTGAGGATGGCGATGAGGAGTTGGGAGATGGGAAAGTTAAACTGAATATTCTGGTTTATCTTCTATTTGTTGTTGCTTTCTCATATAAACTGACTATAAGATGTATAAGTAGTCTGAATAAGTATCTTAGCTAACAGAGTGATTATACTATTTACACAATTATAAACAAACAAAAAAACAAAAAGAGGAACGCCGGCAAGAGCAAGAAACGCCAACTATATACACACGACTGATACACACAACTAATACACGCCTAATTCAACAACCACGACCGCTGATTCCTCTCCCTACGTTCCTGCTTCTTCCTCTTAAACTGCTCGACCTGTTTCTTCGACGGCTTCTGCTGCTGCCGTTCCGCTTTCAAGCTCTTGCCGCCGTTCAACTGCTCGACCGAGCTGGCGTCGTAAAACACATTCAGCTGATTGCGCGAGCGCTTGTCGGCCATCGTCTCGTTGAAGGGGACGATCACGCCGGGAGGAACCACGACGTCGTCCGAGAGATCGACGGTGTCGTCGTCGACGGGGAATTGCTGCCATTTGCCAGTGAACCGGTTGAAGAATCCTCGCGAGGCATAGTCTGTGGTCTGCTTCCGCTTCTTTGAATTCGTTTGCATCTCAGCCTCGACCAGTGCAAGCGGTTTGTCCCAAGTAGTTTCCTCGGTAGCGTGGTTGTAGTAGTAATAGTTGCCTGATTCTGCGTCGAGAATAGCTTCCCAGTCCTCCAGACCCCGAGCCTTTTCTGCAGTTTCAGGGACAGGGCCGGGTGGCAGCGGAGGTGGACCATCGTCGTCGTCATTGTCGTCGACTGTAGCTACCGCAGTGGGTTCTATTGCGTCCTCTGCTTTCTCTGCTTTCTCTGCTTTCTCTGCTGTCTCTGGAACAGGGCCTTCAGGTAGTGGTGGCGCGTCATCGTCACTGTGATTCTCATGATCGTCGTGATCCCCATGATCCTCCTCGCCCGCATCCTCTGTAGAATATGCGGTCTCACGCTCACCAGTCTCAGACGTGGAAGTCAAGAATTCTGCACTATCTTCAATGTGCTCTTTGGTCTCGGTGCTGGTGGAGGATATTTGCTTTGCTTGCTCTGGAGAGGCGAGCGCTGAGTCTGTGTGGTCCTGATTGTCCGCCATGTTCAGAGACTAATACTCTTTTTGTAACAGAATAGTTTTTTCCGCTTTCTGTCTGCTTTCTGTTCTGTATATAAAACAAACAATATCTTCATCAACAGTGAGCAGAACAAAAGAGAGCGGCGACAGTGAGGCTCTGAAAACTCTAAGCGGCTGCGCACCAAATGCACGGCCGACGTTGAGCCCATCCTCACCGCCTCGTCTGCCGTCGCTCACCACCCCGTCCCTTCACCTCCTCCTCCTCCTCTCATTCTCTTCTTCTTCTTCTCCTTCTACTCCCTCTTCAGCGCTTTCTGCGGCCTCAATTGACCTCGCGTACACCCGCCACAGCAAGCAATCACAGCCGGCACACCTCCCTCCTCGCCGCGTACTCCTCCTCCTTCCTCCTTCCTATCTTTCCCCATCTCCCTCCAGATCCCATCAAACCAGCCATGGCCTCTGCTGTCTTCTTCCTCGATCTCAAGGGCAAACCATTACTCTCGCGCAACTACCGCGGCGACGTGCCCATGTCGGCCGTCGACAAGTTTCCTATCCTGCTGCTCGATGCTGAGGAGGAGAGCTCCGTCGTCCCGCCTTGTTTCTCGCACGAGGGCGTCAACGTATGTCTATCGATTATTTACAAGTGATTGTCTGGATCACCTCGAAGGACTTGCTGCTGCACTGCAATTTTGCAAAACCGAACTGACTTACTGACTACAATCAAACAGTACCTGTACATCCGCCACAGCAACCTCTACCTACTGGCAATCACCAAAAGAAACTCCAACGCCGCCGAGATCCTTTTGTTTCTCCACAAAGTCGTGCAGGTACGAACCACAACAGCCATACGAAACACCTTCTCTTCTTTCGCAACGCCCACGCTAACTCGAAACAACAGGTCCTCACCGAGTATTTCAAAGTCCTGGAAGAAGAGTCTATCCGAGATAACTTTGTCGTCATATACGAACTGCTTGACGAATTGATGGATTTCGGATACCCCCAGACCACCGAGACCAAGATCTTACAAGAGTACATCACTCAAGAGAGTCACAAGCTAGAAGTCCAGGTCCGTCCCCCGATCGCCGTCACCAACGCGGTCTCATGGCGCTCCGAAGGCATCCGCTACCGCAAGAACGAGGTCTTCCTCGACGTCATCGAATCCGTCAACCTCCTCGTCAGCTCGACCGGCACCGTCCTCCGCTCCGAGATCCTCGGCTCCGTCAAGTTAAAATGCTACCTCTCCGGCATGCCCGAGCTCAGACTCGGACTCAACGACCGCGTCATGTTTGAAAACAGCGGCCGCTCAACCCGCGGCAAGTCAATCGAGATGGAAGACGTCAAATTCCACCAATGCGTGCGCCTCTCGCGCTTCGAAAACGACCGCACAATCTCCTTCATCCCGCCCGACGGCGAATTCGAGCTCATGAGCTACCGCCTAAACACCCAGGTCAAGCCCCTGATCTGGGTCGAGTGCGCGGTCCAGATGCACGCCGGATCCCGCGTCGAGTACGCGATCAAGGCCCGCGCGCAGTTCAAGCGCCGGTCGACCGCCAACAACGTCGAAATCATAATCCCGGTCCCGGACGACGCCGACACGCCCAAATTCCGCACCACCGTTGGCACCGTGCACTACGCGCCCGAAAAGGCGGCAATCATATGGAAAATCAAGCATTTCGGCGGCGGCAAGGAGTTTGCTATGCGCGCCGAGCTCGGCCTGCCTAGCGTTAAGGAATCGGACCCGGACCGCAAGAAGAGACCGATCAGTGTCAAGTTTGAGATCCCGTACTTTACAACGTCGGGTATCCAGGTCCGGTATCTGAAAATCATCGAGTCTAAGCTACAGTACCCCAGTCTTCCCTGGGTCCGCTACATCACCCAAAGCGGAGACGATTACACGGTGCGGTTACCTTAAACACTAGAGATGACTATTTTTTCCTTTTTCACCAAAAAGATCTGAGAGGTTGTGTGATGAGCGCGTGTATGAATTTCTATATTATATTTTATTGATTTTGTTCAGAATTGGATCTTTCGAGACATGGAGTTAGCACACGTCATGTATCTTTTGTGCTTTGTCTAGTCTTTTGTCGTAATATACATAACCCAGAATCAAACCGATTTTGTTCATGTAATTCATTATACATGAGCATTTACGCTCTTCATAAATCCTACTGTCTGGCTGTTTTATTCAAAAGTCTGCCGTTCAAGGATCAGTTATAAGACAAAAGGAAGAGAACTCATTTTTTTTCTTTCTTGGTTTTACAATACGGTATCGCCGCGCGCTCTTGATACATCAAATACAAAAACAACTCTGCTCTCTTCTAAAAAAATAACAAAATGACACAAAAGAACAAAAAATGTAGAACAACAAACAAGTAAAACAGCAAAGCAACACAACAGCACAACAAAAGTACAATACAACAACAGTATGACAACATAACAATACAACAAGCCAGCGCAACAGCTTGTCAGCAAAACATCAGAACAGAGCAGCATCAGAGAAGCAGATACAGAAAAGACAGAAACAGTAAGAGCGCGCATAAAGCGACTGGTGCCAGGATCGGGAAGAATGCATTACGCATACTCCTTCACAAGAGACGATTAGGCTCTTGCTGAAGAGTTATGTGGGACTCTGCGACTCTCTCGAAATCGCCATACCCGCTAAAACCCGACTTCACCCAGAAGACAGTCACGGACTACCCCCGTATTGGTGGATTGTCAACGTTGCGCTTGAACCGCTTGGTCGTGCGGACTCTCTCCAACAACCGTCGCCTCGGGGCTCCCATGCGACGGCGCAACTTACCAGTGCATTTGTAGAAGAGACGCGACAGCAAAGACGTTTTAAATCCAATGAGCAACCTGGCTAAAGAAGAAGCTCATCAGATTGGCCGCCCTGACCAACCGCGTCCATCCTGATCAGGCAGGATCTTCGGCGCATACATGAGACGGCCACGCAGAGGGACCGGGCCGACAACGGCTCTGCAGTGCCTTCGAGCGCACTCACCCGGTATCTGCGCGGGCAGGTCATATACCAGACCGCTTGGTCGGGCAAGTTCTCTCTCCCCTTCTTCTCTCGCATGCATGGCACGACGCCTACTCTTGAGGGTGTGCAACCACGGAAACGGACCGGAATAAGCAACTCCCCAATTTCTCGAGGTCCTGCCACAGAAAGCGAGTCCTACCTGCAGTGGTATATACCACTCATAGAGAACGCTATCCGAATATTATGCTACCCTCAAAGGCGCGCCATCTGTTCCAGTCATAGCCGCCCCCAGAGAGTGCTACCTAGCGCGGAGTAATCTGCTCTCAGTACGAGAGCGCTACCCACGCGGTATAGGCAGTTTCTCTGGAGATGCTCATGGAACAGTGCAGTCTACTTCTTTGAGAATACTACCACTTCGGTATATGCCTTCCTCCAAGAGTGCTACCTGCGCAATAAGGGCTGCTTTCTGGCGATTTCACGAGGTACCATGCCTGTTAGAAAAGAAAGAAAGATCAAAACATACCCTCATCAACCTCCGCCTATTGTTCTTGCCGTCAAGAGAGAGAGCCGAGATACCGATTATCCCGATCTATTGCTGGGAAATAGATCAAACCGCTGTGGTGGGACAGGAGCCGAAAACCTGTGCCGGGGGGAGGGAGAAGAGAAGGGAGAAGAAGGGCGGGCACGCTTAAATGTGCGGGTCGCGGTTCGGCCGGGCGCGTGTCTTGATGTAATGGGGTTTCTAGTTTGAGCCGAAAGTAAACACACGCAGTTAACGCGCCGCCCGTTTCGTAATTTTTTCCTAGCTTTAAACCAACTATATGATCTACTCTGTCTAATCTTGATTCCATAGCGGTATATTAAAAGACCGAAAGATACATAAAGAATAAAAAAAAAAGCTAGAACTGTCGCCAGCGCGAATAAAAGACTAATTAACTAAAAATACAAAGCTTTGGCAAACGATAGGAAAAAAGTTCAGCATATTAGAACAAAGAACTAAACCAGTTTGAAGATCAAAGAAAAACAATACAGGAAAGACGGTTTGAAAGATGAAAGATGGTGAGAAGAAATAGTGAAGGTGAAAATAGAGGTAGAACAGTATACAAAAATATTGCAGAAGGTGTAGGGTGCGTCACCGACGGGATCGGATTCCAAGCTGAGCTTCTCGAATCAACCGTTGTAAAACGTCGTCCTCGGATTCCTTCACCTCGTCCTCCTCCGCCATCTTCGACGACCGCTTGCTACCGCTCGACGACGATCTCTCTGACGTACGATCCCGAGCAACAGTCTGTCGCTTCTGCTGATTCTCCTCCATCGCGTAGAGTTTACTGTTTGGTCCTCGAGGCCGTCCTCGGCCACGCTTGACTGCCTGCTTGCTGCTGCTTTCTTCGTTTTTGCGCGCGCTCTGGCGGGGCGACGTGCGCACTGCTCCGTTGCTGGAATCGCACAGCTGTCGCGCGCTTCGTTTCCCGCCCGGCGTAGATTTCCTCCGCGACCGTCGACTCGGCGTCGCCGCTGCCTCGGAATCATCATCCTCGTCGTCGTCGTACCCGTCGTGTTTCCGCTTCGCAGGCACTGAACTCCGACGGTCCTTATGGCTCTTCTTCGAACTTGTTCCGTTCACGGACTGGTCTTGTAAAGCCTGCATACTCCGTCGCGTTCGAGAACTGTAAAGCTGCATCAGCTCTTCATAGATTTTGTAGTTCTTCTTCTTTCCCTCTTCGCTCGTAATATTCTGAACCACTTCTTCGCCAATCACAGTAGACGTCTCGCTAACAGCGTCAGAGTCGTACGCAGGGTCTTCTTCTTCACCTTGCTCTTCAGAATATAAGCTCTGGCCTCCGTCTTCGTCAACGCTACTGGAGAGTGGCGGGTTTTCAGACTTGATTTCGGGCTCATTCAACCGTCTTGCTTCTTCCAGCTCCTCAGCTTCGAGATCATCGGTCGCAGGAGGTGGTGAGAGTCCGTCGCTTTCCAGGGGAGGATCTGAGCTGAGATTCATATCGAGCTGTTTGACTTCAGTTTTCGGTAATTGTGGCGCACCGGTTGACAGGTTTTCGTCTCTCTCTGCTTTCTCCTCCTTCAAAACCATGGCTTCAGAAGAATCTTTATCTGTTTGGTGATCTTCGGCAACAGCAGCTTGTGACTTCTCAGCCGCAGAAAACTCCGACTTCAACTCATCTGAATTTTCCATGTTCACATCGGCCTTCAGCCCGTCCTCAGTCTTAACCCGGACCTCATCCTCTTCGGCCGTCCGATTGACTGTGCTGTCCTCCACAGCATCTGGAACCGAAGGACTCGCAACCGCAGCATCTGCCGGCGAAGAACGCAAATTTGCCTGTTTCTTCTTCCCGCTATTTTTTAGATCTCTCAGGCCTCTCAACGTGGCTTCTGCCTCTTCCTCTTCACTCATAGACGCCCAATCGAAAGTATGTTTCCCATCGCTGACGGTCGACACCCAGTTCCCAAACACTTTGGAAAAAATCACCGCGTCCTTCAGAAGGCCGATTACCGAATTTTTCGCAGCCTTTACCTCCAGCGCTGTCGCAGAATCGTTCCGACCAGTCGCTATCAGGGCTTCTTGGTGTATGTACTCTGCAAGATCAGCTAGTCCACCGAGTTCGACTGCGTCCTGCTTGATCTCATTCAAAGCATCGGGAGACTCTGCACATCGTCTCATTACGTCGCTCGCGGTGTACCAGAGCAACTTTGAGAAAAACGGGAACCGGAATTTTCGAGGAACTTTTGTTTTCTTTTCGATCTTGGAGATTGTGATTTCCATTGAAAGATCCCGGGACGTGAGAAAATTTCCGCCAATCACTAATGAGTCTGTAGGTGTGAAAACAGCATGAATCCAGCCAGAAGGAATGATCCTGTAAAAAAGAAATTAGTACCAGGATGCTTGACCTCTTTACAGGGAAATTTGTGACTCACATTGTATCGCCTTTCTGCAGCGTAACTTTATAGCATTCTTTGACCATATCACCAAAGAAAATCTTGCTTTGATCACTTGAAAGACACCAGTGTTCGTACTTTGACAGATTGGCGGCAGTAGGAGGAGCAAACAAAAACACCTTTGTCCCTTCGATAACATGATAAAACACTGAGGATCCACCGAAATCAATATGGTAGTCTGTATAGGCGTTTTCCACTGACATGAGACAGTATAAAGAAACCTTAGGCCATCGGCCCTTGTTCTTCAGATCTTCGGGCCATGCTATCTGGCTCAGATCAGTCTCCCTGACGTATTGTGGCCGCTGAATAAGGTCGCCTAATTTCGTATAACTGACTTCCAGACTGATAACGTTCCGTACTCTGTCTCGTGCTTCGGCTGATGTCTCATAATAATCTGTCCATTTTCCAAGATCCCAATTTGGCGATTCGTGCTGAGTGGGCACATCAATCACCTCGACTTTCGTATCGTGACCAACAAGATCGGCCACTTTCCTAACCGTGAGACCAGCAGGCACCTCTAAACCCAACCCATCGATCTTATCACCAGGTATGATAACCGGTTGAGAAATGCCGCCCGAGCGTGCAAGGTCCTTGGTGAGCTCGTGGCCGCTTATTCGTGGGAATGATTCGGGAGTGAACGCTCGGTCTTTGATCAGCTGGCAGTATGGGTGTTGATCTGTTGTCAGACCTTCGCCTTCATGGAGAGCAGCGTAATCTATATGCGCGTGCTTTCGCTTGGATTTTCGCAGGACTAGATACTCTGATGATTAGAGACTGAAGATAGGGTCATAATAATAGTAACTCACGAGTTGAAGGGCCATGCGTCTTTACACATGGAGGACAGTGGAACTCATCGACATTTTTTGCGTTCTTAGCGGTAAGTCCAACGCAAAAGTAGTGATACCAAGTCTGGCAAACGCTGCACTCTATCCAATCGACCTGACCTTGCAGCGATGTTTCCGGAGTGCAGAGTTTACAGCTGTCCCAAACCTCTTGCTGGGATTGAGAGCTTGGTTGTTCTTCCGCAGGACTGCTGTGATCGCTTTTGACGTCGATTGTTTTTGAGTCTGAGGGAGGTTCCCGGGAGTATGCCGGTGATAGCTCCAAGGGTGTGTATGGTGATGGCTGTTGTTCGACGGGGTATGGGTGCTTGTATGACGCAGTGTAGACTGCGTACGCGACATCAGGAGAATTCATAGGAGAGTAAACTGCGGCCACCTTTTGATTTGAGTGAGAGAGTGGAAGCGGTAGCATCCGCGAAGTGTTTGGTTGCACATGCTGCCGGTTGTCGTAGGTGACCGCCGAGTGAGTGAGTGGTTGTTGTGGTTGTTGTTGTTGCTGGCCAGCTAGAGACGGACCGTAATTCTGTGGCTCCGAGTATGCGCTCTCAGGAGGACGATTGGGCGCCGGTGGTTGACCAAAAAACTCGGCCGCGTCTAAAGCAGCCGCTTCGAGAAGGGTCTCGATGCCGCTTCTCTCCATGCCGACGACAGATGGCGAAAGGCTGGAAGTACTCGAGTCTTGTTTCGACTAGTCTGAGCAGCAGACGAACGCCGAAAGAGACGCGGTGATCAATAGTGCCGGGGTGAACCGCCAGCTATACCGCAGCCCTGTTCAGTGCACGACGCAGCGTGAGAGCAGACACAGACGAAGAGCTCTGGCGGTGTTGGATCGGGTTTGTGGTGATGGGCAGCGGTGAGGAGACAGGTGATCGTGGAGCTGAGGTGGGAGTTCTCTTCACACGCTGTGTCTGGATCACAATGTGATTTGTTTGTGACTGACTTGCTGATTAGGGTTTTCCCGCACGCGTCCTCGGTCTGGGACACAGCCTAAATTGGTCGTCTGCGGTCGTCTTCCCCTTCGACAGCTTCCTCCTTCTCGCTGCTGCTGCTGCTGGTCGACATGGCTCTCAAGACCTACAATCCCTACGTGGTCGCTCTGGCGGCCACAATCGGCGGCATGCTCTTCGGGTTCGACGTCTCCTCGGTCTCGGCCTTCGTCAACAACGAGACCTATCGCGCCTATTTCAATTACCCGAACGATATCGTCCAGGGCGCGATTACTTCTGCAATGGCAGGAGGCTCGTTCTTTGGCTCGCTATCGTCTGGCCGTCTTTCTGACTCGCTCGGTCGGTACGTTACTGAAAACCGAACCGGTGCCGCTGTTAAAGCGCCGGATATAGCTTACGGTAACATCCGCTAACAGAACTACTCCATAATAGGAAATATGCCGTCCAGATTGGCGCCGTCATCTGGATCCTTGGATCCCTAATACAGAGTGCCGTTCGTACTTCATTCCAGCTCATTTTGGGAAGATTCATTTCAGGAGTTGCCATCGGTATCTGCTCATCCCAGGTCCCCGTTTACATTGCGGAGCTAAGTCCCAAGCGGATTCGGGGTCGTCTCGTGGGCACGTTCCAGTGGGCTATTACCTGGGGTGTTTTGTAAGTCTCCATCTGCTTCTGTCTGACAATTGCTGTTCAATGCCAATACATTTCTATTGTTTAGGATTATGTTTCTTGTGGGCTACGCGTGCTCTTTCCTTGAAGGACCCAAAAGCTTCCGGATCGCCTGGGGTTTCCAGGTCGTCCCAGGTGCCATTCTTCTCATTTCGCTTTTCTTCTTTCCCGAGTCGCCGCGCTGGCTTGCGACCCGTGACCGATGGGAAGAAGCAACCAATGTTATTGCCCATATTCAAGGTGGTGGGGACCCAGAGCACCCGGACGTTCTGGTCGAGATGCAGGAAATCCGAGAGGTTGTGCGGATCAACCGTCTGTCTGCAGATGTTACTGTCAAAGATCTGTTTGCTCCCGGATCACGATTGCGTACGTTTGTGGGGTTTTCTGCTCAGATGTGGCAGCAGTTGACTGGTATCAACGTCATGATGTACTATGTCGTCTACACGTTTGCTATGGCGGGCTATGAAGGCAATACCGATCTCATCGCGTCCTCTGTTCAGTATGCAATCAACGTCATGATGACCATCCCCGCCTTGCTTTTCATCGATAATTGGGGTCGTCGTCCTCTACTGCTGACTGGATCTACCTTCATGGCTCTCTGGCTCTTCTGCGTTGCATTCACTATGGGTCATTTTGGTCACTACGTCGACTCGCTGAACGGAAACGCAGAAATTAGATGGACCGTGCCGAATCGCGTTGCTGCAAAGGCTATCATTCTCTTCAACTATCTCTTCGTAGGCACGTTTGCTCCTACCTATGGCCCCGGCACATGGATCTACGTCTCTGAAATCTTCCCGCTCAAGCAGCGCGCTATCGCCAACGGTATGTGCTCTGCCGTCAACTGGACTTTCAACTTCCTGCTCGCATTCCTGGTTCCGCTAGGATTCAAGCACATCCAGTACCGCACCTATCTCATCTTTTGCGTGTTTTGCGTCTGCATGACGATCCACGTGTACCTCATGTTCCCCGAGACCAAGGGCAAGACGCTTGAGGAAATCGACCTGATCTGGGACGAGCACATTCCTCCCTGGAAGTCCGCAAAGATCGATATCAACGAGCTGGCGGCACACAACGATCGCGAGAGACTGATCGACAACGAGTCCCCCCTGGCTCCTACCGAGCTCGGCCAGATGTCTGACAGACTCTACCCCGCCGACTCGGCTGCTTATCCCGGCAGCAGTGCACTTAGCACAACAAGTTACGACACCGACGCCGTCAATTTCGGTGATGAAGAGGCTCACAACTTGCTTGGCCAATCTCATCCTCTCGCGACGGTTGACTCTAATAAATCTAAATTGGTTTGAGCAAAGTCTGGACTTTAGTATTTAGATATTATTGCGAGATTATTGCACATTCGAGGCGCATGGTTATAGATATGCACGACAGCAGTTCTTTTTTCTATTTCAATTTCAGCATTGCTGAAAAGTACTGCTTTGGAGCTTTGGGGTTTATTCTACATTTTGTTTACATTTTCAGTTATTTTGGGAGGGGCTGCATCGTCATAGACCTGTATGATTATTTTCGATAATATAGATCACTGTGGATTGAGTTTGCATACTACTCTACCATCCCTCAACCCGACTGACTTTCATAGGCAGCCCGTCCGTCGGACGCACCGTAACCACAAACTCTCGATGGATAGGCTGATTCTCGACGCTTTCCTCAAACTTGTATCGTGCCACGAACGCCGCCAGAATGCAACGGAACTCGATCTCCGCGAACCGCTTGCCGATACATGACCGAGGGCCCTGCAAGAAGGTAAGGTATGCGAACGCATTCGACGCCTGATTGCCGTTCCATCTGTCGGGATTGAATTCAGCGGCGTCCGGACCCCATAGCCTTGGGTCGTAATTCATAGCTTTCAAGCAGAGCTGCACCCCTGTACCTTTGTATATCGTCTGGTCGCCGATAGTGATGTCGCGTTGGGCTTCACGCAGACCGGTTAGGACTGGCGGGTTGACTCGGAACAGCTCGCGCGTGACGTTGTCGAGATATTTGAGGGATTCGATTTGCTCGGCAGTCTTGATATCTTGCAGGCCACCGGGGAAAGATGCGCGGACCTCGGCGCGCAGCTTTTCCTGGACATCAGGGTGTTTGGCCAGAGTAAGCATGGCCCATGCGAGCGCACCTGCTGTTGTTTCGTGGCCAGCAAATAGGACTAGGTTGATGAGAGGTCAGAACAACAACGGGAGCAGGAGTTGAAGGGGAGATTGAACATACAAACCATGATTTGGTTCTCGACATCGTGCCCAGACCAAGTACTTTCATCACTCTCGAGCATGATACTCAGAATATCCCGGTTCTTCTGGACATATTCAGCGTCCTCTTTTTCCTCAACCGTCTTATGATCCGCCGCCGTCACTTTCTGTCTCTGCTCAAAGACCTTTGCCACCGCGGACCTGAAGATTTTGCGTGAACGACTGAGGTTTCGGTTGTAGTCCGTCGGCACGAACTTCCAGCCAGGCACCAGCGCGTACATATTGAATGGGAAAAAATCCTTGCCTGCGCCAGCTACTCGCTCATACGCAGTCACGAGCTCGTTATCTTCATCGCCTACCGCGTTGAAGTCGACACCAAACGACGCCAGACCGATCGTATCCAAAGTGAGCCGCGAGAAATATTTAAAGACAGGGAAAATCGTCGGCCCGTCCCTGACGATGTCGTCGAAAAGGTTCATAACCTCCTGCGTCTTCTCCATGAAGATTGGCACGAACTTCCTCACGTGCGCGTTTGCAAAGGCGGGGGTTAGGAGCTTTCGCTGAGTCTTGTGCTCTTCTCCTTCGGCAAAGACGATTCCATTGCCGATGACGACTTTGAATGCTTGCGCCAGTGTCGGCTTGGGGCAGTCGTATGAATATGTTTGCAGGACCACCCTATGCGCTTCAGCAGTCAACTATGGGGAAGAGGCAGTGCAATTGCATTAGTACAAGACTAAATTCCAGAATTCAAAAAAGCAGAGAAGAAAAGATACCAATGAAACGACGTCCATGCCAAATGAGCCTTTGAAACGGGTAAAGTGAAGATCTGGATACTTCTCCGCCATCACTAACCCGTGCTCATAGTAGTGCTTCCCATAGTCTACAAAGTTTCCAAACAGCGGATGGGCGCCTGGTGGATATGGAAGACCGATGTATGGTGAGAAGTATTCGGGATAGATAAACGTGCAATAGCAGATATAGAGCAGCATAGACAGGAAGCTAAAAGGACCAAACCAGAGAGCCAGGCTGGAGGGGACGAAGCCACGAGCGGTCAGCAGATGGAAAGCGACATCGAATACGGCACCACCAGAGAAAACTCGGATCCAGAAAGCCATTGTTGTGGGTTGACTGTTCAGGAAGTCGAAATGGAGGGCATTGGCGTAAGGAAGAAATACGGGAGAACCGGCGATTATGGAGTAAAACGCTCAGAGCGCCAACAGGGCGATGCGATTTGCGAACGGCACGTGCTTTAATGCGGAGTTCCATTACATAATGCGAACTACACTGACAAAATATACCATTGACGCAGACTGTTTACCTTATAATAATCATCTACAAATACCATTAGCAAAGACAATGGCTTAATCTAACAGCAGAATCCGACAGTCGAGATTTTATCTATCTAAGCACGTGACCTGTCGCCGCGTTATCAGGGTGCGAAAGTTTATCGTTTTAATCTCTAACCGGATTATTAAGGAATTAGTTTGGATTTAATTGGCGGAGGCTGATTTAGTATGTTTGGTCAAAGATGCGCGTAGTTAACTAAATGACTAGTGCGCACAATTGTTATAATGAATTAGAGAACAACTTTATGAACGCAGAGCACTCCAAGCACTGAAAGCAGATCTCGGACAGACAGACGGTGTCAGATATGTGCCGTCGTCTCGTTTGTAGCCAGAATCTGATTGAGCATCGTGGCAACAACAACTGACGACAATAAGAGACAGACAACAGCCATTTCTCATATCTGAAGCACAACACATGCACATACTCAAGAAGTTATGTGACAATACCCTCTCGAGATCCGACATTCGGGCTCAACATGCTGCAGTCAAGATCGGAGCACGCGTCGCGCTAGTCCCAAACAAGAAACCCTACGCAACGTAAATACAAACAGCGGTTGGGAGGGCAACACCCGTTCGCTCGGACCCAGAATAGCCCCTCGTCGACCGCCAGATTCTTGATCTGCCAAACATTGATTTTGCCATAACAAATTCAGCCCCCAGCGCCCGTCCGATTCCCTCGTGAGCTTTTGTCATAAGCATGTCGTCTGCGGTCTCCAGGCACCGGCTCTCTTCATGCTTTGGTGACTCAATCCGCGCCGGACCCTCCGACGCGCGTGTCCACTCTCAACGCGTGCACTCGCATTCTTCTCTCAAGGATGCGGCCATCACTGCTACGGCCTCCGTCTCTCCCTCGTCCGGATCCCATGCCACTGACACGTCGCGTGCTCAAACAGCAGAGCCCGACGCTTTCTCTGCCGACGTAGCTGACCACGACGATAACTCCGACGTCTCGGCTGACGACGTCGACCAGTACTACGCGGTTCTAGACGACATGGACGACCGTCACCTACAACAACTCTCCTTCGACGCTGGCCACGTGCGTCGCCAGCATGCTCCTGGCTCGCCCTCTCGCCAGCGAGAAGGTCTCTACCTCAACTACCAAGACGCTTCTATGGCGCAGTCGCGTTCCATGTCTCGGGCCTCCTCATCATCACATACGCGATCGGCCGCCCATGCTAGCTCCTCGGCCACCGCGTCGATTACAGTCTACGGCTGCACCACCGGAACCGCCAGCTCCCGCCTGCGCGAGCGCGTGTCTGTGGCTTCTGAAGTTGCACGTATCCGCGAGCAGCAGGCCCAACAAGTCCAAACGCGCCAGGTGCTGCGCGAGCGTCAAGCGCAGGAGCGCGTGGTCTCTGAGCCTAAAAAGGTCGAAAAGGACCGTTATTCCACCGTCGCGCGCGTTCGCGCAATCCAGCAGCAGCAGCGTGCGCAGGCCATGACCGAGCGACTTGCTTTCCGTGAGCAGCAGGCGCGCGAGCAGCAGGCGCAGGAGCACGCTGCTGCAGAGGCCGAAACAGTGAGACAGTGGCAGCGCCAGTGGAAGCGAGTGCTGGCCAGCAGCACGTTCTATTTCGACGGAATCGAAGATCCCGGCAACGAGCGTGCAAAGCGTCAGCTTATGAGCTACGGATCTGTAAGTGTAACGTACGACGCGCTTCTTTACCAACCACTGTCTAACTTTTCTATAGACTATCGAAACATTCTTTCACGGCGACGTTTCCCACGTTATCACAAACAGACCTCACAATGCTTCCTATCCCGTCACAGATATTATATCCCAGGCGAAGCAGAGAGCAATGAAGTTATGGACCTTTGAGAGTATGTATTTGTTCGCCTTCAATGGCCAAAACGCTGCGATGCTGATGATTATTGTGCAGAACTATTGAGATTTCTGGCGCATCTGCAGGACACACCCAGTGCTTCTGTCCAGGGAACTAGCACTACCCGTCATACCGTCACCGCTAGCGACACCAGCAACAACCTGACGCGTATGCTGCAAGAAGAGAAAATCACTGGACCGGCAGATAGTGATCCTCGTGCGCGCCGGGAAGATTTCCACTACTTCAAAGGACCCTACTTGTTTATCCGAGACGGCACGGGTCAGTACCGACCGATCATGGTTCGCGAGTATCAAAAAGTGTCGGACGCGACGATGGGAGACTGGCCCCAGTTCCGGCTATCTGGTCCTGGTAAATGTCCATTTGTTATTGATGCGTCGGTATACAAGAACAACAAAGAAACTGTGCAGCCTCGACGAGTGCCGACTACCGGCTCGCGATTGAAGCGCACAGTCACGGCAGAGCTGGAGGAGAGCGTGACATCAAAAGGTAACTCCAAGGCACGCAAGATGTCGGAGGAAGAAGATGAAGAGGAGGAAGAAGGCGGCGAGCAGCAAAGCGGCGCCGAGGCGCGCAAGCTCAAAGTACCGCGCGATCTGGTTACAAGGTCTGAGCAAGCCGCCATATTCAAAGAGCCACATCTCCGAAAGAAGAGCGCGTTGACGCCGGTCCGGATGACCTCGGCCAGAGCAAACAGCGGCGGGCCAAAGAACTCTGAGTATCGGGTCGACAAGAGCGCGCTGGTGGCAACCGGTAAGACGTACTCTGCCCGTATGTCAGCTGCCTTGGGTTACGAGACGGTCGCGACAGGCATCAACATGTCGAACCAGACCTCTGGGATCCGATCGATGACGCAGTCAGGCGGCCTGAACAACGGTCTCGCGGCTGCGATGTCGCACACGCAGTCGAAGGAGGTGAACAGTCTGAAGAAAAAAGTTTTTGAAAAGAGGAAGAGACCGGTGGCCATTCCGCAGGCTAGTATCAAACGAGAGATGGTCTCTGTCAAGGAGGTCAAGCCCGGCTACTGCGAGAACTGCAAAGATCGATTCGACGATTACGATGAGGTATGCATAGTGCTCACTAACTGTCTCTTGTCATTCACTAACATGATACTGCAGCACACGAAATCGAAGCGACATAGAAAGTTTGCTTCTAATGATGATAACTTCAAAGAAGTTGATGAACTGTTGGCGAAGATTGTCCAAGCTCGCCGCCCGGAAGCTTGCGTCTAACCCAACACACGAACCTTACAGTTCTATCGAACTCTAGCTTTGTGTCATAATACCCTTTATCCCCACACACACACACATGCAGAAAAGAAATACGTCTAGTATTTTTATGGTTTACTAGACGGTCTCATTTAGTGCCTGTTTTGTTATTGCATTTAGCATTCATTGAAGCATCATTATCCCACTTCTTCCCAACAAAAGAATAGAAGTTAATCTCGTTTAAGAGTCTCCTTGTTTACGACATTTATAGCTTTGTTTTTTTTATACGTGTCCATCCTGTATTTTTATTGCGTCGACATTTGCTTGTTTGTCTGTTTGTTTGTTCTCTTTGTCATGTTTTATGTTTTACGGCGAGGAGCATTGCTAATTCTAACGTTTTCATGTTTATGACTTTTCTCTTGACGGGTTCTTTATATTGTGAGGTTTGCTTCTCGCGCGGGGGAGGGACGAGATTGAGATACCATAGAGATGAATGTGATGCGCGGGAAGGATCCGCTGGAAGACCTGTCAAGAGAAGAAATATTTGCTATAGTGTTCTCAATGAATATAGTATTTACGCGAGGTTTTATCGTAACAGTATCATTCATACAACAGGTGAATCTACCGGTTCATAAAAACCAATCATGTCAATCTCGTCACCTTCAGCGGTAACCCATCCGACGGCTTCAGCGTAATCACAAAGTCCATCGGCACGACCTGATTCTCCACCGCCTCTTCAAACTTATACCTCCCCACCAACGTCGCCAGCGTGCACTTCATCTCCAACTCCGCCAGCCGTCGCCCGAGGCACGCGCGCGCGCCGTGGATAAAGGTCGCGAGACCGTAGGCAGAGTTCTGGGCCGCGTCGGTGTCCCATCGGTCCGGGTTGAAGGCGTCGCTGTCGGCGCCCCAGATCTCGGGTAGTTTGTTGAGGGCATCGATGCAGATGTTTACGGTCGTGCCTTTGGGAATCAGTTGGCCTTCGATTTCGATGTCCTCTTCCGCTTCGCGGACCGTGACGGGAACTTTTTACACAACAGTCAGCGTACACGTACAAAGATCAGGAATTAGTAAAATCCTATTTGACGATTTACATACCTGGAGGATTGATGCGGAGAGTCTCGCGCAGGACATTGTTGAGAAACTTTAGAGATTCAAGCTGAGTCTCGTCGGAGATGTCGTCCATGCCGCCCGGGAACGCTGCTTGCACCTCTGCCCGTAAACGATCTTGCACGTCTTGGTTTCTGGCAAGGTTGAGGAGTGCCCATGAAAGGGCGCCGCCGGTGGTTTCGTGGCCTGCGAGTAGTACTGTTGAGAGAGTATTATTAGTCGCTGACTCAAAAACGTCTGTTCTGCTATGAAGTACTTACAGGTCATGAGCTGGTTCTCAATCTCATCAACCGTCCACCGATGCTCGGTATCCAGCAGCAAAAGCCTAAGACTATCCCGCTCCTTGCCCTCGATCTTGCGCTCGTACGCGTCCTCGATTCGCTGCGAGATCACCCCGCGGATAGCCTTCTTGAACACCTTCTTAGCCTCCGCCATCCGCTTGTTCTGCCGCGTGGGCAGATACTTGAATCCGGGGATCAGCGAGTTGAGAAAGAAAAACGCGGGATCGTCGATCGGCGTCGACAAAGTGGTGTACGCCTGCACGAGCTCGTTGGTCTCGTCGTCGAGCGCGTGCAGGTTGACGCCGAACGAGACCTGGCCGATGACGTCGAGCGTGAATCTGCTGAGCAAATGAAGCTGCGGGAAAATAGCCGGGCCGGCGGCCGTTTTCTCGTCGTAGTTTGCGGTGAGCTTGCGCATGTGCGTCATGAACGCCGGGACTAGCGTCTTGATGTACGTCGGCGCAAAGCCGGGGTTGAGCAGGCGGCGCTGCATTTTATGCTGGTCGCCTTCTGAGAAGAATAAGCCGTCGCCGATGAATTGTTTGAATCCACGGGAAACAGTGGTAGGCTTTTTGAACTTGTAGCATTTGGTTTGGAGGATTTGGCGGTGTGCTTCAATGGTTCCCTATTGACACATTACAGAATTAGCAAATCACCCATGCAGGAAACGCAATAGCCTAGAAGGCGAAGGCTTACCGGCAACAATTGATCGGTCCCAAATGGACCGTAAAATCTGGAGAACGGCAGGCCGGGATACTCTCTGGACATGCGAAGACCTTGATCGTACCGATGGTCCTGGTACTCGATGAATGTGCCCCAGAGCCAGTGCGGGTTCGGCACCGCAGGCAAATCTCTGAACGGCGAGCCATATCTGCGAAACAAAAAAATTTGATAAAACAGTTTCAGGATAAGAGCAACAGCGAAGAGCATGAGGTATCTGAGAATCAGGCCCTTGGGGGTTAGTGACAAGCCAAAGGCGACATGGTACGCAATGTCCACCGCCCCGGTGATGATGGCTAGTGAGGACACGGAAGGCATGTTGATGGTAGGCATTTTATAAACAACTCTATATACGCTCTACTCTCGAGGTATCTAGAGTGAAAACAGGGATGAAAGGCGTAGGAGGTGCGGGGCTGCAGCTATCTGCGGGTTGCATGTTTTTTGCCTCTGTCGCTCGGGAGCAGATAACTACGCGGCTCAAGCGGCTTGACCGCTTATCAATTACGACCTCTGTGGTAGACAATTGGATTATTAGATGCCTAAGCAGACTTGTCTTTTTATCATATAACTAAATACTTTGTTTTATTATTATACTCAATGTTCATTACAAGCTGCTCTTTCACGCGACCTGTCCTGCAGGACTCTTGTATTTAATTCCAATTATATCGCCTCTCTGATCATCAATACTCGTCGTCTGACACTAACTTCCCCTCATTCGTTCTTGCGAGCCTCCTCTTCCTCCTCTATTATCATCTTCCAATGACTCTCAACTCCACTCTGATGACTCTTATTCTTCGGATTGTGAATCAGGTGATGGTGCGTCTTGTCGTTCGGATCAGGGATGTACGCCGGCTCGCTCGAGTCGCCGATACTCACCGCTGCCGTGGCCACGATCAGTCCCAGTGCGAGGAATTGCGCGTACATTCTACAAAGAAATGTCAGTTACTTGCCGCGTCAAACAAATAGACAGGGTGGTAGGTGCTTACCTTGCCTGCACGATCTTCTGCGATCCGGTCAATAGCTTGTCCCGCGAAATCATATACCACGCCAGTCCCATTGATCCCGCCCAGGCACTCAACAGAAGCGACAGCTTATTCTCCTTGCTGAACGCAAGTATCCTACCCGTGGTCGACAGTTGATGATAATCAACGCCAGTAGTCAACGCCTTCTCCTTCTCCTGGATCTGATACACGCCGCGTTCTCTGAGCATCGCGTGGTGATACTCCTGCTCCATACCGACCTTCGCCAACCCCACGGTCGGAATGACAAGCAGCGCGACCCGGATCGTAGGCGACTTGAACGCCAGCGGGAACTTTTTCTTTGCAAACAGGTTCGCGCCGAGTCCGAGGGCCGCGCCGCCGACGAGGCCCTTGACCGCGCCGGCTATCTTCATTCGTCGCTCGTAGTCCAGGCGCTGCTCGGCGTTGAATTTCGTGGGATCGTCGTCTGCCATCGATGGTGTCTGTGATGAGTTGTGTAGTCGGTGTTTGTAGCGGTAGGTGTATTAATCCTGGTCTATATCCAAGCAGACAAGAACGCAGACGTCAAGGAAATATATATACCCTCAGCAATCCTGTCAGAGTGGCGTTCACAGACCGGCTCAAAAGACAACAATCAGCGGTCGGTTTCCAGTTCTGTAGCGCGTCCCCGGCGCAGACCCGGCCAACCGTCCTGAGCTGACCGACGAGTGTCTCAGTGCCGGATTTGGGATGACGTCACGGCGGATCGACGACGCCTCGAGCCTCACAGAGCGCGGTTGCCGGTTCGGGCGACTTCGCTGTGCCCCACCGCCCAGATGCTGGTTGTTGTTCAGTGATTACGAGTAGGTCTTGAGAGTAGAGGTGGTTGGTCGGGAATAGTAGCTGATGTTGGAAATACTGGCACTTGGATTGGCTGCAAGGACTATAATCACCATCACAACCAGATCCACAGACGTGAGATCTCGTCCTAAAGATACAGTTCACTAAAGAATACACTGCAGTTACCACTATAAAGTCTAAACCATGCCTCTAACAATAAAGCCCATTCTATAATAACATTAGTCCATCGGAAAACAAGTCCTCGAAACCTCTACACACAGATTACCCATTCCGGAAGTCAACACAGACTCAGAGCTCCCGCTCCCGAACGGCATCCAACCGCTTCCACCCCAATAGCTGCTCATACCGCGGCTGCCGTTGCCGTCTACTCGGTGCTCTATACGCGTCCAGGAGCTGCTTCACGCGACTGAGGTACGGGTCTACCTCTGTGTACTGAAACGAGCGCACGGTGTGAGCCGTCTTCCTGCTCTGAAGTACTGGAGTCTTGGGTCGCCAATGCCCGAACCGGTTCGATCTCTGCCGCGCGCGCGTAGCAGCGTCGGCTCGCGCTTTGTCTGGCTTTGCTCGGAACAGGGATAATGATATAAGGCTGGTTGACGAAGCCGCGCTTTTCTCCTTCGCCCTGCTAGATAGCGTCTGATTAAGTGACCGTAGCGCAATCGACGCGTCAAGATACGGCGACGACTTATCCCCTTCCTCGCAGTCCAAACTCTTCGCGAGCTGCGCCAACGACGGAGTTCGGGACCCGGGCGCGGAGCTAGATCGCGGCAGCTGCAATGACTTTGCTTTATCCACCCGCCCACGAACCGAAAAAGTCGAGGCGCGCCGTCGCATCTCAGGGTCATGTCCGTGCGTCGCCAGTTGCTGGTGCGTGAGCGGAACTTGCCGGTCCCCGCGCTGGCCATGTCGATCTGCAGCAGCAGCAAGTCGGTTCTCGGTCCAAAGCGTGGTTTTGGATCGCTTGGGGAGAGTGGTGGTTTCGCGAGTAAGTGGACGGTAGACTGAGCTTTTGGAGCGGCGGGGGCCAGGTGCGGTTGCTTGAGTGGGTTTGTGGTCTGCTTTGACGGTCGCGCTGTGTTCTGAAGCAGAGTGCGACCGACGGAGTGAGAACAGCGGAACTTTACGCTGCTGCTTGGCGGATGTAGATTTCACTGACAGATCGTTCTGGATGATCGTTCCAGTCACAGTAGCAGGCATGCAGAATTCAGACAGAGCAGAAGGCTTCGACGGCCGACGAGGACACGGCGAGTCGAACGATGAGAGCGGGACATTCTCTGGCGCGGGTCCATAGCTGTCTTTGATTGAAGTCGTGGAACTATATGCGTCAGCGTTGTCGGGGTCGAGAAAGACGGAAGGGTGGCGCGAGTGGATGATGATCTGGATGCGTGTTAGATAGGTGGAGTACACGTATAGTCAGTTTTGGGCTTTTGAAGAAGCTATACGAACAGGTCCAAGCAAGCCTTTGATGCGCGAGCGAAGTGAGTCCATATTCAAGTGTGTATATTCAAGTGTGTGCAGGATGCTGCTGTATCAGTTCAAAGAGCTGAAAAACTAGGTGTAGGATTAGTCTGGCTTCAAAGTTCGGCCATTTGTAAACACACTACTGCAGCTAACGCTCACACACTACAAGTACACTTCCTCAACATATTCCAGCTCCATATGTACAACACTCTAAACACTAGACCTCTTCTTCCTCCCAAACCAATCCTTAAACATCTCTTTGAACCCATACTCCCCGCCCCTCTTCTCCATAACCACAACCTGATCCCCAAACAACCCGGTGACCACCGACCCTGGCGCAGTTCTATCTCGCTTGAGCGAGTTCCTGCCCGACCGAATAGCTTCCTCGCGGTCGCGAAGCGCGTCGGCTAGAAGCGGGGCGACTTCTGCGTAGCACATTTGTCGCTCTCGGTCGATTGAGAGGTATGCTCGTCTAGCTGGAGCCGGCGCCTGCATAGCCATCGTTAACACATATAGAAAAACACTAGAAAAACAAAAGAGGCATACCATCAAGTTATAACTCCGAATACTATCATTCAGCGTCTTAATCGACAGCTCGTGATACGACTTTTCAATTTCCTCCCACTCCCTCTTCGACAGCCGCGGATGATCAGTCTCATGGATACTAAACTCATCCACCTCAACCTTATCCTCCACCAAGATCTCGCTCGCGAGCTCCACCGCCGCCAGCCGCTCGGCAGTGATAAACCCGTCCACCGCCTCCGTCGTATCCTTCGGCTTGGACTTGAGCAGTCCTTGCTTGCGCGCCGCAAGAAGCTCTGCGTCGGCGTATTTTTGCGCGAGTTCCATTTGTTGCTCGAGAGAGTTGGGGCGTTCGGTCGAGATCAGGCGCATCGCGTGCCGCTTCCATTGCTCGCGGAGCTCGATGCGGAACCGGCGAATGTCTTGCCGCACTGTAGCCTGCTTGTCGATCCAGGGCGGTTGAATATCTTGCCTCTGTAAACCACACTCGTCAGCATCCTATCCCTCACACACCGCTCTCAACAAAGAGATTAACAAACCTGTATAATCCTATTCAAAAAAAACTCCGTCGTATCCAAAAACGGCGACGAGATCCTGGCGTCCATATCAAGTTTCCCGCCCCGCGGAATATTCTTAAACTGCCCTCTCGCGCGCGCATCCTCGATTCTCTCGTCCGCAATCGCCCTCAGTCCATGCAACGTGCCCGGCATCGCCCGCGGAGGTCGAAATCTCTCGGCGTATATCTTTCGAAACTCGGAATCTTCTTCTAACTGGTTCGTGCTCGCTTTCTTCTTCGCCGTCGGCGTCTTGCCGCTGCCGCTGCCGTCGGTGGATACCTTTTGAAGCGAGTACTCGAGCGACTTCTCGCGCGCTTCCGAAAGTCGTACGGAATTAGGCACCGCCTTGGCCATCGTCGGCATCGGAATCACTGTTCCCCCGTTCGCTCCTCCTCCTCCCCCAGCATACCCACCACCCCCTCCAGATCTCGCGCCGTACGCACCTCCTCGGCCCCCGCCAGGTATCCGCAGCGGTTTATTAACATCAACCAGCATCCGCAGCACCGCGTCCTCCTGCGCCTCCGTCCCGGTCCACGGCTTACTGTACGCGATGTCGCGCGTATGCTTGCTCGCAGACGCCGGCAGGTTCGCCGCAGCAATGTACTGCGCGTTTTTCTCCTTATACACCCGCGCCGACAGCCGTTCTTGCAAGTCCCGAATCTCTTCTTCAGACATGAAATCCTCGTCTGGAACTTCTTTGCCGAACGTCGAGTCGTGGCGCACGGGGGGCGCTTCTTCCGCTAGCTGGCGCAGGCGGCGGGTCATGGGCCCGATTTCCTCCTCCGCGTTTGCAGAGTCATGCTCTGCTTTCACTTCCTTCTCCACTTCTTCTCGCCCATTCGCATCCGTGCTGTAAAACCTGCTGAATTCACTCCGCTGCAGAGCACTCCTCCGTCCACCCTGCACCACCCGTCCTCGCGCTCGCACACCCCTGCAAAGACATTCAATCTTTCCCAATCTCATCCTCCCTCATATCCTTTTCCAAAACTGTAATTCCGTCCCTCGTGCGCCAGGGCAATTAGACAGGACTCCGCTATATGATCAGCAACCGCGTGGGAGAATGTTGGATGATGATGATGAGTATCGCTTTAGAAAGATTGGAGTTTGGCGAGCTGGGAGTTTGGCGGGCGTTGATTGAGTTTAGCGATTGGAGGATCTCCTCGGAGCTTGATTTAATATCATCCCTGATCTTTCAGCGACAGCGTAATCAACACTACTAAAAACCCATCAATTGAAACCTGTAAATCACCTATCCTCACCCTTCCCAACAAACATCAAGATAACCCAACCAAATAGCACAAAATCACACAGCTCATATTGAGGAGTTAGAAGCTTATATTGAACCAGGAATATTTTTTCTTTCAAGATTGCGGGCTTAGCTCAGTTGGGAGAGCGTCAGACTGAAGTCACACTTCGGTTGTTAATCTGAAGGTCCTGTGTTCGATCCACAGAGATCGCAATTACTTTTTTGTTTTTATTTTTTTTGAACTATTCCATTCTTTTTGATGTTTTTTCGTGGGGTTTTTTTTTGCTAGTTTTGAATTTATTTTAGGGCGCGGGGTGATGCAGCATAATAAACAGCACCTTCACAAAAGCAACCAACGTTTGAGCTACCAATCATCCAAGCTAAGACGCAATTTATTTAACCAAAATCTTGTATCATCTAAAAGTGCCCAATATATACCGAGAAGAAATAGAATACAGAAATGAAAATGAAAATGACATGCCGAGCGTGTGAATCGTAAATAGATCGTTTGATATCATGATGCCGCTGATATAGAACAGAATTAAACCCCAGATGAAGACCACAAACCAACCGAAGAAATGTAGAAAATAGAGAGAATAGAGAAAAAGGAGAATGCAAATGCAAATATGAATGCTCAGGATATATAAAAAAAATCACTATAAACCCTGCTCTATCGACAAGCCCGCGACGCCCGCGCCGACTTCCTCAGCCGTACTCTTCAAATTCCCCTCCGCCAAACTCATCTCGGTGTCCTCCTCGCGCTGCTCCTCGTCCGCCTTCGCAACAGCCTGCTTCCTCGCCTCGATCCGCTGCGCAACCGTCGGCGGGCCCTCGACCATCCTCCGCCGCTCCTCGTCAAGGATCGCCCGGAGCGCTTTGCCCATCGCGGGAATGTCGCCGAGTAGTCCGACGTGGCCGCGGTCAGATTCGATTTTTGCTACGACGTCGAAGCCGCGCGGGGGCATGAGGTGGCGCGCGGGAACGACGCCGTCGCCGGGGGTGAAGATGTAGTCTGAAAAGTCGCCATCTTTGATCCCGCGCTCGCCCGCGACGCGCGCGCCTCGCACGGTCGGAACGGTGTCGCCGTAGACGACCGCGAGAGGGGGGTAGTTTGCGGTCGGGTCGTCGGCTTCGAGGGATTCCTTGAATTGCTTGGTGCGCGAGAGAATGCGTTCTAGGTACGCGACTGCGTCCGCAAAGACGATGTCGCTGGCTTCGCTGGTAGGCGAGGCTGTGTGCTCTAGTGAGTGTCTTGGATGATCTGGGTGCTGCTTCCGGTGAGTGGGTGATTCGGGGTCGTGACTAGAAGTCGAGATCCTGCGGTGCGGAGACCCTGCTGTTCGCACGCACGGCGAGAGACCGTACTCGATCCAGGTGTCGAGGTCAAAGAAATCAAGCCTGATTTCCTGGCCCGTATTTTTATCGACAAAACACCGTCCGTCGAGCGGGAGAAAGACAAAACTGCTGCGCATCGAGAAATTGACTTGCGCGTTGAGCACTTTTGTGCTGAGCATGACGCTGTCGCCGTGCCGGATCGGACCGAGGATGTTGACGCAGGAGAACGGGGAGCCGACGTAGACGAGGCCTCTGAACAGCGAGGGTTCGCGGAGCATGGCCGCGTGGGCGACGATGCCGCCCATGGAGTGGGCGATGACGATGGCGCCGTTCCAGTGGGGACCGCGACGGGATTTGATGTCTCTGAGGAAGGCGTCGAGTTTTTGGGATAGGAGGTCGTTGGACAGGCGCCAGTCGTATCCGAATTCGTGGACGGTGCAGCCTGGGTTTGCCTTGAGGATTGTGAGCTGGTGCATATGATAAAAGAGAGAGAGGATAGTAACGTACCTGCATTTTCCGGATCAAACGGCGAGAGATATCTACAGGTCCGATATGGGACAGCATTCCGTCCGGGATAATGTCGTCCTCGGCGTTGAGCTCAGCTTCATCAGAGAGCCCCAGCTCAAGATTGATCTTGCGAATATTCAGACCAACTTTAAGCGGGATCCACGTCCGGCGATGCGTTTTCGCGTCGCGCAAGATACTTCCGCGGTAACCGCCGAGGATGACGACGTCGCCGGTGAGGTCTTCTGGGATGCCGTCTTTCGGGGTGGAGAAGAAGAACTGGTCCATTGAGATCGAGGTCCGGATGGTTTCCTTGACGGCGCGCAGGCGGGAGTTGTCCATTTGGTGGATGTTTGCAAAATTGCGCGAGTCTTCGATGATTGAGTCTGCGACGGACTCTTCGGTCGAAGTGCGCGTGAGCGCAGGCCGCTCGTGGAGGGTATTGTCGTCATGGTGGTTGTGGTTCTCTTTGTCTTTCTCTCTGAAGATCGGGAGCGTACGCGCTTTCTTTCTGAGCGAGTGGGATGAGCGCGACAAGACGCCGGCCGAACTGCTCGAGTCGGACGCGGTGGAGGAGGTCGCGGCCGAGGAATTGGACAAGGACGAGAAGGTGAACTCCCTGATCTCCTTGAACTTTGGCAGCGACGGCGGACCGTACGAGACCGCGAACGGGAGCGAGAACGGGAAGACTTTTTTAGCGTGGGGCTCGTTGCCAGCCGTGCTAGTGACGCTCGCGGACTTTCGGTGCTTGGAGGAGGATCGGTGGCTGCTGTTGACTGACGAGGAAGTGGTCGCGGCCTCGGAGCGCGAGCGGGACATGTGCTCGGCGTCGGAGGCCTGGCTGGAGTCGACGGAGTGGGCAGAGAAGGGGGGACTGGCGCGGTCCGGGGAGTCCGGATGGGCGACTGCCGATCCGCCGATGAAGGACTCTGCCTCGTCGACCTCGATGCCGGTGCTCTCGCTCTCGCTGTCGGAGTCGTCGGCGGAGGAGTCGATGGATATTTGGTCTGATGTGGGGGAGGTTGGGAGGGTGAGCGGTTCGGTGGGAGGGACGGGAGGGAGGGTGGAGGGGGATGATTTTTCGTGGGTGTGGGAGAGCGAGCGTGGACGGGAGAAGGATCTGGTACGCGAGCGGGAGCGGGAGCGGGAGCGACGGACGGGCTCGACGACGTTGCGGGAGAGGGCGTCGCGGATGGACTTTGTGAGCGCCATGGGGAGGAGGAGGAGGAGGAGGAGGAGGGAGGAGGAGGAGGTGAAGAGGTGGTGAAGAGGAGAGGATCTAAAGCCGAGCAGTGGAGGAGCGACGGAGGGACGGTTGGAGCGGCGGAATGAATCTGAGCAGCAGCGAGCGGTTCGACAGATGAGTAAGCTGTATTTGCAGTGTATCTTTTATATTGTATATAAACACTCACAAACACATTGAATATACACAAAAACACACACCACAAACACACAGCATCCAACGCGTCTGCTCTGATCCGCAAAGGCTTCGTTCGCGGGTCGAAAGCGAAGCCAAGAAGCGGTTTGTTCCGGGCTCCGGTCGCAAATTAAAGCGCCGAGTTCGCTTGCAGTGGCGGTGCATTTGGTGAGGCGCAGGAACAGAGGCGGTGCAGACGCAGACTTTGTACGCGTCGAACCTTCTTTGCTTGTTTACCTTTGGCCGACATCTACTGCTGCCTGTTCTGCCCTGGACTGTTCTTGTTCACGGCTTGTTGTATTGTTGTATTAGTAGCAGACACCTGCAACTTACTGTTGTCTGCAGCAGACTAGGCTACTGCTTGGCTAACTCACCCAGTCTGATCTACTTCTACCCCTGCTGCACTCACATCTGCACAGCTAGCAAGAACCAAACATGCCCCCTCCCACCCCAGCCTGGGTCGCGACCCAGAACAAAGCCTTCCTGCGCTGGACAAACTCCCATCTCGAGTCGCACTCTCTCCCCCCCGTGCTCTCTCTCGAGCACGACCTCTGCGACGGTGTCAAGCTCATCCAGCTCCTCGAAATCATGGGCAACGAAAGTCTCGGCCGCTACGCCACGCGCCCCAAACTGCGCGTCCAGAAAGCCGAGAACGTGATCATCGCGCTCGAGTACATCAAACGGCGGGGGATTCAGCTTTATAATATCGGAGCTGAGGATATCGTCGACGGGAACATCAAGCTTATTCTTGGACTGCTCTGGACACTTATCCTCAACTTTTCCATCTCGGAAATCAAGTGCGTCTGCTCACTGCCGCTTGCTTGCTTCTTGTCACTGGAGATTGTCGCTAACTACTGCTTCCAGTGCCGAGGGACATACCGCAAAAGAAGGTCTTCTACTATGGTGCCAGCGTAAAACAGCAATGTACCAGGACGTCGAGATCAATGATTTCTCCTCAAGCTGGAACACCGGCCTCGCATTGTACGTCCCCATCCTCTTCCACTTTTTCTGATCACTACTGACGTATGTAGCTGCGCCCTACTCGACCGCTACCGACCAGACCTAATCGACTTCGGCAAACTCGACAAAAAAGACACAAAAGCTAACATCGAACTCGCCCTCCGCCTCGCGTCCGAACAAGTCGGCATCCCGCAACTCCTCGACGTCGAAGACGTACTGATCCCCAAACCCGACGAGCGCTCGGTCATGACCTACGTCGCGCACTGGTTCCACGCGTTTTCCGAGCTCGACAAGATCGAGACCGCCGGCCGCCGCGTCGAGAAGTTCGTCGAAGTCATGTCGTCGAGCATCGACCTGCAGCACTCGTACGAGCAGCGCATTCGCTCGCTTCTCGACACGATCGCGGCGCAGGTGCGCGCGTGGGAGAGCGCGAGGTTTGAGGGAACGTACGCCGACGCGAAGATGCAGAACGTGGAGTTTTTGACGTATAAAAAGTGCACGAAGCGGTCGTGGATCGCGGAAAAGACAGAAGTGACGTCGATGCTGGGAAACATCAAGACCAAGCTCGCGACGTACGGTCTCAGGGATTATAGTCCGCCGAAGGGCTTGAGACTTTCTGACCTCGACGCGGCGTGGAAGTTGCTGCTGAAAGCGGAAGCGGTGCGGTCGAAGAAGATCAACGAGGCCATCAGGGACATCAAGGAGAGCCTACGGAAGCAATTCGCGGAAACGGCAAACTCAATCTCAGAGAAACTCGAGGCGGTCTCGGTCGAGCTTATCGAGCTCGACGGCGAGCTCGAGGCGCAGCAGGCGCTGGCGCGGCAGATCGAGGCCAAGCTGAAGCCCGCGGAGGAAATGCTGCGGTCGCTCAAGACTCTGACCGACAGTCTCGAAGAAGCCAAGGTCGAGGAGAACGACTACACGGTGTACTCGTACGACGAGCTCGAGTACGAGCTGCAGCTTGCGCGGGAGGCGATCAACAAGAAGCTCGCGTTTATCGACAACCAGATCGTAGCGCGGAGCATGACGAACCTGACGCCGATCCAGCTCGAGGAGTTTGAGTCTGTGTTTCGGTACTTTGACAAGCGTCAGCAAAACATGCTCGAGCAAGTTGAATTCGCGGCCGCGCTCGCGAGCCTGGGGCTCGTGTACTCTGAAGACGAGATGCACGATCTCTATGACCAGGTGTGCGACTCGGACCCCGCGGTTTCGTTTGAGAAGTTTATCAGGTTCATGGTCGACGTTACCGAGGACCAGAACACAGCCGAGCAGGTGCTGCAGTCGTTCATGGACGTGGCCGAGGGCAAGCCGTATATCACCGAGTTTGACCTGCGGAATTCGTTGATTCCGGACCCGATGATTGAGCAGTTGGAGGAGATCATGCCCAAGGCCGAGGGGGGCGAGGGCTTGGATTATGTTTTGTTTATGGAAAAATTGTGTCTCTAGCGCTGTAGACTGAGCTTAGAGTAGAGCTTAGCTTTTGATTTCATTTGGTCATTTTTGTCATTCATTGGATATTGGGAACTGTATATACAATACTACAATAAATATAGCATCAACTTTGGAATATACAATATTATAGCATCAACTTTTGGAATAGAGATAGATCAATCAGAATCCCACACCTGGATAAGACCGGCGGTGCTACAACTAACCATCTGCGCCTTCTTCGGATGAAACGTCACACAACTAACCACATTCCCCATCTTCTTCCGCTCTCCACCCGCCTCTTTCGGCACCGGCGCAAGAAGCTCATGCACGACCCGTCCCGACACCAGATCCCAGGCAAAAACCCTGCCGTCCTCGCTCCCGCTGACGACGTAGACGTCGTTGTCGCCGAAGCACGAGCGCGCGCGGTATTCTGAGTTTTTGTGGCCGGTGAAGGATTGCAGGAGCGAGCCGTTGGATTTGTCAAAGAGGCGGATCGTGTTGTCGAGGGTGGACACGAGGAGGGTTGCGGAGTCGGTTGAGTCTTGGAGGGAGGTTACGGGGTCTGTGGGTGTTAATGGGAGAGAAGTAGAGATGTAGAGAAATAGGGAAGGAGAGCTTACGGCCGATTAGGTCTTCTTGCAGTTGGCCTTTGCGAAGATCGTATACGCGCACGAAGCCATCGACGGATCTGGCGGGAGTTAGTGAATACCTTCTTATAAGATATTAGAAGATAAGAGAACAGAAAGGACCAACCCGGTGATAATCTGCGTCCCGCGTATAAGCACGCACGAGACACTGTCCTTCGCCTCCTCAAGCACCTGCACAGGTTTCGCACTCGAAGCCTTCAAATCCCACAGCCTGACAGTAGTATCATAAGACGCGGATGCGACGACGGACGCGTCGGCGTTGAAAGCGACCGAGTTTACGCGCGCAGAGTGGCCTGAGAAGCGGCGCGTGATGGAGCCGGAGGTGACGTCCCAGAGGAAGACGGTGCGGTCGCCGCCGCAGCTTGTGAACTGGGGAGTGTCAGATGGGAGGAATAGGGGAGGGAGAGGGAGGGAGAGGGAGACATGCCTTTGCGTTGTCGTGCGAGACGGAGATATCGAGGACTTCGTAGCCGTGCTGAATAGCAATAGCAGATGTGAGAAGATAGTTACGATTGCAGAAAGAAGAAAAAAGACTCACGCCGTGGTATGCTTTGATCAGCTTGGAGGAATTGGGATTCCAGAGCAGGATCTGCTTGTCCTGGCCGCCGCTGAGGATATACTGACCGGTGGTGTTGTACTTTACTACGTGCACGGGACCGACATGGCTCTGCGTAGAATATGATTAGCATTGAAGAAGAAGAGCAGATAAGAATTAAACAAGAGAGAAGTACTTTCAAAGGGAGGGATCTCGCATAGATTGGAAACGGCATGGGATTCACTCAGGATGAGGTTCCTGGATGCGGCCGGCGAGGCGCGGCTGCAGGTCCCAAAGCGACAGAGTGCAGCGATGAGATGAAGTGAAGACAATACACCACAGCACAGCAGGGCCTGAGCAGATGTTATCACTTAGAGAATACCTCAGAATCAGCTGGACGGCGAACAGCGGCCGAATGCGTCGCGATGGACGAACAAGGAAAGTGAGATGGCGGAGTTTAGTTGGGAAGAGGAAGGGATGCGGGAGGAAGGCTTGTGACGAGCCGCACAGGAGGAGCTATAAACGGCATCACACCGCGTTTAGGATGGCAAAAGAGAGAAGTGAGAGAATTAGAAATGAGAGAATAAGAAGATGAGTAGAATAACAACAGATATAATAGAAGAACATACAACAAATACAAACAACAAATACAGAAGAATAGAACAAAGGACAAGCATTATAATCCACCGCCGGCGAAGGGGCCAAGAAGTGAAAAGTGGTTGAGCCGCGCGCTAAGAAACCGAAACCAAAATAGTTCACTTCTTTGTCTTAAATACTTCACCTCCTCTTCTTCTCTTCTTCTTCTTCTCTTCCTCAGTTATATATCCCTTTGTCTGTCTTTGTCTAGACCATCCACTTCTCTCCTTGCTGTCTGCGACGCCTCGCCTGCTTGTGGCAATCACGATCATGCGCTCGAGACGCGCCGTCATCCGCCTTTTTGCCGCGTTCATCATCTCCATCATCCTCCTCTCCCCTTTCTTCGGCTCATCTTCCAAGCTCGACAAAAAACTCGCTCCCTCCTCCTCCTCCTCCTCCTCCTCTTCCTCAACACACAAAACATCAAACAAACCGACAGAAACAGTCCTCAAACCAGTCGAGGTCACGATCGAAAAGATTGACAACAACGCGGTCGTCGACACCGTCGCCAGCCTCAGCGATCACGCCGACCAAGTCATCAACGACATCCACGAGTCCGAGTCCGATCGCGAAGATGGAAGGATAGACCCCGCGCTCATCTCGGCCGGCCATGTCGTGCCCGATCTGCCTCAGCTCTCGCAGGCCGCCGCTGTTTCTGCCTCTGCCTCTGCCTCTGCCGTCGCGCCCGGGGCCGCAAAACCGACCGAGAAGCCGCTGTTCGCGGACGGCAAGATCGAGACCGCGACACCTCACGAGGCGCTCTTGCTCGCAGCGCAGGCATACACCGGCGAGACTCCGCGCAAAGTCTTTCTCATCAACTCGGTGCGGTATCATTTCGAGATTGTGCTCCCCGTGCTCAACGTGCTCTCCGTCCTGCCCAACTCGAACGTGACCCTGTTTGCGGCTCGGTCGGGATACAACAGATTCGGCGTGAAGCCGTGGCTGAGGCACTACTCGCTCAATACGCTCCGGATGGTCGACGTCGAGAAGATGGCCGATCACCGCAACGACGTGCCGGATCTGGTGTTTCTGACGTCGTGCGCGGAGGACACGCTCTATCTCGGCTCGACGCTTACAAAGTACCTGGAGCGCGGCAGCAAGGTGATGTGTATTGTGCACGAGGCGCAGCGCTGGAACCTGAACGACGAGGACAACACCCGGTCTGCGTACAAGAACCAGATCCGGTCGATGATCCCGTGGATCAAGAAGAAGCGGTGGGATCTCGTGACGCTGTCGACGCACGTGCAGAGCTATGTGCACGACAACTTCCCGACGTTTTTCCAGACAGGGACCGCGGTCGAGTACAATTCGACGCTGTTTTACCCGGTGTTTCAGCTACCAGAGTCGCGGATCCTGATGGAGCGCGAGTGGCCGTTTGTGGCGATAGTGGGCAAGCTGGAGCCGTGGCGGCGGGACTACAGCAAGATCTTCCGGCAGTACGAAGAGTTTAATCCGCCGTTCAACCTGTCGCTTGTGGGCAGCGGCGTGCCGCTTAAAGTGCCGGCGGCGGTGAAGGACAAGGTGCGGCACGAGCTGGATCTCGACTTTCCCGAGTACTTTCGGACGATTTCAAAGGCGGCCGCGGTGGTGCCGTCGTTTGCGCAGAAGGAGTATTTATTCTCGCAGGCGTCGAGCTCGATAGCGACGTCGATAATCACGACGACGCCGGCGCTGATGACACGGCAGATGCTGAAGTCGTACGCGTACGTGACCGAGGACGCGGCATGGCTGCAGAACGAGGGCGAGACGGAGATCGAGGCGATCAGTCGGGTGAGTGCGATGGGGCCGGATGTGTGGTGGCAGCGCAAGGAGAGGATTTCGCGGCTGCGGGACGAGCTGACGACGAAGAACTTGGTTATGTTTGGGGATACGCTGATAAAGTTGAGGTAGAGGTGGATAGATGAGAATAATAAAGCTGGGTGCGGTTGTATTACTGCTGCCCGAGGCAAGATAGATTGCATACATACGCACACAATCTAAGCAAAAGATCTGCTGTAATGAGCGAGTATATTGCATCTAAACCGCGATATACGGCGATATACGACGATACGTCGACCGCATCTATCGATATTGCGCCCAAAGCAGCGAGCACGAACGAACTCCGAGCTGGCGATCATCACGTGAAGGTCGAGCCAGCTTCCTCGGGCTATTTTTACCTGTTCTGCTCGGGCTGGTGCTCAGCGGACTTGAAGCAGTGGCGCCGCGTATGAGTCCTAGATGTGTGTTTTGATGCTCAGCAACGTCTCTTCTTCTCTCTCTCTTCTTCACAGTAGTACTCTCTCTTCTTCACTACTTCTACTCCCCTCCAAGAGCCAAGTCGGGGCTGTTAGGGTTGGCTACCCCGCAAAGGCACAGATTTTAAGGTTTAATTTAATCCGAAACTTTAATCACTGGCGAGACCAGCAGGTCGGACACGTGCAACAGAGCAGAGACATGGGATCTGGTAGAATGAAGATGTACTAGTAAGAGAAAGAAGGAGAGAGAAAGAGAAGAAGAGAGAAGTAGATATATGCAACAGATAATAGAGAAGAAGAAGACAAACATCCTGCCGCGTAATCAGCTATGCACAGACTCATCTCTACTCACTTCAATCTACTACTTCGAGGTGCCCTGTGGCGATGATCGCTTGCGACTTCCCCGGCAGACTTTTGATTGCCCAACTTTGTTTCTCAAACCGAATCCCCACAAACCGGTACGCTTATAATTGGAAGGGTCTTCCCTGTTTCTGGTTTTTCTCTGTTCTTCTCTGTTGTCTTCTCATTGTTCATCATGTACTCCTCCCTCTACCAGCCCATCCGCAGGCGGCAGTACTCCCGCTCCGCCCGCATAGCATCCGCCATCCTCGCCCTCTGCGTCTTCTTCCTCCTCGTCTTCCCCCGTCCCCCCGACTCCGTCTCCTTCGCCCCCTCCGCCATCGACCGCATCTCCGCCTCCGTCTCCGCCTCCGTCTCCGCCTCCCACCCCGCCCTGCAGGCCCTCGCCCGCGCCCGCTCGAACCGGAAAGAAAACGAAGCAAAGCTCGCTGACGTCCACGCAAAAGCAAAAGCCGCCGCCGACGCTTCCCTGCAAGCCGCCGCCCTCGCCGCCCACGAAAAATTCTCAAACACAAAATCAGACGAGCTCTTCAGCCACCCCGAAAAGACCCAGGACTCATACAAGCTCCGCCTCTCCTCCGACGGCGACATCATCAAAACCCCGGATGGAATAGTCAAGCCCCCCGTCGTCGCACCCGTGCCTGCTTCCATAATCTCGACCGACACTTCCGCAAAGCAGCAGCCCGGCAACCCAGGCGTCCCCTCGCTCGTCATGCGCGACGAGGAAATGGCCGCCATCGAACAACTAGTCGAGGCCGATATCCCGCCGCACATCCGCGACGACGACTACGACCAGGACCGTACCGTCCACGAACTCTTCCTCCGGCTCACGTCCGGCCAGGATAAGTCCACTGCTGCTGCCACCCCCCTCCGCGAACGATACCAGTCCACCGTCTCCGCGCAGAAGCGGCCGCAGAACGTCAAGCGCGCGCTCGTCGACGAGCTCAAAGTCAGCTTGGAAGACGACTCCGTCGAGCTCGAGTATCTCGTCTATCTCGAGGACATGATGGTCGGCACCGACCTCGCCGACGACATAGAGCCCGTTGGCGTCGGTCAGTAGCTGTTGTTCATAGAAGGCGTTTCATCAAGTTCAAGCTTGTCTGTAGTTTATCATTGTTACCCTAATATTAGTGATTTCTTTGTAATCATTGCTGTGTCAGTAGTTATGTAATCGGCTTTATCGCCCTGATACGGCCGGAAATCTCATCCTCTGCGTCATCGTCATCTGATATACCATCGCTGTCTCCAACTCTGCCTGGAGTCCTTGTAAGTTGACATTCTTACTATCAACCGCATACAATCAACAGCCTGTAGTTGATGCGCATTGCTGTTTGCCCAGCGACAACGAGCACAGGCACAGACTGCAGCAGATCCAACTGATAGCAGCAACCAGGACTAAACTGCAGTCATGGGCCAACTCAACAGCAACGAGGCGAACCTGACGAGGATATCTCCTCAGGAAGTGTCCTCGCGGTTCGCGACGAAATGTGGTCAGCAGTTCACGGGTATCGAGCTGTGGGCGTTCAAGGTATCTACTGCTGTGAAAGACGTCGACGGCCTTAGGAGATTGAACTGACGTGTCTAGGATGTGTTTCGACGGAATGCAAAGGTCAATGATAGTAAATACTACTGGACCCTCGAGAGCTTGTGTGTACCTCTCCTCTGCTAATCTCAACGTATAATGCTAATTTACCTCCCAGCGTCAACTTCCTCGAACTCCCCGACTCAGTCTCCGAATCCTCCAAGATCCTCTACTCGGTAGTCCACTACCTCTGCCTCTTCCCCTTCATCCGCCCTCGCGACCCGCCTCTCTCCTTCTCGCAAACAATGCCGACAACGCTCACCTTTGAAAACATGGTCAAGGTCGTCGTCTTGCTCACCGGGCGCTACAAAAAGCTGCTCACGAGCGACTACGATTTCTTAAAATTGCTGTTTTGCGCGGTCGCGCAATATGAGGTCGCTATGCGCGCTGACTCGGAGTATCGCGAGAAAGTAGCCGAGAGCGAGACCGAGACCGCGGAGGCGGCTGATGAGCAGCAGAGCAGTAGCGAGGAGAAAGCAAAGGAGGAAGCGGGGCCGGAGAAACCGTCGGCGGCTTCGTCTGGAGCAGAGGAGAAGGTCGGGTTCTGGGACAAGAAGATCTCGCAATTCGAAAAGTTCACCGACAACCTCCTCAAATCCGATAAAGAAAAGGAGAAAGAAGCTACATCATCAGCAGCAGCCGGCTCGTCGGCCTCGACCACCTCGACCGACGACGAAATGCTGATGGTCGACCTCGACAAGATCGAGAGCTGGTTCGATCTCGACCTGATCAAAGCCTACGACGGCATCGACGTCGACGACCTCAGACTTTCCCCCACCTCGCTCTACCACATCTTCACCCTGCTTCTTGCCATCGCACCCTTGCAACCGCAAGAATCAGTCACCACGTACGCCTCGCATTTCGAAGAACCTGCTTTGTCGAATTATAAGAAACTCGCGGCGGCGATGACGCGGTCGTTTGCGCCGAAATGGACGCTGAAGGATGCGAATGATGCAGAGTACGTGCGCGCAAACGGAATCAGCTACGCGAGATTCTTCAACGTCGTCAAGTCGGCTATGCCGTTTGCGTTTGACGGCTTGGGTATCTTGTTTGAGCATTTCCTGTTCAACCGCCGCATCGCACCCGACACGCCTAAACCGCCTTCGATACATGAAGATGACGAAGAGACGATCCACTCTAGCTCGCCCTCGCGCCATCCCTACCTCTCGTCCTTCGACCGCGACAGCCTTGACGAGCTCGACGAGGACGAAGAAGAAGAACGTCGCAAGGCGACTCCGATCCACAAACGTCCTCGGCTGCCGGAACCCACCAAGCTAATGACCGCGGCCACGATCGGTCAGCTCGCGACCTTTATGAACGTAAACAACTTCCAGCTCTACGGCGGCCTCAAGAAACTCTACGTCGGCTCCGAAGCCGGGTTCTCGATGGGCTCGTTTGAGCAGAAAGTGTTTAAGTGGAACGCGCCCACAATCTTGCTGATCCAGGGATACATGATGGATCCGAACGGGCGGAGTGCGCGCGAACGAGCGTTCTTGGACCAGATCCCGCCCGCGAGGTATGCGAGCAGTTGCTCGATGGTCAAGCAGCATAACGGCGAGCTTGTCTTTGGCGCCGTCGTCAACACGCCTTGGAAGAATTCTAACAAGAGTATGTCGTCCTTCTTTTTTTCTGATTGCTTGTGATTAAGCAGTCTGACTTTTTATCTTATGTAGCATGCTTTGGTGACGGCTCGACAGCTCTGTTCCAACTCGAACCCCTCCAGGATGTCTTCAAAGCCCGTCCCTACAACGAAAACTACGTCTACTTTTCCAAAACCCTCGGCATCGGCTTCGGCAACCTTCCCCCAAAGCAAAACACCCACCAAAACAACGGTCTCCCGCAATACGACTTTGGCGACGTCTCGCTCACGCTCGAGCCCTCGTTCGAGTACGCCGTCTTCCGCAACGTCGGCTCCGAAACTTTCCGCCGCTCGCAGATCCGCGAGAATGTCGACTTTGAAGACCGCCTCGCCATCACCGAGATGGAGGTCTGGGGCGTCGGCGCAGACGACGTGTTGCGCGAGCAGGCGAAGCTGTGGGAGTGGGAGGAGAACGAGGCGTTGCGGAGGAAGAACGTGAATCTGTCGAAGGATATTGAAGAGAGCAGGGCGTTGCTTGAGATGGCGGGTTTGGTCGGCGGAGGAAACCGCTCGGGCGGTAGTGCCGCTTAGTCTTTTTGTTCTTTTACCACCCTTTTTTGTCTTGCAGTTCGTGATAAAGCGTGTTAACTGCGGTCTGTAAATTTTCCGATATCGAAGTTGTCGTTATTTGTGCCTAATAGAAGTTGGCGGGGTGCGGCTCTGTTTAATTTGGTCTTGTAAACACCCGTCGTAAATATTGATTTAAGCTGTATCAACATCCCCACAATAAAGCTCCAACCCACCACTCCTGGATTTCTCTCTCCTGAATTCCTCGGAACTCTCTGCATCTCTCGAATAAGAAGCAAAGACAGGAAACGCCCGGGCGTTAGAAAATGACAACAAGGGCCTCAATTGTCGGATACGGTGGCCTGGCTGTGTCTACCGGCGTGCGCAGGATATGCAGTCGACCGCGGCGGTGGTTCACTGTGTCTGCGCGCGTGCGCCAGCAGCAGCAGCAGCAGAATCCCGAGGCGGAGATGTCGGTTGATGTCATAGAGCACATCACCGAGCGAGGACTTTTGAAGGAAGTTACAGAGTACGTTTACTATTTATAATTACTTGAATCGAGCGCGGGAACTAATAAGGTACATGTCTGCAGCGGACAAAACCTCGCGACCGAGCTTCGCAACGGATTAAAGACCTCAGTCTACTGCGGCGCCGACCCGACCGCGAAATCCCTGCACGTGGGAAACCTGGTTCCGTTGCTCGCGATGCTGCATTTCGGCATCCGCGGGCACGACATGATCGGTCTCGTGGGCGGCGCGACGGTCGAGGTCGGCGACCCGTCCGGGCGCGCGACCGAGCGGACAAAGATGGAGGACGGCGTCCGGCTGAGTAACGAGGAGAAGATCTCGCTGCAGATGAAGAAGATTCTCGAGAACGCGATCGCGTACGCGAAGCGCAGGGGGTTCACGAATATCGGGAAGCTGACGATGGCGAATAACGCCGACTGGTGGAAGCAGATCTCGTTCCTGGGGTTCATGGACACAGTCGGTCGGCACCTTCGCGTGCAGGAGATGCTGAAGCGGCAGTCGGTGCAGAGCAGGATCGAGTCCGAGGCGGGGATAGGATATAACGAGTTTACGTACCAGGCAATGCAGGCCTACGACTTCTTCCACCTCCACCACACCCTCGGCTGCCGCGTGCAAGTCGGCGGGAGCGACCAGTACGGCAACATCATCTCGGGCGTGGACCTGACCGCCCGGCTCCAGCACGCAAAGGGTCTCCCGAAACTAGCGACGTACGGCGTGACCACGCCGCTGCTGACGACCACCACGGGCGAGAAACTGGGCAAGTCGGCCGGGAACGCGGTGTGGCTTGATCCCGAGCTGACGAGCCCGTTCGCGCTGTACCAGTACTTTGTCCGGATCCCAGACGCAGACGTGGAGAAGTACTTGAAAATCCTGACGTTGATGCCGTTAGCTGAGATCGCGGCCGTCGTCGAAGCCCACGCCAAGGACGAGTCGCTGCGAGTAGGACAGCACGCGCTCGCAAAGGAAGTCACCGACATGATCCACGGCGACGGAGCGGGCGACCGCGCGCGTGTGCAGTCTAGCATTTTGTTTGCTGCGCCGAATCAGGGAGTTGAGTACGACGCTGACACCATCATCGACGCGTTCGAAGGAGACTCGCAGCTGAAGCACTTTACGGCCAGCGAGATTCTCGGACAGCGTCTGATGCAGGTGATCAAGCTTGTCGACAGTAGATCCGGAAGTGCGTTTTTCTCATCATGAAGCTATTTTTTTTAATGTTTTGGTTTACTAACACTGTCTATGTAGAAGCGATCAAAGAGCTAATCGCCGGAGGCGGCGTGTACGCGGGTCCAAAGCTGGAGAGAATCACTGATGTGAAGACGGTCGTGAGCGAGGACTTGCTTATCGACGGCAGACTTTTGCTTCTTCGTCTTGGTAAGGCGAACATGCGGTTGATTGCCTTGCAGTAGATGCTGTGGGCGTTGAGTAGTTTGCGCGGTTGTAAATAATTCTGGTCTCATGATAGCAACGTCGTGAGATATGTACATAGGAAATACTAGATTGATAATGAAAAGCTCTTGATTAGAATACAGGCTCTGTTTTAGTTATAATTGTATTGTAATTGAATTGTATTGTATCTTGTTGTAATTGCAGACAAGCGCGTGTGCACGCGTTAAGCTTTTGCCTGCGCGCCGCCCGGTCGCGTTGAATTAACTCGTCCGCTCCTAATCCGATTCTTCCCAACTCCACACGCGTCCTTCCTCTCGATCTCCCTTCCTTCCTCTCCTTCCCAGTTCAACAGACTGCCTGTTCATCTGACTATCATCAACAATGGCGCCGGCAGCAGCAGCCAAATCGCAGACTCCGGCCTCGTCAAACAAGAAGCAGCGCACGCTCGCAAGTTTCTTTGGCAAGCCCAAGTCCGAGCAGACCACCACCACCAGCACCCCTCTCAACTCGTCCCCCCTTGCCGCCAAATCGTCCGCGAACGCAAAGGCAAAGCGGGCTATTCTGGCCGCTAAACTTGACAGCGACCCGGTTGATGCCGGCGAGGACGACTCGCGCAGGCGGCAGCAGAACGAGGATAGCAAGCGGCGTGCCAAGGACGCGTTTCCGTCGCCGGACACGCCGTCGATTAAGAGCAGCAGTCCCGAGGCAGAGAAGGATAATGAGCAGAGTAGTAGTCAGCTGTCTTCTGCTACGCCGTCGAGAAGGGTGAGTGTTTTCCAGTTTTGTCGCGAGAGCTTGGGAATTTGGGTGATTACGGACGCGTCTTGCTAACGCGAAGGTATAGGCAAAGGCACGCGTTCATTACTCGGAAGTTTCAGACGACGACGATGAAGCAGACACCACAACGAGTGAGTACTTCAATCTGTGCATGAACTGCGAGCTATATATAAAGCTAACGCATTCTCATAGAATCTAAACGCCAGAAGATCGAGAACGACGACTCTGAGGATGAGTTCATCCCTGCTGCGAACCGCACCGCCAACGACTCGTTTGAACGTCAGTACCCCCCCTTCTCTTCCACATCTTTTTTTTGTTCGTTGACTAACAAATCTTCCTATAGACATGTCGGAAATCGAAATCGACGAAGACTACGACTCCATGGACGACTTCGTGGTCGCCGACGACTTTGACGAAGACGAGCCCAAACCAAAGCGCAAGCGACCAGCCCCCAAGAAAGCCAAAAAGGCCTCACCTTCTGCGAGCACGACGACACCTGCTCCAGTCAAAAGCGAAAACTTTATCAGCCCTGTCAGCACCCCCAGTAGCGCTTTAGAGCTAAAGTCGAAATTCGGCGCGTTATCGCGCGACACGGCAAAGTCCGGTACGTCATCATCATCATCTGCAGCAAAGGCGAAACCCCGCGCGTCGCCGGCTAGCAGCGCGCCGGAGAAGAAGTCGTTTGAGAAGCAGAACGAGGAACGGTACGCGTGGTTGGTTGACGTCAGGGATGCGGATGGGCATCCGGTCGATCATCCGGATTATGATCCTCGTACGCTGTATATCCCGAAATCCGCGTGGGCAAAGTTCACCGCGTTTGAGACTCAGTATTGGGTAAGATCTGACATTTATTATAATGCTATTGAGAGAGGGGCTAACAAGGGATCTGCTCTAGGAGGTGAAATCCAAGATGTACGACACCGTCGTGTTCTTCAAAAAGGGTAAATTCTACGAGCTGTACGAGCGCGACGCCGACATTGCCCACGGCGAGTTCGATCTCAAGATTGCGGGCGGCGGGCGCGCAAACATGCGCCTTGCCGGCGTTCCCGAGATGTCGTTTGACTACTGGGCGTCTGCGTTCATCGCGAAAGGGCACAAGGTCGCCAAGGTTGTGCAGACTGAGACGATGCTTGGGAAGGAGATGCGCGAGAAGGGAGGGAAGAAAGAGGAGAAGATTATCAGACGGGAGTTGAGCTGTGTGCTTACGGGCGGTACGCTTGTGGATGAGACTATGCTTACGGATGAGATGTCGACGTTCTGTGTTGCTATCAAGGAAGGAGTCTCGGAGACGGGCACGCCGATGTTTGGGGTCTGCTACGTTGACACTGCGACGGGAGCGTTCAGTCTCACGCAGCTGGAAGACGACGTCGACTACAACATGTTCCAAACCGTCATTGCTCAGCTCCGGCCTAAAGAACTGATTCTAGAGAAAGGCGTGATCTCGCCGCTTGCTGTGCGCATCATCAAAAACAACACCTCACCCGGCACGATCTGGAACTACATCAAGCCGCGCACCGAGTTCTGGCCCGACGACATCGCGATCGAAGAGCTTTCCCACGGCGCGTATTTCCCCGGCGCCAACATCGACGACCGCTCGCAGTGGCCCGAGATCCTGCAGTCGATCGAAGAGCACCCGTTCGCGCTCTCCGCGCTCGGCGGACTGCTCTGGTACCTCAAGCAGCTGCGGATCGACAAGGAACTCGTGTCGCTTGGGAACTTTACAAAGTACGACCCCGTGCGGACGTCGAGCTCGCTGGTGCTGGACGGCCAGTCGTTGCAGAACCTCGAGATCTTCGCAAACTCATACGATGGCGGCGATCAAGGCACGCTCTTCCGGCTGCTGAACAGATGCATTACGCCGTTTGGAAAACGGCAGCTGCGGAACTGGCTCTGCCATCCGCTCCAGGACGTTGATCTCATCAACGCGCGGCTGGACGCGGTCGATTTGCTGAACAGTAACTACGAGCTGCAGAGCGTGATGGAGAAAGGTCTATCCTCGCTCCCGGACCTGGAGCGTCTTGTTTCGCGCATCCATGCAGATAAATGCAAAGTTTCCGATTTCCTGCGCGTCATCGAGGCATTCGAGCGGATCTACGAGCTGCTGGTCACTTTGCGAACCGAGTTCAAGCTCGGCGGGTTGATTGGCAAGCTGATTGAGACAATTCCGGATATGGAGGAGTGCCTGTCAATGTGGCGCGACGCATTCGACCGGCAAAAGGCTAAGAACGAGGGTCTTTTAGTTCCCGAGCGCGGCGTCGAGGAGGACTTTGACAATTCGCAGGACAACATGCAGAGAATTGAGGAGGAGCTGATGACCCTGCTGCGCGGCTACCGCCGCCAGTTCAAGTCCCAGGAGATCTCGTTCAAAGACAGCGGTAAGGAGATCTACCTGATTGAAGTCCCCGCCCGCATCGTCAACGCGATCCCAAAGGACTGGCAACAACTCGGCGGCACGCAAAAGATGAAGCGGTTCTGGTCGCCCGAGGTGCGCACGCTCGTGCGCGAGATGCTCGAAGCGCGCGAGACGCACAAGTCGATTGTGAGTGAGATGCAGAGTCGGCTGTACGCGAGGTTTGACAAGTACTACAAGATCTGGCTCAAGGCGACAAAATTGGTCTCGAACCTGGACTGCCTGGTGTCGCTGGCGAAGACGACGGCGTCGCTGGGAACGCCGTCGTGTCGGCCGCAGTTTGTGCAGAGCGAGAGAAGTGTTTTGGATTTTAAGGAGTTGAGACATCCTTGTTACTCCAGCGAGTAAGTGCTACTGTCTCAATCTACTATGATATATCGCTTTGCTAACATCAAGTATAGTCACGAATTTATACCCAACGATGTCGCTCTCGGAGGTGAAACTCCCAATATCACGCTCCTAACCGGTGCTAATGCGGCAGGAAAGTCCACAATCTTGAGAATGGTAAGCAATAGTATTGTTCTTTAGCGCTCCTCATACGCTGTACTAACACTCCTCTCTCCAGACCTGCGTTGCCGCCATCATGGCCCAGATAGGCTGCTACGTCCCTGCCGAGTCCGCACGCATGACCCCGGTCGACCGAATCATGACGCGTCTGGGCGCGAACGACAACATTTTCGCGGGCCAGAGTACGTTCTATGTTGAGCTCTCGGAGACGAAGAAGATGCTCTCGCAGGCTACTAATCGGTCTTTGCTCGTTCTCGACGAGCTCGGACGCGGAGGAAGTAGCTCTGATGGATTCGCGATTGCGGAATCTGTCTTGTATCATATTGCGACTCATATCGGCAGCTTGGGATTCTTTGCAACGTACGTTGATTCCAATCTTTTTTCAATTCGAAAACGAGTTCTAACACAAGCCAAATACAGGCATTACGGCACTCTGGCTGCCAGTTTCACAGGACATCCAGAAGTCGAGCCCAAGCGCATGGCAATCCTCGTCGACGAAGACGAGCGCCGGGTCACCTTCCTCTACAGACTCGAGCACGGTGTGTCTCCGGGCTCGTTCGGCATGCACGTGGCCTCGATGTGCGGAGTCGACCGCAAGATCGTCGACGAAGCAGAGGTCGCGGCAAAACAGTACGAGCACACGACGCAGGCAAAGAAGTTGCTCGAGACCACGAGCTCGGGAGCGTTTGTCCCGCTTGGCTTACAGAGCGACTTTAGCTGGCTTATGAAGCTCGCCGAAGGAAAAGAGGAGGGCGAGTCGCAGCTGAACTTTGCGTCGGTGTTGAAAGAGATCGATAACCTGTAGGTTGTTACTGACTACTACACGTGACTGAATTTGGAGGTATACGAGAGTGAACTATTGTTATTTGATAGCTAGAAATGCATTCTGGAACTCATAGACGGCCGCTGATCTATTACTGATAGAACAGAAAGATAGAAAAGAGTAAACTGCAGAGTAGTTGGTGATCAACGATGAATCCCCGCAATTAGGGGGTTTCGTGTCGTTCCGAATGGAGATAGTCAAACGAGAAAAAAAACTGAAAGTGAGCCGAACAAGGACCATCAACGACGACGAACTCGTCAATTCTTGGATTAATCCATCATCAAGTTCAACTCGGGATTGGAGTCGCTTTGGTATTTGTTTACTTTGCATCCGTCGTCTGTCGTCTTTCTTTCCTTGTCCTGAATCCGATTGCGGGGTGATCTCTTTTCTGCTTATTCTTGCTTCGTCTTGGAATCAACGAGAACGAAGAAGATCAACTTTTGATTTATCTTACTTGGATCAGCAAATCAACCTCAATTAAAAACAGCATCAGCGATAATGTCGGCAAGACAGGTCCCCAAGCAGCGCTACCTGGCGCCCAAAGAGGCCGCCAGTTTCAGGCAAGTGCTCAAGCTGTACGAGACGCATCAGTACAAGAAGGCGCTCAAAGTCGCCGACACGATCTTGAAGAAATATCCCGAGCACGGCGAGACGCTGGCGATGAAGGGCTTGATTATGACGTTTACCGATCAGCGCGCCGAGGGTCACGAGCTCATCAAGCTCGGTCTGCGGAACGACATTTCGAGTTTTATATGTTGGCACGTTTACGGATTGTTCAATCGGACGGAGAAGAACTACGAGGAAGCGGCAAAGTGCTATCAGCATGCGCTGAAGTATGATCCTGAGAATGGAAACATCCTGAGAGATCTTGCCTTGTTGCAGGTCCAGATGCGCAATTTGGATGGATTCATTGTATGTCAGTTCTTCATCGCCCTCTCTGATCTGAAATATCAAATCAACTAACCGCTTTCTACTATAGTCCTCGCGCAAGCAGATCCTTTCTCAGCGTCCAGAGATCCGGCAAAACTGGACCGCTCTCGCCATCGGCTACGCTTTGGTGAAGGACTACGCGCTTGCGGAGAGCATTCTGCAAAAATACGAAGACGCAATGATCGAAGCCGCCAAGCCAGACGACATCGAGCACTCCGAGCTTCTCCTGTTCAAAAACTGGATCATCCACCAGAGCGGAGACGTCAAGCGTGCGCTCGAGGATCTGGAGAAAATCGCAGACGTGGTGCTGGACAAGCTCTGCGTGCTCGAGTACCGAGCTTTGTACCTTCTCGAACTCGGACGGAGCGAGGAGGCTGCTAGGGCCTACCGAAAGCTGATCAACCGCAACCCAGACTGCAAGGCGTATTTCGAGGGTCTGGAAAAAGCGCTCAAGGTCACCGACGACGTCCCTAAGCGCAAGGCGTTGTACGCGGCCCTTGCGAAGCAGTACAAGCGGAGCAATGTCGCAAAGTGGAACCCGCTCGTTTTCCTCACCGGCCAAGAGTTCAAGGAGGCGGTCAGCGAATACTTGTCTGGATTCCTAGCGCGCGGGGTTCCCTCGGCGTTTGTGAATTTGAAGCCCCTGTATACGGATGATAGTAAGGTGCAGGCGATTGAAGAGTTTGCTCTCAAGTATTTGAGCACCTTAACCGGCGTTGCCTCTAACGGGTCATCATCGACCAGCAATGGCGCGAAGGATACGGCTGAGGCTACTCCTACAACCTACCTGTGGACTGTCTTCTACCTCGCTCAGCACTACTCGAAGATCGGTAAGCAAGACGTGGCAATGGAATACGTTGAGAAGGCGATTGCGCACACGCCGACTCTTGTGGAGGCGTATATGGTCAAGGCCAAGATCCTGAAGCGAAGCGGTGATCTGCAGGCGGCCGCCGACACCATGAACCAGGCGCGCGAGATTGACTTGCAGGATCGGTTTGTGAACTCAAAGGCTGGAAAGTACTACATGCGCGCCAACAAGAATGACGAGGCCGTCAGCACAATCAGCTTGTTCACAAAGAACGACGGAGCAGGCAAGGGTGTCGGCGATCTACATGAGATGCAGTGCATATGGTTCGTGACTGAGCAGGGCGAGATGTTTGCTCGCCAAGATAAGATCGGAATGGCGCTCAAGCGCTTCCACTCGGTGAAGAAGATTGTGGACGACTGGTGGACCGACCAGTTTGATTTCCATCAGTACGCTACTCGACAGGGAACAGCTCGTACCTATATCGATCTGATCAGGTGGGAAGACTCGCTCTACAGCCAGCCGTTCTACACCCGCGCCGCCGAGGACGCGATCAAGACCTACCTCTCGCTACACGACACGCCCAAGTCTGCGCGCGTGGCCGCCGAACTTGCGGGCCTGAGTGAAGAGGAGCGGAAGCGCGTGATGAAGAAGCTCAAGCGCGACCGGGCAAAAGAAAACAAAAAGCTCGAGGCCGAGAAGTTGTCTGAGAAGGACGACGATCCGCTGGGCAAGAACCTCGAGAACACGACGAAGCCGTTGGAGGACGCGATGGTCTTTTACAAGCCTATAAAAGATTTGGAGGCGTGGAAGTGGCTTGGAGAAGAGATTGAAAAGAGGAAGAATGCTCCTGTCGAGGCGAAGACTGAAGCTACGGCTTGAGAGGGTGTAAAATGTATGTAGAGCCTCTTTTTTGTGTCGAAAGCTGTTTGTTACTTGATATGACTAGCTTCCCGGCTGTATATTTCCCATAATACTATCACAACAAACAAAATACTATTCCGTAGATATATTGAACAAAAAACCCAAATATGCACTCAAAACTCCATGTAAAAAGCCCAGAAGTTGTCATAAGCCGGCACTAAATCAAAGCAGGCTCTCCAACTACAAACTATGCAAACAGCTCAACGCAAAACAACGTTCGCACTTCTCAGCTGCAGATACTGCTGATCAACACCGGGCGGCAGGTGCTTAATAACCTCATAAATCTCCTTATTATGATACCGCATCCCGTTATTCGGCATCCGATAACTCGCCTTGAGCCCCGTGATATCGCACCACCATTTCCGCGGCATCACCGACGGCGGCGCTTCGACGTTCAAATACGTCGGCGTATCCATCAACGCGGCTGACCGCGACTCATCCGGCAGCGACTGAATCCGCTTCATCTCGTCCGCGGCGATTTGCTTCGCGTTCTTGATCCGCCGCGAGGGCGTCTTGTGGCCTGGTTTCCGGAACGGCTTGGGCGCGGACGTGATGTCTGCATCAAAAAGAGAGAACGCCGGCGCGGCTGTGTTTGAAGGCGGTGTTGCAGGTGCCATTGCTGAATAGAGAGAATTGAGAGATGCGGAGCAGACAAGTTCAGCAAGTATCCTCTACTTACATCGAGGAGGTCTTCGTCGAGGAGACATCCACGTGACTAGTCACGTGCACTCTTCGATGACAGGGTGGCGAGCTGGCCCACTGCGGCAGCCAAAATCAGTCCACAATGACGCAATCATCTTGCTCTTCCTTCTTCTTTGTGCCGGCCGGTGACAAAGGCAAAGACGTTGAACAATAAGACCCAAAAATGGATGATAAAGGAGCATTATAATTGGCAAGACAAATAAAACTATACAGACTATAAACATATAGAGAGTCGAAAGTGCTACAGCAAGGAGCAATAGAATAAGGATCATAGCAGTACTGATTATCAGGAATAATATAAGGAAAAACAAGGCAAAGACGAGGTAAAATAAAAAGAGAAAGAACAAGCAAGAACATATCCGCAATGAAAAAAGAACACCCTTGATTTTAAAAAAAAAGAATCCCATGATTTTACAACAACCAAAAACGAAAACATGAGCGCGCGCAAGTCGAAGAGGCGGGTAGAGGGCACACCTATGCTGAATTTCCTACTACCGGGATCTCCCTGGCTTTCCATAATTCGCACGAGAAAGCCTGGGGGTCCTATCGCATATCCCGACACTTGAATACTTGAGATATCTTCGCCGTTATGAAAGCTACTCGCCCGGAAGCGGACCGCTGACAAAGTATCGTCGAGGATCCAGTGAAGAGACATCTGCGCTCTTAGCCTCGCCTTCGAGCAAAATCTCGGCCATGACCTTGCCTGTTCCCGGTGCGTTGTTTATTCCCCAGCAGCTATGCCCCGAAGCAACGTATAGATTCTGTGTGTTGGTGGGACCAATCAGTGGTCCAGATGTAGAGGGAACATCAACAACCGGGAGATAGCAGGCCTGCCTTCGCGTTATCTTTCCGCCAAGCAGTTCCTTTGATATGATTCCTGCGTACTTCACTAACTCTTCGCATCTCTCCTTCAAGACCTCGACATCGTCTGTCGTCTCCGGTACTTCCACGTAGTTATCACCCTCTCCGCAGATGTATACTTCGTCCTTGCGAGCATAGATTTCTGGCGAGATGTATTTGCCCTTTGAAAGCTTGAGTTCCGTGAATAGGGCGTAGGCCGACACAGGGCGCGAGGGAGTGATAGTGATCGAATGGGCACGGAGACCGGAGACCGGGCATGTGGGTAGTAAACGAGAGGTCCATGGGCCGACAGTGACAACGATTTTGTCACCCCGCAGAATCTTAGACTGTGTATCCGACGACGCCGTCGAGGTAGACGAAATAGAGTCACCCGACGACGCTATCCCGGTCGCGCCCGCAGGAGTGTATATCACTGCTTCGGCGGTATTGCTCTTCGAAGCATAGGAAATCTGAGTGGCTTTGCCCATCACCAACTGAACCGCACCACATTCTTGGGCACGTCGGAGCATGAACATTGTGAATTTGTAAGGGTGAACTTGGGCCGTCGAGTCCTTCCCTGAGAGTGATGACCATGACTCGAGAACGTCTTCTCGCACCCAGTCAAGGTCTTCTGGGAGATCTAAATCGACTGGCTTCTTCTTTGACACCCGCGAGGATTTCGAGAGATTTCCCTCGAGCGAGACGGTCTGTAGGCGGCGATAGGCCCACTCATCCTCTCCGTTGTATTCTTCTGCAAGATCTTCGTGAAGTTTGAACGAAAGCGGTACCAGTTGCGATGGAAACGCCCAAAGCGCTAATAATCCTCCTGCTTTTCCTGAAGCACCAGAGGCGGGACGAGTAGATTCCAAGATGGTAATACGGTGGGTTTTAGGCGAAAAGGCGGGGTGGCGGGTGAGGTAGTAGGCGGTACAGACGCCAACAATGCCGGCGCCTGGCAGTCGTTAGTATTCGGAAGGAAAACAAAAGCCAGAGAGAGGATGAAGAAGCCGGTCGGCCGACGCGGAAGGGCGAAAAGCACGACAATAGCCCAACGGCAAGCTCTCCTCGGACAAACAATCCGAGATGTACATACCCACAATAACGATATGCTGCCGCCGGTCCGGAACCTGCGAAGACGGCATGGTGGAGCGGACGGAGGCAGACGGAGGGGCCAGCGTAATGTATTCAGTTCGCAGACGGGATGGGTTGTCGTCCGTTGTGAAGCTGATGTAGTGAGAGTAGCAAAAGCGAGGAGGCCGCCTTCGCAGTGCTGAGTGTGGCCTGACGCTTCTGCCCCGTGGCGGTGCAGCGTGGTGTGATGCCACCACGGCCACATCTGATTATGTAATCACCTTCTACTTTCGTAGCCGGTAGGCTCCCGCAGCAAGCTCCAGACGCTCCTCCGCAATCATTACTGCTAGAAAGTCCCGGAGCTCGTCGATGCTGCGCGAGTAGCCCAGCTCTTTCGGGATCAGCATCTTCAGGAACGACTGGATGCGGTCGATCGGCAGCGAGTTCAGGTTCGTGAGCATCCCCACGATGTAGGACCAGTACACCCGCATCTCTTCTGTGGCCTTCTCCTCCGCCGTCTGGACCGACGACTGCGCGGTTTCATCCATCAGCACTAGAAATCTAATCGTCAGCTCTGCCGTCGTGGGTATAAAACCTCCACTCGCAAAAATAAATTAACAATGAGGCGTCGATGCCCACCTTTCTGCGTGCTCTCCTGCGCTTTTTCAAGCAGCACATACGAGTCGCCTTCCTCTTTCAGCACACCATTCTTAACCCAGAATAATGCAGCTCGTCGGGTGGTGGCCTCGTCCAGGCGGAGTCTTTGCATCATTTCCGATATCGTAAGAGTGCCTATAATAAATAAGACGCGTTGTCGCGTTAGATAATCAGTCCACCCTCCACCGCAAACAGGGATCTTCAACGACTTACTGCTACTCTGGAACAAGTAGATCATACTCGCTCGATCAGGAGACACCGAAAACCGCAACGTCCGATCCTCCAGCTCCAGCGTAACATCCACGCTTCCCAACTTGGTCAGCCACGAAAGTTTACGTCCAGACTTTAAGGTCGAAAACTTGGCCGCGTATCGCTCCATTTGCTCTGTGATCTCTGGAGGTAGTACCAATTCCTCGTTCTTGAATGCAGGCCAAAACAATCGAGAAAGCATGGTCGCGTGAAACACTCGATTAACAGGCTCGATTCCCGGAGCTAGAATTGCCTGATCGTGAATGTTGGCATCCACTCTTTTACTTTCCGAAATGTCTTTGATCATCACGTCGCAGTTGTGCAGATCTGCTTCTCCGAATCGCAGTTTAATAAGCTCAAGATGCATGATTTCGCGGTCAATCTCGTAGTTCTTGAGCTCCAAAAGTCGATTGGCAATCACCGTCACAATCTCTTTCACAAACACTTCCTTGTTTTCATACAGAGACAAAAACTCCCCAACGAAATCGGTCGATCGTTGATTCCGGAAATCGGGAGCGGCGTCGACAGGATCTGGAACCCAGTTCATGTCCGCATAGTTGTCATCGTCGGCATCTCCCTTATGCCCAGAAACATTCGCCAGCTCTTTGCCAAGTTCAGATAGGTCTCCGGTATTGGGATCATCGACTTCCAACAAGCCATTGACGATGCACTTGACAGTGTCGTCTCGCTCACGAAGGTACCTGCGGATAGGGCGAGACACTTTGTCGAGAAGAACTCCGCGCGGGTCTAGCAGACGAAACACTTTGATAGTCGAGATGTAGAACAGAATGATATCGGTGGTATTCACGCCGCAGTGAAGTAGTCTCTGCTGACATGAAGCCTGAAAGGAAGACACAAGCTGTGTTCTGTGTTCTTGAGTCTTGATACACGACTTTAGATCCTCCAATCCCGGGATCGAGTCTGGGAACCCAATCACAATGTTGAACATCTCCCCGATGCGAAGTCTCGCCAAGCACTCAGTAGCAAGCTCAAACATGCGCTCACAAACAGCTTCGTCTTCTCGTACAAGTGCTTGGACAGTACGCGCTATGGGGCCGTATATCAATTCTCGAAGCTCTGTAAGCGCTGGTGGTTCGTCTTCCTCGCGTTCAACGCGATTGGCGTAATTCTCGTGGATATAGCGCTGAATAAAAAAGTGATAGACTTTTGCAACAGTCCGTTCAATCAGGTCTTGAACTCCAAGGGTTTCAACTCTTGTTCTAAAAGCGACCAGAAACTCATGTCGTTGAGTTTCCTTATCCTCCATCATTGCATCGTCGTCTTCCTCCTCCGCAGAATCCTCGTCTGTCGAGCGCTTCTTCCCTGATTCGGAAAGCACGTTGTCGACCAACATCAGAGAGCAGATCTGAAATTCATACTCTGATAAAGCGATATCTATCATTGCGTTGAACGAATGTCTGAAGCGCGCCTGGGCAACTAGGTTGTCGTGAAATAGATGCATCAGCGGGTGCATGTAGTGGTTCAGCGCGTCACAGAGTAAAGTCAGAATCCCCTGGACTGCTCCTGTAGACTTCTGCAAGTTGAATGGCAGAGTAGGGTCGCTGAAGTGGCCCTTGACCGCCGGTAGAGCGTGCATTACAAAGTGCGACCGTACAGCATCTGCTTGTAGTTAGCGTTGTGTATATTTGTAGATCCTGGGAAGGACATAGCAGCAAAATAAAAGGTAGTCATACCAATATACCAGTCCAGTAGCTTGCTAGTCAGTCCCAAGTTTTCCAACCTTTGAACCGAGACATTCAGGTAGTCTGGAGGCGGATGAAGCAGAGCTTTGGGGGTCATCCAGGCCGTAACTAGCTCCCAGTCTGCTGAAGCATAGGCAGAAGTATCGGCATTTCCGCGCATTACGCGTGCATCTGCACGCACTTCCGGCGCAAGAAACACCGCATTATACAGCGAGCCCACTTTTGTAGGCATACGATCCATTGCTGTTCTGTTGTTTAATTACTGCAATTTACAAGTTGACGAGCGCGACCTCTTTGTTGACGAACACGCGATGCTGTGCGTGACACTTGTGCTATTATTGCCATTTAGTGTCACTCAAATATTTTAATATGCATTCACGTGATGACCCCTTATTTTGATTCTGGCTACGCAGCTAAGCGGGAAGTGCAATCAGAATAGATCAAGAACAGCCAATATTGAAATTATACCCGCTCTTCTTATCTCAAACCTCACGCCCTCAGTTGTCGTCTGTCTTTTGCTCTATAGGCAATAGCAGAGGGTAGTGTTCTCATCCTATACCAACAACTGAGCTCCAAAGCTATCCAACGGCAGCGGTGAGAAGTCACGGCACTGCTACCAGCGATGCCATCGCACTCGCCGTCGCCGTCACCGGCCCCGGGCCTACCGCGCACGAATTCGTCTTCGAGCTCGATCTTCTCAGTCAAACGAAAACCCGCAAAGTCTGGGCCTGCCAGTGTCAACACCACAAGCAGCAGCTCAAACGCCAGAAGGCCGTCAACCACGAGTGATCACAAGACATCGCTGGCAGATGGCATATATTCGCCCGTTAATCCGCACTTCAATGATCTCACGCGGGTATCAACCGGACGGTCTAGCATAGCCTCTGTGGACACCAGCGATGAACATCGACCATCCAGCATTCCCCGCTCGGGAAACCTGATGCACACCGCCAGCATCACGTCGAATCGATCGGTCTCTACACAATCGCAACTTCAAAGAAGTAGTCACGATCAGAGCAACCGCGCGAGCCTATATCTCGATGACGACTCCCAAAGTGTTTACCATGCTCAGCCGCGGACTACAAAGGGATCAGGATCAAGCTCAAGATACTCGACCGCGTCGATGATGTCGAGCGTATCTGATTTCCAATTCGAAAAGCCGAAAAACGACGCCGCTATCGATCGCATGTTCCAAGAACTGATGGTGAGCTTAGCTGTGCTGTACACCTCACAGCAGTGATATTAACTGACGGCTATATAGAACAAACGCGACTTCAAATCTCTGCCTCAACAGGCCCGACAGCAGATGCTCAATTACCCAACCTCGAAAAAATGGATGCTGATCCATCAAGACGCGTTGACCGAACACCAAAACCAGCGACGCAGGCACTCCACCAAAGACGACGAGAGCACGCCTCAGTGGTACGTGCGCAAGATCATGGACATGACAATCACTTCCAAGCAGCTCGGCAATCTGTGGGTATGTCTTCGCACGGAGCCTATCGCTTGGGTCAAGGCATTCTGCGCAGCGCAAGGACAACTTGCTCTCTGCACCGTCATTTCACATATCAACCAAAGATACAACAGACAGACAGAAGAAACCATAGAGCGCGAATACGACCTAGTCAAATGTTTGAAAGCGCTTCTTAATCTCGAATATGCTGCCGATGAAGCGCTGCAGTCCACGAAATGTATACCAGCACTGATCGGCTCTATCGTCTCCCCCCGACTTGCGACCAGAAGACTCGTCACCGACATCCTTACATTCTTAGCTCATTGGGCCCGTCCGTATGGTCACACTCAAGTGATCAACGCGTTCGACCAGCTCAAAGCACATTTGAACGAGCAGGGCCGCTTCGATGTTTGGTTACAAACTGTTGAAGCGACCCTCGGTGGTCGAGGAAAATGGGGTTCTTTGGTGGGCGCTAGTGACGAGCTGCGGTCGGCAGGAGTTGGGTCCGAGAATCTGTTGATGGAATATAGTCTAGCAACTATTCTGCTGGTCAATATCCTTGCCCAGGGATCCGAAGACATCAAAATTCGGGTGCATGTCCGTGCCCAACTCAAGGCAGCTGGTCTATCCCGCATCATGAAGCATATGCTCGGATTCAACTATGACTTGGTCAATGAGCAAATCCAACAGTACGAAGATGCGGCGGCTCTGGATTACGAAGATCTGATGGAACAGCAGCAAGAGGAGGAAATCCGCGATCTTGATGATCCTGTTGAGATTGCCGAAGATATCTGGGCACGCGTGCGGGGTACAGCATCTGAGGATTTTTTCGTGTCCTCGATGCAGCACTTACTACTGGTACGCGATACAAAGCCAGAAGATACCGCCCGGCTGTTTAAACTCATTGATGGTGTCCTGTCCTACGTCGCTATGGACCGGATCCTTCCCGATCGCGATTTACGATCGACCCTACAGTATTCAGTTCATGAAATCATGAACAAAATGTACTCTGACGAGCAAGCCCGACGCGCGTTTCTTGACGCTATCGAAGCGAAGAAGCGCGCCGATCAGGCGATCGCAGAGCGAGACGAGATGCGGAAGCAAGTTGATATGGGCGCCGATGGCATGGTCGCTAAGCTCAAGAAGGAGGTTGCTGAACAGGCTGAGATCATCAGACTTCAACGCCGTACTAATAATGCGCTCCGCCATGAGTTGGAAGAACTGTCAAAGTCACATATGAATCATTTGCAGAGCTCTGAGATTGAGATCCGAGAACTTTATTTCCAGCTCAAAGAGGCCGGATTTGTTCTCAATCAACCGGTCAACGGGCCAAACTATGATCCCATCAGTTCCGAAGCGAAAAAGAATGTCATGCGCAAACTGGAGCAGCAGATGGCTGTCAAGGAAGCCGAGGTCAAGAATCAAATTAAACAGCTCGACACCCCGGTGGAGATCCAGCCTAAGCTGCGAGAACTGCGCGAGACAAATGTTAAGATGCAGGAAGCTGAGCGGGGCGCGGCTACAAGCGGAAGTGTCAGGGGTCCGCGAGCTTTGCCTACAACCGCTCCTAATAGCCTATTGCAGCAGGTGGTGATGAACGACATGTCGAAGAACTTCTCGTCCGATGATGATTCATCTCTTGACGGCGGTGACCGGCTGCTGCCGGGAGCTTCGACCGTGCAACGCGGTGCCGTTCGACGTCGTAGCGTGACGTCTTCAGTGGGCTCTGTCCAGTCTGGCGCAACTAGCACTGAAACTCCGTTCACCTCGATCTCGTCCACTGCTGATATGCAAATGTCTTCATCTGGCATTAATGGAATGGCAATCTCGGCTGCTCTTCAGGAGCGACTAACGTTCATGAATGGCTCGCCCGACAAGTCGAACAGAGCTACAACCGTTATCGAGACAGGGTCGTATCCGTCATCTCCAGTCTGGCCAGGGCGAGTTGAAAACACCTCGGCTGCGTCTTCGACAACTTCTCTGCAGTCTCAGACTCCGACGCGCGCTCACACTCCGACACGCAAGTCCAGGGGCGTTCTTCAGACGCAGCAAATGCTTTCCAGCTCACCGGAGCCAAGTTCAACTACTCCAAGGTCTGCTAGCAAGAACTCTTCGAGCGATGTGATCTCTGCGAGCCAGAAGATTGCGGCAATCGTTGGTGGAGAGACCGGTGGTTCGGTGCCATCGTCTCAGAATGTTGGACAGAACTTTGGAACAGGTGTGGCAGCTTCTTCTGGAGGTTCGATGAGTGTGGGCGCGTCCATGCCTGCTTCATCGATTCCTTCTGCGCCGCCACTCCCTTCTTCGTTGGTATTAACTGCTGCCCCATCCGGCTCTATTCCCCCCGCTCCTCCTCTTCCCGGCACATCAGACCCTGCTAAACCCACAGACGGGCCCGCAGGCGCGGCTGCTCCTCCTCCCCCACCGCCACCGCCTCCTCCTCCTCTCCCTGCGAACATCACGTTCAACAATGCAGCCGCGCCTCCTCCCCCTCCACCCCCGCCCCCTCCACCTGCTCCTCCGCTTTCAGGAATGTCTACGACTGGAGGCCCTCCTCCCCCTCCTCCTCCACCACCACCTCCGCTTCCAGGAATGCTTACGGCTGGAGGCCCCCCGCCACCCCCTCCACCCCCGCCATTACCTGGAATGGGAGTTCCCAACGCCCCGCCTCTTCCCCCACCCTCACTTGCTTCCTCGGCTTTGAAACTACCCAAATCAGCCAAAGCGGTCGCAGTGCCGCATGCCAGGAAGAAAATCAAGCCCATGCACTGGGAGAAATTGGAAACTGTCGAGTGTACTGTATGGTCAATTGACGACGAGAGCGAAGAGAGTGAAGGTGAGGAGAGCGAAGAAGACAAAGAGGACACAAACATGGACGACGCCGGATCCGAGAGCGCGTCACTTTCCGAGAGCGCGTCTGGCCGCAGACGAAAGTCAGCAAAGCCGAACCGCAAGAGCACGCGCGCTGGGATATATGGCGTTCTGCGGAATAAGGGAATCTTTGACGAAGTCGAGCGGATCTTCGCGGCCAAGGAAGCCAAGAAGATCGGTGCGGGTGGGCGCTCAAAGGCTGCGGAAGAGAAGAAGAGTTTTATCTCGAGAGATCTCGCGCAGCAGTTTGAGATTAATCTGCATGCTTTTGCTAATCTTTCGGTGGAGGAGATGGTGTTGAAGATTCTGAAATGCGATAAAGACGTGCTCAAGAATCACAATGTTTTGGAGTTTTTGAATAAGGATGATCTGGTTCGAGTTCCTGATTCAGTGGTAAGTCACTCTTTTGTTTTATATCAGCCTGTTCGTGTTGCTGACATCACGCAATTATAGTCTCGCAACTTGCTTCCATACTCAACGACCTGGACGAACGGAATGATCAGCCGATCTCCCGAAAAGGACCTCACGGAGCTGTCACGCGCCGATCAGGTTTATCTCGAGCTATGCTTTAATCTGCAATCGTACTGGAAATCACGAATGCGCGCGCTCATCCTGACACAGACGTTTGAGCATGACTACGACGAGCTCGTGCAGAAGCTAAAGCTCGTTGACAGCGCAAGCGAGTCAGTCCGGAAATCGACCAAGCTTCGTGATTTGTTTGACATCATCCTCGCCGTCGGAAACTACATGAACGATCCGACGAAACAGGTGACGGGATTCAAGCTGAGCTCGTTGCAGCGGTTGGCGTTCACCAAGGACGAGAATAACACAATGACCTTCCTGCATTATGTGGAGAAGATTGTTCGAACCTCGTTTGAGGACTTGGATGGATTCTTGGATGATTTGAAGGATGTGTTGTTGGTGTCCAAACGTGAGTTTTCAGATTTTTCTATAGATGTTTTAAAGCGCAGTACTGACCTTGTGCGTGTGATAGTCTCTATTGAGCAAGTACAGTCCGACTGCAGGCAGTTCATTCAAGCAGTCAAGAACGTTCAGGACTCAATTGACTTTGGAAACCTATCAGACCGCTCGATCTTCCATCCCGAAGACCGCGTGCTTAAAGTCGTCCTGCCCTTCCTTCCAGAAGCGCGAACGAAGAAGGAGTATCTCCAAGAGCACTTGCAAAACACGGCGCGCACATTCGACGACGTTTTGAAGTTCTTTGGTGAGGATCCCAAAGACGCTTCCGCGCGACAGAGCTTCTTCAACAAATTCACAAACTTCGTGCATGATTTCCAGAAAGCGCGCAAGGAGAACTTGCAGCGCGAAGAGGAGACCAGGGCGTACGAGTTGCGCCGCAAGCAGATGCTCGAGCAGCAAAAGAAGTCTGAGGAGTTATCCGCCGCCGCCGCGGCTTCTTCCGGATCACCGAGAAAAGAGGGCGATACGGCGGTGATGGATAATCTGCTGGCCAAATTGCGAGCCGCGGGACCTCAGTCTGGCGACGCGCGCGCAGCTCGTCGACGAGCGGCGGCGAGGAAAGCGCAGGAGCAGAGACGGGCGCGCGATGCCGGCGAGAACAAGGACGGTACATCTGAATCCGCCTCTGAGGTTTCAGAAACTGTCTCGCGCGCAGAGTCCGAGACGCGGGCAGAAAGTCCAAAGAAATCGAACGAGGCAGATGACAAGCCCTCAGGAGAGCAGCCGGCAGGGGAGCAGGAATCGGTCAAAGAAGAATCTCGCGATTCTGCTAAAGTCATAGAGGACGAAGTGAAGGATGAGGGGACGAGTAATGGCAGATCGGAAAGAGAGGAATCGGTATGAGGTTTATGAATTTTGTTTTTTTTGTATTCTTTTGTTTTGTTACGATCGCTGCATCTAGCATACTACACATGGTCCTTGTGGAAGGTATTCCTCTACCTTATAATTATTTTCCTTTTTTGAATACTTTGGGAATGGAGCATTATATTCCTCCATTAATTCTACGGCTCTTCTAAAATAAAGAAATTTTCAGATTATGGCCCATCACTAGCTTACAAACAATCAGATCATAAAGACAAACGAGATAACTCCTATATTCAAAAAAAAAGAGAAACTTGACTCGATTTATCGGATAAAATAGATAAATGAGAAATTGTAAAAAAAATATAACCCCAGAGCAATCAATCGCTAAACACCGACCAAGGGAAATGTCATCATCAATAGTTCGTTTATGTGACGTAGTTGTTTACTCCCAAATTAATTTTTGCTTTTTCGATGCGCGAAAAGAAATAGAAATAGAAAGACACACACGCGCTTAGACATATCGACGACTGGCAAGTGGTTGCGCCTGGATCGGTTGCTGCTGCGGCTGCTGCTGCGGTGGAAGACCCTGAATGTTGCCGACGAAATCCTGGCCGAGGGCGATTGCTATTGGATCTTGACCGGGCGGCAACGAGCGGGAGACGGAGCAGTCCTTGTGCGCGTTCAAAATGCCTTTGAGATTCGCAACCTGTTCTCTGAGAGCCAAGACCTGCTGGGTCAGGTTGTCGTTTTCGTTTGCGTAAAAGTCGCATTTGGCCTGCAGGCTTTGAAGCCACTGCTTCTTGCGCTGGCGACACTTGAGCGCGGCGACGCGGTTGCGCTCGAGAAAGTTCTTGCGCTTTTCTTCGTCGGTCATTTTGCGGGAGTCTTGGCTCCCGTCGTCGTGGGAATCGGTCGGACTTCCCTTGCTGTCATCGATGTCGTCCGCGTTGCTGCGCTCGTCGTCATTCTTGGAGTCGTGGTGGTCGTGGTTTGTAGAGGGCGAGACGGCTCCGTCGGCACCCTTGAATCTTTTGTTGCTGGTCTGCGGCTGGTCGTCAGCCTTGCGCGTGTTCTTCCGGTTGTTACCGCGTCTTTTGTCCGGTTTGTCGTCCTTGAGGTTCGCGGTGTTGGACGTGGTCGAGGCATCGACGGATGATTTGTTGGCGTCGGCCTGGCCCTGGCTGAGGAGGAAGAGTCCGTTCGCGGCCACGCTGGCCGAATCAGCAGCAATATTTTCGGGCTTCTGCGGACGCGGCTCGGGCTTAGCCTCTTTCTGCAGAGAATCCGAGGTCACCGAGACCTCGATAGGAAGCGGAGTTTGCGGGAAGGAGGTAGCCGCGATGCCGGCGGGGGTGGTGAGCCCGAAGATCGCAGCGGATGTGGGAGAGGGAGCAGGGAAAATGGAGCCGGAGCCACCAGGCGTGAGGCCGGAGCGGATGCCGGATTCGTTGGGCGTGAGGCCGGAGCGCAGATGGGAGTCGACGAAAGCTGCGGCCTGCGGGCCCTGCAGCATTGCCGGGGAGAGCGGGCCCGAACGAAGGGAGTTGAGGGACCAGTAGCCGGCGGCGCCCTGGGAGGCTGGGGTGCCCAAAAGGGAGGAAGGCGAGGCTAGGGAAGCCACGGGCGGGAGCAGGGCCTTTTGGGCCGAGGTCGGAGTGCCCTCTTTCGAGGCAAACGACTGCTCGAAGGGGTTTGGTTCGAGATCCAGTTTGGCGAAGGTGGGGTGGGGAGGGAGCGTAGAGCTGGGGAGGTCGAGGGTCAAGGTGGGCGCAGTGGCGACTGCAGGGAAAAACAACAAGGCGGAAGCGGTCAGCGGGCAGAGCAAGAGAGAGAAAGAAGAGGGCGCCCGGGCAGAGCACCGGCGACGTAGACACACCTCAAAGAACAGGCAGAAGGCCTTGGAGATGGTGATGATGCGGCGCGGAGGACGCGTGTGAAGCGAGGAAGCGCAATGATCGAACGATGACGACGGCGATGACGAAGTTGCCGGGGCGGTGACGTACTTTATACGCTTCCTGTGCGCTCGCGATCTGCACACTTGTGCCGCCGGTGTTGGTGCACTTGTGCATTATTAATGTATTATGTCATGTTTCTATTACTGCTGACTAACAACAGCCCAAACTCATCCGCCCGCGTGTCTATCCGCGCCAGATCAACAGCATTGTCGTCCGGCAGCTCTATGCTCCGCAGCAGCAACGTAAACGTCCTCATCAGACCCCGGAACTCGTCCTCCGTCGCCTGCTCGCCAGAGTACCGCACGGCCTCGTAGCCCGCGATGAACTTCCGCGCAAGCTCCATGTCGACGTCTATATATGCCACCAAAAACTCAATGTACTCCGTCAACGTCGTCGACGGCCGCCGTCCCAGCTGCGGGTGCAGCCCGCGCGCCTTCTCCTCCAGCAGCTTCACGCTCTCCATCAGCACCTCCAAATACGGCACCTGGGGAAAGTCAACGCCGGCCTGCGACGGCGGCGGCAGGCCGGGATGATACACGTTCTCGGTCGGCGCGAGCTTCTTCTTGATCATCTGGCATCGCGCCAGCTCGCTCTCGATCGCGAGCGCGCAGTTCTTTGGCAGCTCGTGCCGGCCCGGGACGTAATACTTTGGAATATCCGCGAGCATCAACCGCACCGCGTACAGTCTGAGCAGGCAAATCACCAGCGACACGATCCCGACCGCAACATACGTCGCCGCCACAATCGACTCATTGTATATCTGTTTGTTGCGATATGACTGCGAGATCAGATCTGCGGGGGTGACAATCACAAAGCCGCCGGTGAAGAATATCAGCACCGTCAAACTGAACCGGTACAGGAGATGTGAGGTCTTTGCCGAAAGCATTTCGTAAATCTGTGTCGAAGATTTCCTGAGCTGCTCAGCGTCTGATAGTCGATAGGGTCACCCTATATATTCTGCTAGCTCTGTTTGCCACGCATTGATGTCGAGTGCTGTTCGTAGAAATGTTTGTCAAACTCTTTCGACCAGCAAATATTTTAATTCAATAATCCAGAATCCAAAGCCCGGAACAGTCTTCTGGATGACGATGTTCGCAAGCAGCCCGGCCGGTGCAAAATCGACAAAATCGAGCTGGGATAAAACCAGCGGATCCATCGCAGCCGCACGGAAGTTACCCGGACTTTGGCTCATCTCATAATAACAGGTTCACTCGAGATCCTGATCTGACTGTATACAAAGCAGAAAGAGCACAGCAGAAAGAGCACAGCAGAAAGAGAATATGGCGGACAAGGAAAACAGTAAACTTGCTATCACTCCTACCAAAGCATCTTGCTTTCAGCTGCCGAGCCTGCCGCCGTCCGCGGCACCGCGTGCGCCTATCCAATATGTTGATCTGGCCTCTCTACCTGAAGACTTGCTCGCTCGCCATCCCCACGCCAGAGAGCAGGACGATATCTTTTCTGAGCACACTCCAGATATCGATACTGGGCGAGTCTCTGGCCTTCAGATGGCACTAGCTGAAGGCCGAACGACTTATCTTAGTCGGAAATTCGAGTCGCTCTTGGTATTCAGATACTCTCAGAAAACAGAGCGCAACGTCTTCTCCTAACACATCAATCTACTTATTTAGGACGACAGAGAAGTCTCCCCATCTAAAAGACCTCAGCTGAGAAACTTGAACAAGCGCTTAAGAGCAAGTCTTGTGGTCAACGGCGCTGTCGCGCATCGCGTGAGCGCCGTCTCTCCCTCTCCAGTACGGCCACAGACCCGGCGCCGTCAATCGAGCCCGTCGGGTCTTCCCCGTCTACTAAAAGGCTTTCGCAGGAGGAAATCGTCTACCACGACGGAGAATATGAAACTTGTGACGCCAAAAGACTTTGTTGACTACTTGAATTCTAGAACCTCGTCGTCAGACTCCACGTTTGCTTTGAGCGCAATACGCGAACTCCGAATCAACCTGCGCGGAGAAAGTATCAACTGGCTCAACCGGTTCTTAGACATTGGCGGCATCGACGAAATTTCAAGAGCTCTATCTACTATCACATCTATGGAGTGGAGGTCAGAACTGTGCTCACTCTAAGTTCTTGCTTCTTTTCGATACTAACTACTCCTATAGAGAGTGCACGGATGACTACTTGTTTCACGAGTTCATGCTCTGCCTTCGGACAATATGTTCTTCGAAGGTGGTTTTTCTGTTTTCCAATCATTTTCAAACTGTTTACTAACCTAGCGGATATCTATCCACGCTGTTCTGTTTAGCTCGGCCAGATCCACATGACTGCTATATCCCCCTTCTGTTCCCCTCGCTGATCAAATTTCTGTTTTCGGACTGGCAACCATTCGATTTCGCAGATCGAGAGTGTATCCTAAGCCTACTAATAGCCTACCTCCGAACCTCTCCATCCAACCAGCGCGCTTTCCGTACCCGTGCGATTCTCTCGTATTTAGAAGACACGCATGCCGCTACAAACGAGCTGCAGCCAGAGTTCATCGAGCTCTCTCACAGCCCGCGGCCGTACCAGAAATGGTCTTGCGAGTGCCTTGATGTCGTTCGCGACGTGTTCTGGATCTTTAAGCATCCGTCTGGAGTCCATATCCGTCTGTCGCCAAACAGATATAGATTACTAGACGACATCTTCAGCGATCAGACGTCAGATCAACAGCTCAGACCCAAAAATCTGTGTCGGTCGAAGGTACTAGATATCGAAATCGCAGCAACGGACTACTTGGCCAGCCACATCGAGCTCATGAACCTCCTCCTTTGTTCCTTACCTGGCACATTCGAGCGTCTCGAGCTGCGGAACCAATTAAAACTAGCCGGCTTCGAAACCCTGATTGGCAAGCACCTGCGCAACGTCGCAAACTCATCAAAGTACTCAAGACGGCTAGGCGCGAACCTTGAGATCCTCGTCACTTACGCGTTTTATGATAACTGGGACACCACGTTCATGAGATGTGGTATGCAACGCAGCGGCGGCGGCGGGATTGGTAGGATGCGCGGGTCGCGCGTCGAGAGAGTCGAGCCTTTGAAGAGCGAGAGCGAGTTTATTGCTGAAGTTCCGGCGGCTATGAGTGTTTGTAGTGACGAAATCTTTAGTGAAGCAGATATGCAGTATGCGTAGCGCGTTTTCTCGTTTAGTGATTATACTAGAATATATATATTTACAACCTCTATGAATATTTACATGATCCCGCGTACTCTTAGTATCCGAGCTTCTTCGTGTCGATACAGAGTTTCTCTCTCAATCGACATATCCGATCGAGTTCGGCTGTCGATAGCGATGTGGGGGATATCAAAAACAGAGCGTCGTGACGGAGATCAAGCAGTGCTGTTATCAGCATATACAGCTGTGCTCTTTTCTGCTCGAGCGTCAGACCGGAGGTAATGCTGAGAAGAAAACATTAGCAACACAGTCTGATTCGAGAAAAGCAAAGGAGATGCAAAAAACTCACCATCCACGCTGGAGCAAAGCCCAATTTACCTCCCTCTCGTCCATCTTCCACACCCCACCCCACCGTCCGATCAACACATTATCCGCTCTCAAAAACGCCATATGCGCCAACAACGCCTCCATCAGCGGCGCGCGCACGACCAGCGCCGCCGGCATCCAGCTCGGAAGCATGCCGACCGCTTTCGCAATCTTAACTAGCTCGTCCTGCGTGCACGTCGGGATTGCTTTTTTGAACGTGTCGATCGTCGAGGCTGAGAGATCGGGTGTGCCGTGGGCGCTGAGATATGTCTTGCGCGCAGAGAGGATGCTGGCCTCCCATGCTTTTATAATCCCGTCCTCTGCACTTTTTGATAACTCGACCGACGGCGCAAGACTCGGCATGCAGAACCGCGCAAAAACCGCATTCATCCCAACCAACGACAAAACCCATGCCGTAAACGACCCCGTCCTCCGCAGGGCATGAAACTCCGCCCTCGTAAGCTCGCTTGGATCAGGCACGTAGACTTCAATTTGCTCGGTCTTGGTTTTCGTTGGAGTCGACCCCGTGGTCGCGTTATATTCCTTGCGCATGTCGTCGAGCGTCGCGGCGACTGTCGTCGACGGCCAGGTGTCGAGTTCGCTCGCAATCACGGAGGATACGAGCTCTTTGAAGCCGCCGGGTGGGATGCTGATCCGTTGGTCGACAGAGTCTCGTAGACGGCGCGAGGCGATAAAGTACCAAAACACGTCAAGTAAATGTTTTGGAAACATCACCAATTTCAAAACAACCGGGTATTTCGTCAACGACGGACTCCGACGCTGCACATTCAGCACATCGCCCTCGCCGCTCTTACTCCTCGCGCTAGTATTCTCGACCCAGTGCTGCCAATTGATCACCGGATACGGCCCGGTAAGCTTCAACGCCTTCACCGCGCTGTCCAGCGCAAGACTAGCGCCCCGGCTCGACTTTGGCTCGGTGAAAAGACCGTAGGGGGATGCATCTGGATGCCGCAGGTTCGGGTTCGTGGTCGGATAGCGCACGGAGGGGAAGGTCTTTGGATCCGGGAAGCTGGTGCCGGAGTCGGGTAAGTCGGACGGACTGAGGGTGGAGTATGGGAGACGACGGGGTGGTATTCTGTCATGGCGGAATGTGGTCAGGACAGAGGATGGTGAGTGAGGACGGGAGATGATGATGCGACGGGCAGAGATGCGCATTATGGTCGTATCTCTCGGTCCTGCCTTTTCTTCTTATCCCTCTATTTGTGCAGATCTGGGTCTCAATTATCTAATTGCAAATTAGCAGACCATGTAGCAAAAATCGCAGTGCTGTTGCTGTGTTGCTGTTAATTGTCCGTTTCAATATGGATAAATTCAGGATCAAATTGGTTCTTTAGCGTGAGGCTTTTCAGAAACCTGTGATTTTTATTTTATTCCAACCCGCAGTCCTAAGGCCTCTGCTCAGCACATCGAAGCAGATTCATTCCTTTTAACCATACAAACATCTACAACAATTCCTCATCGATAAAGCACAATTGCAGAAACAAGACATCATGTCAACAACCTCATCCTCAGAGCCCAAACCAGGCGAAGCGTAAGTCCACCTGTCCACCTTCGTCCACCCGTTCTGCCTCCCCGATGATATCAGCGGCAGCGAGCGAGCGACAACAGCTAACGATCGAGAAATTTGACAGGGGATACGTGAATCCGCGCGGAATTCCGCAGGCGCCGTTTATCGAGGCGGTAGAGGAATATGTCCGGAGTAGGGATCAGGTCGAGTCGATCTTGCAGTCGTTCCAGGAGATGCTGAGGTACGTGTCGCCCTCAATGCTCTCTGCCTTTACTAGTTTTTAATGCAATGCTGACGTTTGATTTCTGCGGTATAGTAAATACAAATACATGGTACGAGTCGAATTGAGCAGCAGCTGATGAGACGAGGACCAGCAAAACTAACACGATATCGAATGAACAGGAAATGAGCACTCTCCGTCGCGCGGCGGGATTGCGGGAAAAGATACCAGATATTCAAAAGACTCTCGACACAGTGTTATTCCTGGATTCAAAACGGGTAGGCGAAATTGTTTCCAAGAAGAACCGCAGAGGGGTGATCAGGGTGCTAACGATTGAGGAATTTAGGACGCCGAGGAGCCTACGATGCTCACCACATTCGAACTTAACGATACCCTCTACGCAAAGGCGAACGTGACCGCCTCAGACTCTGTCTACCTCTGGCTAGGCGTACGTCCCCCCCTTACATTTCCTCCCATTCTACTCTCCTTCCATTATTCTAATCTAACGCCCCCGCAGGCAAACGTGATGCTCGAGTACCCCATCGCCGAAGCCACCGATCTTCTGACTGCGAAACTAAAGGCCGCGCAGGAGTCGCTCAAGCTGTGCGAGGAAGACCTGGAGTTTTTGCGCGAAAACATCACGACCGTCGAGGTTAACACCGCCCGGGTTTATAACTGGGACGTGCAGAAGCGCAGGGAGGAGAAGGAGGCCGGCGAGAGAATAAAGTGAATAGATTGTGTTTGAAGGGTGTATTAGTATATATAACTGAAAGATCTCTGTAACATAATGCAGCAACGCTACTACGACTCTAATCCACATCACACTCCAACAACCTAAACAACTCGCCCAGCACCCGCGCCGGATTCATAGTCAACCCGTTATGCAAAAACTCGCTCGTGACCCACTGCCGACAGCCCCTGATCTCCGCCGCGGCCTTGACCGAGAGCTCGAGGTCGACGTACGGGTCGTTGAAGTACGACACTGCGCTCACCCGCGCCGTCGTCTTGTTCAGCGTCGAGAGATCGTAGAGGGCCGGCCAGTCTGCTTTCGTCGCTAGTTTGTCGGCTACGGCTTTCATCGGGCGCAGCTCGGCGTAATCGTCAAACATTGATTTGTAAATCTGACAAGAGTTAGCATACTCTCGCTTCGAAAGGTCTCAAACTGGGTCTTACCATTTCGCCGGTGAAATAAATAGGGATACTCTCATCTCCCTGCGCGATTATATGCTCAAAGTTGAAATACTGCGCATACCCCCCACGAAGCCTCTCAGCAGACCAATCACTCGCTTGTCTAGAAACAAAACCCAATCAACATTCATCTCCTCCCACTCGCAGTCATGATAAGGTAATACTCACCCTTGACAGTAGATAGCCTCATGCACACATGCGTACAAGATATTCGAATCAAAGCCCTGCGCGTTCTGGATCCGGCTAAGAGTGTTATACGTGATCTCTCCAAAATGGCTCAGATCAAACGCAGCTTTCGACACAAGTTCTAAACGCATCAAATAGGTCAGCACATCACTCACATCTCTCTTCAAAGGCAATATGAACCTACGATGTACACCATCCAGGCCCTGATGTCTTCCGAAATCCAATCCGAGCTGCTGAAACCGCTCGACAGAGAGAGTGCCGCCGTTCGGAAGCACGACGGGCTTGGATGCCAGAAATGTGTAGATTTTTCTTAGCTTGGCGACGTCTTGGGGGAATTTCGTAAAGTACGCCTCGTTCCGTTTGATTACGCGCTCTTACCAAATACAATCAGCTCTGCATCTTCTCCCCATCAAGAAATTCTTCATCAAAAAAAAAAAAAGAAAACTCACTGTAAAGAGCGTCGTAAACCGGATCCGGGGAATCAACCAAAGGCGGCACACCGCCCGTGATCAGCACGTCTTTCAAGCTCGCAGGGAAGAACGAGAGATAAGTCACGCAGCAGAACCCGCCGAACGACTGTCCGAGCAGCGACCATTTCTTCTCTGTCGCGTCCTGGAGTAGCGTCTTGCGGATTTGTTCGCAGTCCTTGACTGTGTGTTTTGAGTATTTGTTAGAAAAGAGCGGTGGGGAGAGAGGGGGGGGGAGGGAGGCGTACCGATGTTGTCTGCTCTGAATAGAGATAGGTAGTGAGCTTTCGCGTCGTCGGACTCTGGAATGTCAAAATCTTGTTAGCACACTTTTCGTATACTGTTTAAGTATTTCTTGAGAAGGTGAGTGAGCGGTACCAAGATCCTTCAAAGTTCCGTATGAAATCGGAGAGCTATATCCAGTTCCTCGCTGGTCGAGATAGAGCATCTGATGCAATACACAAAATCAGCCTTCTGCACTCGTAAATTCCAACACGCACAAACAGTTCTCATACCTGATACCCTCTATCCAAAACCTCCTTTGTCCGACCACTTTTCGACAACGGCGCCTCGCCTAGATCCGAGACGTAAAGCATTAGCCGTGCTTCCTTCCAATCACCAACCCGACCACCAACGCAGCGTACATTCAAACCCCGGTCCGCCCTGCAGATAAACCACTACCACCCAAAACCTCAGTCAGCATAACATAATCCAAAAACTAAACAGCGCGGGCGTGGCGACTGACTGTAAGGCCGCTTGCATGCGTTCGGATCATTCTCGCCTGCCTCGTCACTGGGCACCACGCGTCGGGCGTAGATCTTGATGGTGGTGGTCGAGCGCGTGTCGTTGTAGTCTAGCGGGACGTCGAAGAGGTATTCGAATACTTTGATGCCTGTCCGTGTTATGTCTCGCGTTAGTCAAAACCGTGCGGATGAGGGATTGGTTGCTCGGGGGAACTATTGATGATTGATACCTTGCACGGCGTACGTGTCTATAATTTCAAACGCAGTCATGGCGGCGCGCACTCACTGCTCTGGTAACAGCAGAGGAGGTAATTGACAAACAAGTGCTACTAATTATCAGAAGATGTCGGGTGCGGTCTCGACAGGGACTATTTAGCAGTGCTCAAAGTAGCAAGCCGAGTGAGGCTCAAATGTGTGTCCTCTCTCTGATATCATCTACCCGCATTACATCATCGTGAAAACTCTACATCTCTAAACTATCATACATTTCCTAGCTACAATCAATACTGCTGCTGATGCTGCTGCTGTCCTTGCTGCGCAAGCGCCCCGAGCAAGTACTGCGTCAGCGCGTTCTGCGGCAGCCCGCCGACTTGCCCGCCAAGCTGTGCAGGCTGCGGTGCCATCTTTTGCTTTGTGCGGAAGACAATCTCGGCTCCTACCGCTGGATCCTCAGAGATATATTCTAGATGATTGTTAGTTCTTTTTCTCGACTCGCACGACAAAAGATGAAGTGGACTCACCATCGAATTTAACCGACGTAGATCCAGGAACCCGCTCAAACACCTGAAGCGAGATCTTTGACTGCGCTTGCAGATCGAGGTTCAAAAACACGACACCGTAAACTCCCTCCAGTATCATATGCAGAATCACTGATGTCATCGATAGCCGGGATGACACGTCCATCACGTCCACCTTGATTGCTCTGTCTTCAAACGCCTTGCGAACGAACCAAACGAAATTCCTAGATATGATTATTCCATCCGTTAGCCACGATCTCAAAAGCACAAGGAATCTTTCGACAAAACTCACCGATCAACACTCTCAGTCACCAAGATCTGGCATTCCGGAACATCCTCAGGCCTCCGCCGCGGCGCCCGCCACTCCTCAGACGCAACAGGCGACGGCGACCTACCCCCCCTTCTCGGCGGCGACCGCTCGCGATACCGGTCTCCACGCCGACGAGGCGGCGAGATCTCCCGACGATCGCGAGATCTCCCACCGCTGTACTCGCTGCCTCGGTCATTAGATCCTCCGACGTAGGAACCGTAGCCGCCGTGGAAGTCGTTACCGCCGCCGCCGCCGCCTCTACGGGGAGGAGAGACCGAACGGCGTGAATCATACCGGTCGCGCTCGCGATCTCTGCCGCCTTTTTCTCTGCGACCTGACTGTGCTTTTGACTCCTCGAGATCTAGATATACCCTTGTTAGACTCAAAATAGCAACTGACGGTAGAGAACACAGCTACTCACGAATCCTGCGCCCGTTGATCAACGTCCCCTGCTCAGCAGCGATAGCATTCCTACAATCCTCCGCCCGTTCAAACTGCACAAACCCATACGACTGCTTCAACGAGATCTGCGCGAGCTTGCCAAACTTTGCAAACATCTTATACACGTTCCGTTTCTCGACCGAGTCGGTCGGCAGGTTCCCGATAAACAGCCTCGCGCCCTGCGGAAACCGCTCCCAGTCGTTTTTAGACATGCACTCGGATTCGTAGTCGAGGAAGGCGCTGTAGGACGCCTCTTCTTCGGACGTGAACGGATCAGAGAGGTCGGCGGTGGTGTACTCGTTGAACGCGTCGCCTTCGCTTCGGCGCTTGCGCCGGCGCAGGTTTCCCTCCTGGTCGAGAGAAGACTCGTTCTCCTGCTTGCGAGCAGCGGAGCCGTCGTCGACGAAGAACGACGCCTGGCTGTTGCCGTCGTTGGAAGGCGCGGGCGGCATTGCCGCAGGCGGGACAGTGATCCCGGCCGACATCGCGAGGCCGAGCACCGACTCGATCGAGAGATTTGAGAAGGAAGGCGCGGGGGTAGTTGATGCCGGCTGAGGCTCAGAGATTGCGGTTGGTGGGAGTGGAGAGGTAGATTCTTGAGGGGGAGCAGGTGGATCTTGCTCGGTGTTTGCAGACGCGTCGGTCTCGTTCAAGGCAGGCTCATTCGAGGCAGCGGCAGAGGACTCGGGTGCTTCTTCATGGGTGGAGATCGAAGCGGTCTGCTCGCTACCTGCATTTTGAATAGCTTCTGATTGCTCCGTGGGTCGAGTGTCGGAAGTTGCTTGCTGCTGTTGCTGTTGCTCTACTTCTTGTTGCTGGGGGAGCAGATCTTCTTGCTGCTGCTGCTGCTGCTGCTGCTGCGGAGGGTCTGGAATTTGTTCAGACATTTGTTGTATAGTTTAGATGTGAGCAATAACAACAACAGAGAAGGAGAAACCGGTAGAGGAATGATCTTTTCTTGCGATATGGAGAGGAAGATACGAATTTTTGTGTTTACTACCAGGGAAGAAAGATGATGAGATGGCGATGGGATCGGGTCGAACAGAGGTAGGACTGGTAGGATAATCGACAGTTATCAAAACTTTTGAGACGAAGAAGTAGGCAGATGGAGATGGAGTTCAATTGGTATTTCACTGATGGTGTTTTGTAGTGGGTGGGTGGGTGGTCGAGTTGTTGAGATGGAGAAGTGAGGAGAGAAACAAGAACTCGAATAACTTCAAGCAGGGTAACGTATTACATAAGCAATTACCAATAAACTGTATCTGAATAGTAAAAAACTAGTTACTGTATTTCGTACACTACACTGAACTTCCAAACAACAAAACAATTACAAAGTAGAAGCAAACTCACGCTCACATCCCCGCCGGCGTAAACCGAGACAAAGCTGTCGCCCTACCGAAAACACAAACAAACCTCTCGGACTTTGCCTCCACGCCGGACGCCCTAAAGTTCACACGCGTGTGCCCATTTCCTGTTGTCATTGGCCGCAGCTCCCAGCAAAACTCCGAGAGAGAACCAAGTATTCCAACGCGTTTACGGTGCACGACTCGATTTGGCTCGGCATGCGCGCGATCAGCTGCGCGGGTTGGTGACGAGTGGAATTAGGAAACTGAGTTGGTATGCCGGGGTATAAAACTGGCGGGGCTCGCGGTGGCGATGATGGGCAGAGGAAGGCCAAGGTCAAGGACGAAGAAGAAGAGAAGCAGCAAGCCAGAGTGAATACAATGCGACTGCTCATCCTGCTCTCTGTGTTTATCACCGCAGCCCTCGCGCTCGCTCTGCGCCCTCACCAACAACTCGCATTCACGAAACCGCTCGATGATCTGTTCGCGACCGACTGGCACCTCTTCCGCCATCTGGGCGGCTACTCACCCTGGATCCCGCACATCCACCACAAAGGCAGCCAGGACAACACAATCAAAGACGGGGAACTGCCAGAGACGTGCACAGTCGAGCAGGTGCACATGCTGTCCCGCCACGCCGAGCGGTTTCCTACTGTCTCTGTCGGATTGAAGATGAAGCAGCTCGTGCGGCGGATGCGCGACGAGGCCGGGCCTGAGATCTTCCCGTTTCTTGATCGGTGGGAGCTGTTCTTCGACGTCGACGAGGCGACGGGGAAGAGCAGACAGCTAGAGCAGTTGACTGTGAGCGGGAAATACGCCGGCGTCGACCGCGCACGCCTGGCAGGCGAGAAACTGCGCGGGATCTACGGCCATCTGATCGAGCAGCAGGACTCAAACACCAGCGCGACGTCGATATTCTCGTGCTCGTGTGATCGCGTTGTCGATACGGCGGATCAGTTTGCGACTGGGTTCTTTGGTAACGATACTTCTTTCAACCACGTCATCGTTCCCGACCGCGACGCTTCGCGCGGAGGGGACACGCTCACGCCGGTGAAGGCCTGCACGCGGTACCGCGAAGACGCGCTCGCGGGACGCCCGAACAGCAACACGATGGCGGACCTCTACAAGCTCTCGTACTTGACTCCCACGGCCGAGCGCCTGCGGCAGATCTACAAGAGCTTCGAGTTCAGCGTCAGCGAGCTGTGGACGATGCAGGAGCTGTGCGGGTTTGACATTCTCGCGACGGGCAACGAGGATAGTCCCTGGTGCGCGCTGTTTACGAAGCGCGAGTGGGAGCAGTTTGAGTATGCGCGCGATCTGCTGCATTATTACCGGACGGGGCCGGGGACGCCGTATAGCGAGGTGATGGGGTATATTTACTTGAATGCGACGAGCCAGTTGCTGAGAGAAGGACCGGAAAAGGTCGGCAAGATATTCTTGTCTTTGTATGTTCTTATTCTGTTTTAGATGCGTTTAGAGTGAGATATACTGACTAGAGTATAGTGCACACGATGGCGATTTAGTGCCGCTGATTACGACGCTCGGCTTGTTCGAGCAGCACACGCCGCTGCCGACAACACACGCCGTGGACGACCGTGCTTGGAGGCTATCGTCAGTAGTGCCAATGGGCGGCCGCATCGTCTTTGAGCGTGTATCCTGCACCTCCTCCTCCTCCTCCTCCTCCTCCTCAGAGCAGACCGGCGTGCGTTTACTCGTCAACGACGCGGTGACAACAATCCCCGGCTGCCACTCATCCACGTCCGGCATCTGCCCACTCTCCGACTTCCTCGCGCTCGTAGAAGCCAAGGGCGCCGCCGTCGGCAAGTTCGAGGACGTCTGTGGGCTCGGGACAGGTCTCGGCCGGCGCCCGTCGTTCCTGCACCACGGCGGAGTTCTAGAGCGCGAGTAAGGTTTGCGATAAGGTTTGACGTAAGGTTTGGAAGGTGAAATTGAGTTTGGGCTATTGACTCGCATTGTTTACATGACATCATCCTTCCACTTTGTTCTTTGGCTGTTCTTTTGTTCTCGTGTTCTCCATTGTGTATGACTCTTTATGGACGGCTGTGTCCTTTATGTACGGCGTCGGTATCTTCTCTACTTATATAGAATGAATATAGAATGATGTTGGTCTTATTGAGATCAATAACAAAAATATAGCGACACGGTCCAACAAACATAAATCCCAATAACACGCAATTAAGATAACTAACACAGAGAGAAACAAAAATACACGATAGTTGGTACACTTTGCCGAACTCGCACTTTGAACAAAAGGAGAGCTCATGCAAATAGGGGAAGATCACGCTTGGACATGATAAGCATTGATCCGTAAAGTGGTGCATTGAAATGCATCATAAGAAAAGAAAGAATCGAGAGATCTCGTTCGCTCGCTTTTGTTTTTCTCCACAAATGGTTCGCAGCCGTACAGTAAAATACGACAATGAGAAAGGGAAGATGGAGGAAGGTAAATAAAAAAGAAAAAAGAAGATCAGAGCAGAGAAGGGAGTGGAATTGCTTAAGCAACCACAGTCTTGGGCTCCTCCTCAACAGGAGCCTCCTCCTTGTCAGCCCACTCCTCCTCGGCAGCCTCAGCAGCACCTTCCTCGAGGATACTGGTGTTGGTGATAGACAGAGTAGGCTTGACGGCGGCGGTGTCGAAGGTCCAGTTGGCAAGAGCGTTCTCGCAGTCGATGATGATCTGCTTGGAGCTCTCGTAGCCGTCGTACGCGGGGCGGGTCTCGCCAGGGGTGACCGGGTGGTCGTCGATGAGATCGAGGAGCGAGAGACCGTAGTTGGCAATCATGGCCAGCTTCTCGGCGTGCTCACGAAGGGCATCGAACTGGTAGGCAAAGGCAGCCTTGAGCTTCTCGCGGGTGATGTTTGAGAGCTGGGCCTCGGCGACGAGGGACTCGGCCTCGGCGCGGACGAGCTCCTGCTCGAGGACGACGATCTTGGGGGAGTTGGGGTCCTTGTACTTGAGCTGGGCGATGCTGTCGGTGATCTTCTGCTTGCGCTCGCGCGAGGGCTGGACGGAGGCCTCGATGTTGCGGATAGACTTCATGGTGACACGGTACTGGTCGTAGCGGTCGATGAACTGGTCCTCGAGCTCGCCGATCTCGTAGATGAGGACGCCGAGCTTGTCGGTGACGTCGGAGACGTCGTCGTCGCAGTCCTCGCCCCAGAGGGAGAGCTGCTTGGCGACCTCGCGGCGCTCGGAGGAGACCATCTCGATGGAGCGCATGACGTTCTTCTCCATCTTGACGAGCTGGGCGAGCTTGCGGGACATCTCGGGGCCGAAGGAGCCAGCGGCGGTGCGGCGGAAGGAGTGGGCTGCAGGGGGGGGAGTTAGTGTGATGAGGAGTGCATGAGGAGGGGGGGCGGGTACGTACAGATGGAGCCCTTGCCGAAGAAGCGGCCGGTCTTGGTGGAGGAGGGGGGAGGGGGGGAGTGGCGACCTGCTGGGCGGTCGGGGCGCGGTTGTTGCGCATGGAGTATGTTCTGTGCATGTTGATTGAGTAGAGAGAGTAGAGAGTAGAGAGGAGAGAGGGTCTAGGGAGAAGTGGTGAAGAGAAGAGAGGATGCGAGGTGTGATGGGCAGAATATAAATGTTTATTTTCAGGCCGGGTGGGTGGTGACGGTGAGGTAATCAGGGCGGCGTAGATTACGTGATTAACCGGAAGCGGACTAGCGCGCGTCATCGTGCATACGGCGAACGGCAGCGGAGGTACTGCGCTTCCAGGGCCTTTCTCGACGGTGCAGCCCCCTGGTCAGATAGAAGAGGTGACGATGGCGTATGTGTTTGTTGTGCTGTATTGTATCGTTGCAGAGCAGACATATCCACAGTATCCGCATCTCTTTGCTCCTCTTCACATCTCCGTCGTCGCAGCAGATACTGGCCCGGGCAGGGAAATTAGGCCTTCTATTTACACCTTCCTATCTCGGACGGCGCTGTACCACCCGGTACACGGCTCTGTCGCAGTCCCCGTGGCAACTTATCGAGATCTGCGCCGTCTCCACGGCAACAGATCTTACGTCACGGCGATCCTGAAACACAGTCTGTGCCTGTGCGTCATATTTGTCATCACCCTCTACTCTATTACTAACCCTCTTTAACAACACTATCAGTACTAGTACTCATCACTAATAATCTACGGGCAGCCCCCCGCTAATCTGAACAACCTCCGTGATGTCGGCTGCCACCCCGTTCGTGTACATAAACATCGTCATGTCCAGATAGTCCCGCAGCGAGCACGTCGATCCATGCCACACCGCCGCGTTGTATGTCACCGACTGGTTCCCGCGTGCGACAAACGCCTTCAGCTTGCTCAGGTCCGGCATGCCCTCTGCGAATTGTTAGTATGTAGATCGCAGCCAAATACGGGACTATAGCAGCATTTACTCACCAGCATCGTTCTCTGTCGCAAGCACCAAGTACGCCGCCTCCTCCTTATCCACCCCCATCGGGAAAAACGTCTGCGACGACATCGGGTGTCGCTCAATCATCATCGCATCATAGTGCTTAGCCGTGCGGTCAATCGTCGCCGGCGGCATGAACCGCTGCAAATTGAAGCTGCAGTACGACTCCGGGTTGAACTTGGACTGCTCATACTTCCCCTCTGGCTTCACCACATCTCCCTGGGTAAAGATGTTGCCCGCTCCCTTCGCCGGCAACTCGGCCGCAATCTGGTCCCGCGGCGAGATGACCGACCCGAACTTTGCAAATGCCTCTGGTGTGAGCTCTTCTGCCACCACCGTCTTGCCCGAGTAGCTGATAGTTGCGATAGTCATTGTGTGTTTATTCAATTGATATGTGCAGTACAAGTAGTAATAAGACCGATAACTCACTACAACAGCCAGAGCAGACCAGACCAGAACAGAACAGAGGAAGAGAAGAGGCGGCACGGCTATATATGCTCTCCACGCCTTCCCCCCATCTTTTCAGATGCGCATAATCCGGACCTAATTCCGCTTCTATATTTCCTGCCTTCTATAAGCCAGATGTGTCTACAAATTCTCTTATTTTAACTAGATGTTTCTTGATCAGTAGCATTGCTCTGTCTTGTCTCTCATCTCTCTTTCATATGTCTTGTCTTTTGTCTTCTCTACTCTCTCCTCTTTCTCAGCACCAGCACAGCTCTCCTCCGCTATCTCCATCTCCACCCATCACCATCCAGTGGGGGCCAGCTGGTGGGGGGCACAGTGGCTGAGCCGTGGCTAGTGCTATGGCAGTGCATCTTGCACGTGCTCTAAACTAGGGCTCAACCCTACCCACTTACCCGGCCCCAAAAGCAGTCACACGCAGCCCTCCTCCCAGACGCTCGCCTGCACGCTCGCCTGCACGCTCGCTCTGCGTTCACGCCTGCTCAGCTCGCTCAGCTATCATCTCCAACTCTCTCGAGCAACACCCTAAACACTCACCCAAACAACCCCAACTATCATCATAATGGCTGACGCTGCTCCCAGAGGAGGATTCGGACGTGGACGAGGTGGCGACAGAGGCCGCGGCCGTGGCCGTGGTCGCCGTGGTGCCCGCGGTGCCAAAGAGGAGGAGGCCTGGAAGCCCGTCACCAAGCTCGGCCGTCTCGTTCGCGCCGGCAAGATCAAGAGCATGGAGGAGATCTACCTGCACTCGCTCCCCATCAAGGAGTACCAGATCGTTGACGAGTTCTTGCCCAAGCTCAAGGACGAGGTCATGAAGATCAAGCCCGTCCAGAAGCAGACCCGTGCCGGTCAGCGCACCCGATTCAAGGCCATCGTCGTCATCGGTGACTGGGACGGCCACGTCGGTCTCGGAATCAAGACCGCGAAGGAAGTCGCTACCGCCATCCGCGCCGCCATCATCATCGCCAAGCTCTCCGTCATCCCCGTCCGTCGTGGATACTGGGGTGCTGCTCTCGGACAGCCCCACTCCCTTGCCAACAAGACCACCGGCAAGTGTGGTTCTGTCTCTGTCAGAGTATGTTCTTCTCCTCAATTTGTGCAATTTGTGCAATTTGTGCAATTTGTGCATTTAAATTTGTATGAATTGTATAAAAGAAACAACTCACTAACACCAACACAGCTCATCCCCGCCCCCCGTGGTACCTCCATCGTCGCCTCGCCTGCCGTCAAGAGACTTTTGCAGCTCGCTGGTATCGAGGATGCCTACACCTCGTCCTCGGGCTCGACCAGAACACTCGAGAACACCCTCAAGGCCACCTTCGTCGCCATCGGCAACACCTACGGTTTCCTTACCCCCAACCTCTGGAAGGAGACTGCTCTCGAGCAGTCCCCGCTCGACGTCTACAGCGACCTACTGGCGTCGGAGAAGCGGTCCTACTAGATACATTAATGTTGGTTTTCTCGTTTAGTTTTCATTTTTTATTTTTGCCTCGTTTGGGTCTTGTATAATTTCAAAGTTTAGTGTCTAAAATTGGGGTATGACGGCGACCAAAAGAACTTAGCTGTGTGTATAAAGTTATATTGAATAGCTACCTTTTTCATTATAAGAGCTATCATCTAGTTCTCTAGTTGTAGTTCTCTCCTACCTCTCTCTGTATGTAGATAGTCGTAGTGAAGATGAGTCGACACTCAAACTTTAATATCACCGATTTGAAATAGCGCTCTCGAGCTCGAGTCCTCATATCAGGACACCACTCCACCACCACCTCACCACCCCACGTTCAACTCGCCCATATTCACCATGGCCCAGTCTGCTCCCGAGCGGGCGATCAAGTCGCTGCTCGACACCGATCTGTACAAGCTGACGATGCAGGCCGCGGTTCTTGACCATCATCCGGATATCGGTATCGCGAGATCATTGACTTGTCCATTATCTGTTGCCGCAATCCCGAGACTAACCCGCTTGTCTGCTCTCTAGTGGTCTCGTACACCTTCAGAAACAGAACGCCCGAGAAGAAACTAAACAAAGAAGCCTTCGACTGGGTATCCGAGCAAGTCAAACGTCAGTCCACTGCTTTGTTGTTCCCTCACCACCCGCTAACTCTTCTACCAGTCCTTGGATCGCTCGCGTTCACAAAAGACGAACTGACCTACCTGCGCTCAAACGTAAAACAGCTACCGGGCCGCTACCTCGCCTTCCTCGAGACCTTCCGGCTGAACCCCGACAAGCAAGTCTTTCTGTCCTACAACCCGGCCACGCAGGAGACGAGCGCGCGGATCGAGGGTCTATGGGTCGAGACCATCCTGTACGAGATCCCGCTGCTCGCGCTCATCTCGGAAGCCTACTTCAAGTTCGTCGACACCGACTGGGACTACTCCGGCCAGGAGGCGCGCGCGGAGGAGAAAGCGCTCGAGCTGCTCTCGTTCGGTTGCGCGTTCTCGGAATTCGGCACCCGCAGACGACGCTCGTTCAAGGCCCAGGAGATTGTCATGCGGGGCCTCGTCGCCGGCGATGTAAAGTACCAATCGAGCTCAGACGCGAACGTCTCGGCCGGACTTAAAGGAACCTCGAACGTCTACTTTGCGTGGAAGTTTGGAATCCTGCCCATCGGCACCGTCGCGCACGAGTGGATCATGGGCATCGCTGCCATCACGCAGGATTACTCAAACGCGAACCTGCTCGCGATGGAGCAGTGGCGCAGCACGATGGGCGACCGCAACGTCGGCGTCGCGCTCACAGACACCTTCGGCACCGACGCGTTCTTAAAGGTCTTCACGCCAAAGCTCGCGAGTATATACAGCGGCGTGCGGCAGGACTCGGGCGACCCGCTTGTGTTTTTGGAGAAAGTGGCGAGGTTTTATGATGAGAAGGGGATCGACAAGTCGAAAAAAGTGATTGTGTTTAGTGATTCGTTGGATGTGGAGTCGTGTAAGAAGTACAAGGCCGCCACAGATAAGGCAGGCATGCTCTGTTCATTCGGAGTCGGCACCTTCTTCACCAGTGAGTTCTCTCCTATTATCTTTATTAAACAACACAGACTAATTAGTTCATAGACGACTTCCGCACCCTCTCGCCCCCCACAAAAAATCCACGCCGCTCAACATCGTCGTCAAGCTCGCGTCCGCAAACGGCAACCCGGCCGTCAAAATCAGCGACAATTTGGGCAAGAACATGGGCGACAAAGCGACCGTGCAGCGGGTTAAAGAGGAGCTTGGGTATGTTGAGCGTAATTGGGCCGGCGGCGATGAGGATAAGCGGTGGCAGGATCCGTCGGCGGCGGCGGCGGCGGCGGCGGAGAGCGGAGCTGTGGCGAGGTGAGGTGGATTATGTATTGTAGAATAAAGTAAAAGAAAAGATGAGATGAGATTGCATGATTACAAGATTTATTGTACACTACAGACCCGAGAAATACCGAAAGATGGATCCAACAGTCAACTGATCGGCCGGATCAACTTTTGCTTGCTGCAGCGCGAGCGCCTCGTCCAGCTCTTTCAGCAGATCCCGATGGTTCTCAATGTACTTTTTTATCCGCGGGAATTTCTCATCTATAACCGCATTCACAAACGACACGCTGTACGAAGGCACGGTTTGCACCAGCAAATGCGCAATCAGAAACACATCAGCCGTGCCAGGCCTGTCGCCAAACAAAAACAGGTCGCCGCCGCTGAGAGCGTCCTCGATCGGGGCATACCCTTCTGTCGCGACACTCAGCATGCGCATCACGGCGCCAAACTCCTCAGACCCGCCGCGCACGACGCCGACGGAGGAAGTCGCGCCGCCGATGGCCTGCTTGACGCGGTCGACGACGGACTGCGGCACGTCCTTGCTCACGGCGGCGTACTTTATCGTCTGTTTTTTGAAAAACGAAAACCCCGGGACGGCGTTCTCCGCTCCGCTGCCGCCGAGTTGCTGCTGGCGTAGGTTGTCGGGCGAGTTCTCGGCAAGGTCGAGGTTGTAGACGTGCGCGATGCGGTGCTTCGCGTTGTTCATCATCCACAGCGAGGCGGCGTATCGGGCGAGCGAGGGAGGCAGCAGCGCGAAGAGGCCCGGGCGGAAGATGTATTGGAAGTGGAGGACGTGCAGGCGCTGGATGTAGAGCGAGATCGGTTGCAGGGTTTCGGAGACGTAGGTCGAGAGGACGGTGTCGCGCGCGGGATCGGGAGTCGGGAGGACGACGTCCTGGGATTTGAGGAAGCGGAGGACTTCGAGGATGCCGGAGGCTACTATCTTGCCGTCTTTCCGGAGCGCGGGTAGACGCACTGCAAAGTATCAGTATTATAATCAGAAATCAGCAGAGGTGGTAGGAACAGCAACACTCACTATCAGGAGACACGAGTGGATTCGAAGACGGCACGACGAGGTATTCGTCAGTCGGCCCGTCCGCGAGCTCGAGATAGAGCATTGCTGCGAGACAGTCTGCGTCGAAGGACGGCAGCTCTGCTATCCTTCCCCAGACGTGTAGTTCGTACATGCTGCTGTTGCTGTTGTTGTTGACTGTATATATCTCGATTGAGTAGAAAGAAGACGAGCAGAGCATCTAATTTTCTCAGGGGGTGGGGACTACGTCATGTTCTTCCTCCTCTCCTCTCCCCTCCACCACTTCTACACCACCACAATGCCTCACATCACCATCCTCGGCTCGCTCAACTACGACATGGTCGTCTACACCCCGCGCATGCCCGCGCCAGGCGAGACCATGCACAGCGACGCCTTCGAGACCCACAACGGCGGCAAAGGCGCAAACCAGGCCCTCGCCGCCCGCCGCCTCAGTCCGCCGGAGACGGTCGAGGTCGCTATGGTCGGACGCGTCGGGCAGGATGGGTTCGGGAGCGAGCTTAGGGAGGGGCTTGAGAAGGCTGGTGTCGATGTTTCGCGCGTGGAGATGGTGCAGGGCGAGTCTGGCGTCGCTGTGATTTTGGTCAGTGGTCGAATTGTCAAGAGACAAGTGTTCAGACTACTAACAATAGCTTCCTCCAGGTCGAACGATCAGGCGAAAACAGAATCCTCGTCCACGGCGGCGCAAACGACACCTTCACTCCCGAGGACATCACCACCTCCCTCTTCACCGCCCACGACAACACTCCAACAGACTACCTCATCCTCCAAAACGAGCTCCCGCTCGCCGTCGTCCGCCGCGCCATCTCCCTCGCTTCCGAACTCAACATCAAAATCGTCTACAACCCGTCCCCGATGTCCCCCGAGATCCTCGAATGGCACGATTTGCTGCCTTCAATTGCCTACCTTGTCGTCAACGAGTCCGAGCTGAGCGCGTTGATCGGCGTCGACCTCGAAGTCTCCTCCGCGGCCGACATCACAAGCGAGACAATCACCGCCGGCGTCGCGCTGCTATACACAACCCGCGGCTTCACCGGCACCGTCGTCGTCACCTTCGGCGGCCACGGCTCCCTCTTCTGCGTCTCAGGCTCCAAGCCCGTCTTCCAGCCCCCATACAAGCCGGCCTCGGTCGTCGACACCACCGGCGCCGGCGACAGTTTTCTCGGCGCGTTCGTGGGCGCGATCGCGTCTGGTAGGTCCGAGGCCGAGGCGATCAGGTGGGGTGCAGCAGCTGGGTGTTTGGCGGTGCAGAAGAAGGGCGCGGCGGATAGTATTCCTTTGTTGCAGGACGCGCAGAGGTTGGTTGAGGCATCTACATAGCATAGATTTGTATTATAGAGCGTATTATAGAGCGGATGATGTAGCTATTTCAAGATCTGCGCTTTTTCACCGAGCAGCATAAATCAAACCGTCCCCTCACAAACAAACAATTCCTCTAATCTCTTTCATATCTCTTCCAAAAGCACAATATCAGACTCGATGAGGGTGATCTGAAATCATCACGTGACCATCTCAAAACTCAAGCCTCTATCGTCTCTTACTGCCTTTAGCCCTGTTTGATATTCCCTTCCCCACAAATCACCACGTCCACGAACTCCAGACAATCGGGCTCTGCTGATCTACATCAGCCTGTGCGTATAACAATCACGGAGAGGAGAGGAGGCACAGTGCGACGAGATTTCTTGGAAATAATATAATCAGAAATAATCTGGAAGCAAGGACTTACACCAAATGACCTCGAAGGCATCGAAAACGCGACCCCCGGGGTTCACCGCCGCGCGCCCGTCGTCGTCGTCGTCGTCGGCAAAGACAAAAGCCGGGGCGACGACGAACGGTATCGCGACGAACAGGAGCAGCATTGGCAGCAGCAACAACAGCAGCAGTAGCTACTACGGCAATTCGCCGGCGACGCCGAGTACGCCGGCAAGCAGTAGCGGCGCGACGAGCAATATCAAAAAGGTGAAACTGATTCAAAAGAGCGCCGGGGGTGGAGTTTCCGGCGCGAGCGGGATAGCTGCCGTGTCGGCGTCCGGGAGTCCGACGACGCCGACGGGGGTGTCGCGGAAAGCGAGCTGGACGAGTGCTGCGAACGCAAAGAGTCATCTGGTTAATAGCATGACGCCGGCGTCGCTGTCGGCGGACGGCAAGGCCGGCATGCTGGATGATGATTCGATGATGCGGGTCTCTGGACGTCGGCCGAAGTTGGATGAGTATAAGTTTGGTATGTTTTGTCTTGCTCTTGTTGGTATATCTATGGGATATTGACGCGTTATTGTAGCTGAAACAAGCGAGGAGATATTGGAAAAGTACAAGGGATTTCCGTCAAGTATAGACCTACATATATACCCGACACATTACAGATTCGGAAATCAAGTACGGCCTTTATTCTTGTTGTGACCGTGTTAGGACCATATTAATGCTTTCTTCTTCAACACAGGACGCGGTGATTCCCGCGAGCAGTCCATCTATCAAGGTAAGATCTCTCTGCAGTATCCTTCTGCAGCTTCGTTTACTAATCTCTTGTGCATACAGAGCTTCATGGATCAAGTCAAATTAGGCCAAATCCCACCTCCCGCCGTCGAGATCTTCCACGAGGCAGGCGTGAAATTCTACGAAGGATGTATCATCCTCGAAGTCTACGACCACCGCGCAAACTCCAGCGGTTTCACAGGCGAACACACAAGTCAAGAGTTCAACAATCCCTCCTCATCCCTGCCTCTCGTCTCCTCCACTTCCTCGAAACCTTCACCACAGCAAAAACAGCAGCCGACGAATACCGCTGTAGTAGACCAAAAGCCGGGCGACCAGCAGTCCTCTGCAACTTCCTCCTCCGCAAACCAACAGTCTAGCGGAGAACCACACCGCGAACGAATCCTGCTCCACCCCACCCCTCTATCTCTCTGGTACGATCTCACCTGGCTTGCGGAGCGAACAGGCGCATGCTACAGCGACGCCCTGACGCTCACGCTCGAATCGCAAATCCTCGCAACCACCGTCCCGCGCCTCGACCTCGCTGTCCCGACCGAGCCCCCGTTCTCACAACCCGACCTCCCTCCCTCTCTGCAACCAACTCCACCCCCTTCCCTCGCCGTCAAAGACGACCTCGGCCTTCTCCACGCACCCAACCCGCCCACGATGGCGAAGCGGAAACGCCCACTACACGAAGACCTGCCGCAGCAGAGCACAGAGTACGAAGAAATGATGCTAATCATGGACGAGCGCCCGCCCACCGGCACAGGCCAGTTCGTCCGACTCGGCTTCGTCGAGCAGTGGCGGCGCAAGCGCGAGCGCGAGCGGCAGCAAAAGCTCGCGGCGTCGGTTATCGCGAGTAATAACGCGCAGATGGGCGGCAACGGCGCCAGCGTCGTCAGCGCGAACGGGATCGCGCATAATGGTATGGGCGCTGGAATGCAGCATCGGCGGTAGTCTGGGACTTCAATCACTTCTTCAACCAGAAGACTTTTTTTCACTTTACTACTTTCTATTTTTTTGTTTGGGATTGTATAACTAATTGCCATGTATATTAATACCACAACTACTACCGGTGCGCGTTCGGAACGTTCTTTATCTTTATCTTTATCTTTTTTCTTACTTTTCTTCTTTGGTCCGCGTTGGTTTATCTGATTTATAGATTCGTTTTTCTTTTCATGTGGGTTTTCTCTGGTTTCTGGGAACATTCCACAAGAAAGCACAAATCACAAAAAAAGCAAGATCGGCTGCTGTATGATATGTTGATTGTGATACAGGTGAAATGTCAATCTGTTTTCTACTAGTAGGTGATAGTTGAGGAGAAAGAAGGTAGATTTGTAGACTGTATTGTACAGAAGCGGAACCCCACTCCAGAAATTATTTTTATCGCAAAAGGCAGAGCGTCTCTACCCACGATCAAAGAAATCGTCGTCATCGTACTCGATGCCCTCACCCTCGCTCTGCTCGAGCTCGCTCTCGTTAATCTCGCCATCGTCGTCGGATTCGTCTTCGTCTTCGTCCGAGTCCTCGTCCGAATCGTAGCTCTCGATCGCGTCCGAGTCGCTGTCGAGTAAGCCCTCAGCGCTGTAGCCGCGCAGGACTTCGTTTTTGGATTGCGCTGGTGGAGAAGATGTTGGTTAGTATGTATATCTGATGGGAAGAAGGATGGGGAAGGATACTTACTGCCCATGGAGACGATGTATCGTCCCTCGACGGTACACCCGCTCAACCTCACTTTATCCTCAACACTCACGCCATTCGCGATAATGCAATTATCCAAATGCACGCCATTCCCGACCGTAACGCCGTCCATGATCACACAACCGGTAATTCGGCACTCGCGTCCAAACTTGCAGTCCGCGCCAACAATACTCCGCTTCACATTCGTCTTCTCGTCCATCTCGGTGCCGATCCCAATCAACGAGTCGCGACCAATCACCGCGCCTTTCGCGGTCGCCGTCGAGGGCGGGGGTGTGTACGCCGTTTGCTTGAGCACAAGTCTGTTGGCTTCAAAGTACGCGGACACAGACTTGCAGCGCAGAAAGCTGTAGTCGGCGGGGACGACGTAGAACCCGACCGTGCCGCGCGAGGACGAGTCGCGGTGGCGCCACGAGTCGCGCGCGATGTCGCGCACGAGCGCGGTCCATGACTTTTTCCATTTCGGTAGGTCGGCGGGGTTCGTCGGCGCGGAGGAGGACTGGTCGGTCGATGCAGATGTGGATGTAGATGTGGCGGTTGGGGATGCGGACGCGGCGGCTGTGGTGGTAGTGGTGGTTGCGGCAGCGGCGGCGAGGGTGGCAGAGCTAGAGAGGTCTCCGTCGTCGTCCAGCACGCGGCGAGAGAAGAGGTAAATGAAGGCCTCGAGGACGGTAGTCGAGATCGTGGCCTGCGGGTGTTCCCACAACATCGACATCCGCACCGTTAAAGGGTCGCTTCCCTTTGGTCGCGGGTATACGTCCAGCAGTCGCGGATGAGGTTTTCCCAGCGGAGTATGGATCGTAAGATTAGGCTCTGTAGATTTGTCGAGAGAGGTTAGCAGGCGCACGCATACTATGCTGCTACAAGACAGGAACTTACTCAGCGTCTTCTTGTCTATTGAGTCCAGCGTGTTCTTGTACCATATCCCCGACCCTATTGTCTTCACCGGCTGATTCCGATGCATATCCACCACCGTCTGCGGCGGCAGATCCGTCACGAAGTCGCAAGGAAGTAGAATGAAATCATGCTGTCCGTCAAATTAGCATCCCTCTCTCTCTCTCTTTTGTCTGCAGTCTACGCACCTTGATCTTGTCTTTTAGACTGCGGATAATAAACGCGGTCTCGCCGTCGACTGGAACAACCTCGATCTTCATTCCCGCCTTTTGCGTAGAGTTGTACTCCAGTTTGATGTACTGTGAAATCGCTTGCTCAGCAGCCGAGCTCGACACCACGATCGCAGCTACAGTTCACGTCGATAATTAGCCCTGTTCACAGATCAATCCAAGGCAATAAAACACGCAGGATTAAGAAAACAGCACCACGTACAAGAAATCCCAGCGCGATGACACCACTCCAGCGAGTAATACAGCATCGGTCTATTCGCGATCGGTAGCAGCGCCTTCGTCATGTACGGCGACACAAGCGGCGCCAGCTCTGTCCCCGGACCACAGAGGATGATGGCCTGGAACTCCATTCTTGTTTTGCTGTAGGAGGTTTGTTGAGGGACGTGGAGTTGTAGAGAACAGAGGTGTGCGCGGGTGAGGATCTGTTGGAAATTATTTTTTGGTTGTGGATTTTACTTTCTTGCTCTGCTTTGATGTCCAAGCCGCACTTTCGGTGCTTTTGCTTTTATCCCCATTTAATATGACAATAGTTCTGGTATTTGGATTCCATGTAGAATGAGTATGTTATGATAGATATTCTTATATTTCAGTCAACGTGTTCGACAACTGTAGAGAAACATCGGTTTTGTTATAACGCCGCTATTTACACCCATCCATTCATCTAATATACACTAGTCCACCTCCATCTTGACCTCCCCGCCGTCGCTCTCCCCGCTTTCCGAATCTTCAGACGCACCGCTGTCCGTCAATGGCAGAATAGTCCCAACCGCATGGTCCACCACATGCCGGATCCGACTCCTCAGCGGCTCGTATGAACACACGACCTCCATATTTCGGAAATTTACCGTCCCCACGTTCTGATCAATCTTGATGTACACCCCGTCGTCCGGGTTCTCCATCGGCTCGACCGCAGATCCGAACTGCGAGTCCAGAAAGACCAGCAGTCGCTCGATTTTCTCCGGCCGATTAAAGTGGCCCGCGCAATGCGACGGTTTCGACGAGATCTTCACTGACACCGGCGACGAGTCGACCGACAGCAGGATCGCAAGCACGGTATCTGAGATCGCGTCGTTGATCATGTTTCCTTCCCACTCAATCGTGAGCGAGCCCTTATTGCACCAGACCGTGACAGAGTCCATCACCATAAACCCAGTAATTTCCTCCGTAGACACATCCTTAACCGCACCAAACATCTGCTGCAAATGAAACTTCACCAGCTCGGACGTCGCGTCCACCGTCACAGTCTGCCGCTGCACAACCGCCGTCGTGCTCAACCCCGAAAACTCCTGCAAATCCTCCAGCGCAAGAATGCTCATCTCAAAATTCTTCTGCACCAGGATCCCTGACAGAATCTGGCCGTCCATTGGCGGCTTCGACGCGAGCGAGCCCATCACTTTTGCTACCTTGACCCCGCGGAAGGGAAGGCGCACTTCTTCCGAGTTCCGGGGATCAAATATCTTGATTTCATCCGCAGTGTCGCGTAAGTCCTTGTATTTGCCCAGCAACGCAGCTTTCAGACGGCCCATATTTTTCTGCTCACCGTGCACCAGAATCTAATCATATCGTCGTTAGTGACCGTGTCCACCTCAAAATACCAACATATACTCACAATGTTCGAGGCGTTAACCAAATCTATAAACTCAGAGTTTTGCTTAAAATCCACATGCGCAGCAAACGAGATTTCCTCAACATAAATCCGTCGAGGAACCTTGATCCCTCCGCCTGTGATTGACGGGAACTCAGAAGGCTCGTTCAAGATCTGCTTCGCCAACGTTCCCTCGACCGAATAACCCGTGATAATCAACGTATTCTTCGCATCCGGCGCCCACCGCTCTAAAAGCTCTCGGGAGACTCCGTTCTGCAGCATTCCCGGACTAGCAACCATCACGCAGGGCCCCAGATCGTCGAACCGCTCTAGGTTCTTTAGACTTCGAATATGCTTGAATTGGAAAGGGTTTGATCTGTCGTCGCGGAATTTCTTCCGAATGCTGTCGTTCATCATGTTGATGTATGTCTGATACACAGCCAGACACTTCCGCGCGAGCGAGGAGGCGTAAAAGACTGGTATTCCGTCCAGGTTCGAGTTGTTTTGCCAATACTCGTCCAGCACCAACAGTAGCTCTTGCGCGTTTCCTAGTGAGAACACGGGTAGCAAGCACCTTCCGCCGTTCAAGATAGTCTTTGTGATCAGATTCAGCAGTCTAGCCTCCTTTTCCTGTCGAGGCTGATGCGTGCTGGTTCCGTACGTCGATTCGGTGATCAGGATATCAGGCCGCTGAGGCGGCACTTCAGCAACGTTCAAATGCCGATCTTCTTCTCTGGAATAATCACCCGTGAACAAAACTTTGATACCGCCAATCTCGACAAAGTACATGGCGGCGCCCAACACATGGCCGGCGTGGTAGGCAGTGAATTTGATTCCGTCGACCTCGGTGGTGGAATGATAATCGATTGCCTCGATCCGTTCAAACGAAGAGCTGAGATCAGCGTCTGTGTACAGTGACGAGGCGTCGTTGGCGGAGATTGCACTGACGCGGACGTAATCACTCAGGAGCCATCGATAGATCGCTTTCGTGGGATGCGTCATAAACACGCGACCTTTGAAATCGGTGCGAGTCATTACGTACGGCAACGAAGCTGCGTGATCCAGGTGGAAACTAGAGCGGGCGGTTAGAAAGTGTCGTCAGTTAGAGATAGACGGTGGAAACGTACTGGCTGATCAAGAGAATATCTATACTCGAAAGATCATAGTCGTCGTAAAAGGGCAAAGCCGCCATGCCGTTCATCGCAGGATGAACTCCGGCATCCAACTATCCAAAAAGCAATTAGCATAAACACTCTGTAGGCCAGACACAATGGAAAGCATAGAAGATGACAAGAGCATTACCATCACTGTTTTGCCTTTATAACTTATAACATGACAACTTCGTCCGACTTCACTACCACCACCGAGAGCAATGAACTCCAGATAATCCGACTCATCAAACTACAGCAGCTGTCAGAATTCAACCACATCAAATACCAAAGATAATCACGACAGACAACATACCGACTCAGAGTCCACAGCTATTTTTTTGACACTCATTGCGCAGGCTGAGAAGTGCTCACACAGCGCAAGAAGATCGCTTGATCTGCCTAGTCCTGCCGCGGTATCCTCCCTCTCTGTACAGTAGCAGTACAGATACTAAGAAGCAATGCTATTCTCAATACCTCAGCTGTATCCTCAACTATATCCTCAGCAATATCCTCGTCTCTGAACCAGCATCGAGGCATCTCGTTCAGGAAACCAAGCAAAGTCAATCTTCAGACCCTAATCCACGCTCACCGCCATCTCCCACAAAGACGAAGAAAACCTTGCCTGGCCCCGAATTTTGATCTCTTTGGTGATCATCTCTGCGTTCTCTAAAGCCAAAGACCATCGCCTCTTATTTTCATTTTCTTAGTTGTTTACATGTGAGTCTTGCGGATCTGTCTCGTGTTTTTGTGGGTGTTTGGGTGGCGGAGCGGACGAGTGAGGATGGCGAGACGCAACTGTACCTGAGCAAAATACTGACCCTGCTTCTCTCACAGATCCCCTGTTTCCGTTCCCGTTTTTAATAAGCAATAGTAATTCATAATGGCCGATACTGCACCCGCGACTGAACCCACCGAGGTCGTCAACGAGAAGCCTACGCTCGAGACCCCGGTTGACGAGGTCAAGCCTGTGGCGGCGGATGAGGCCGCGGCAGAGACTGCTGAGACGGCGGAGGAGGAGAAGGAAGAGGTTGACGAGAACAGGATCGCGACAGTGTTTGATGATGCTGCTCATTTCACCGTCAAGCACCCCCTACGACACAAGTGGACGTAAGTTTGCTGCTGTGAAGTTACATGCTAGGTTCGAATACTGACGTGCATATCCTTAGTCTCTGGTACACCAAGCCCTCGCAAGGAGGAAAGGTAGGTTCTTATTTCTAGAGTGTATGATAAGCCAGAATCAAGAGTGCTAACAGAATCTATAATGAAGACTGACTGGGGTGATTTGCTGAAAGAAGTCGTGACCTTTGATTCCGTCGAAGAGTTCTGGGGAGTCTACAACAATATCCCCAAGGCCTCGGAGTTGCCTCTCAAGTCCGACTACCATCTCTTCAAATCCGGAGTCCGACCCGAGTGGGAAGATCCCCAGAACTCAAAGGGCGGAAAGTGGGCGTACCAGTACAGAGACAAGAAGAACGTCAATATTGATGACCTGTGGCTCAACAGCGTAAGTGTTTTGCGCCCGACTATCTTGCAAAGTAAGTGGTAGGCTAACAGGAGGCATAGTTGCTGGGAGCTATCGGAGAGACTCTCGAGGAGGACGGAGACGATGAGGTTATGGGCTGCGTCGCCACAATCAGAAAAGCGCATTACAGAATTTCCGTCTGGACCAGATCGGCCGACAACCAGAAGGTGCTCGTTGGCATTGGGTAAGTTCATCAATCATTTTTTTCTAAATCTTTACCGCTTGCTAAACAAAAAATTCGACAGTCGCCGATTCAAGGAGATCTTGAAGCTTCCCCACTCTGAGCAAGTCGAATTTGCCAGCCACGCCGACGCCGCTTCTAACGGTAGTTCCCGCGTCAAGAGCCGTTACACTGCCTAAGCGGTGCGGTAGACAGACAAGGGTAGCGCTGTTGAAGGAGACGGGAATGGGAAAGGGAGGGCAGATTTGGGTGTCAAAGTGTCTTAAATATGAAATACGTCGGGTTTGAATACTTCTACATTTCTCTCTTTATTTTTCTATCCGATTGAGATTTATACATTGCTCTTTCTCTGTTCTCAGACCCTTGGTTTAGCTTGAAATCTGTGGCTCGTGGATGTGGTCAAACAGGTTATTACGTGCGGTATTGAATATTGCGAAAATGCCACTCTTGTATTATAGTTAATACGTGTTTCAATGTGATTTGCTTTCTTTTCCTTATCCGTATTCTTCTTTTATAACTGTCTGGGTGTCTGGAATGGCATCTGGTTTGCTCGAAATGTATTCAATAAAATATATATACAAATTTGACCAAGTTTACATCGGTGAGGTTGCTTTTATATATTCGCACATGATACACTATATCGGAGAAAAACAACAGCAGCGCTTAGATCTTGGGGAGATGCGCGTTATCGTAGACGACGGCGCGCATGAGGTTATGCGCGATAGCCTTGCTAGGAGGCACCTTGATCGGGCAATCAGCATACATATCATCCGAGATATCCAAGACGTTACTCTTGAGCTCCGCGTTATCCAACGCCTTCTGGACGACCGAGAACGGGAACCACTGCGCATCGCCGAGCTCGGGGTCGTGCTCGAGATGGATCTTCTCGCCGTCCGGCAACGCCTCGCCGATCGCGCCAATCATCAGACTGGACGGATACGGCCACGGCTGGCTGGCGTAGATGGCGACCTTGCCGAGCTTGACGCCGCTCTCTTCCCACACCTCGCGACGGACGGCTTCCTCGATACTCTCGCCGGGCTCGAGGAAACCTGCGAGGCAGGAGTAGAAGCCGTTCGGGAAGCGCTTGTTGCGGCCGAGGAGGAGCTTGTCGCTTGTCGAGTTGACGACCGCGACGATGATTGTGGGGTCGGTTCGCGGGAAGGAGATGTTGGTCACGACGCCGCGCGATGGACAGCTTCCGAGCGTGACGCCTTTGTCGGTAGGAGGACAGACGCGCTTGCCGCCTGCGTTGACAGACATGGTCTTGTTTCCGCAGCCAGCGCAGAAAGGGTTACGCAAGTTCCAGTCCATGTACGAGCGGGCCATGGCGTAGATAGCGGCCTCGGAGTAGTTGAGCACGTAGTTGTTTCGGATGGGCGTGAAGGTGCCGCCGAGGGTCGCGACTTTGCCGACAATGTCGGCCAGGGCGGAGCCGAGCGGGCTCGCGGGGTCCTTGGCGGAGGAGAGGTCGATTGCAAAGTACGGCAGACCGGAGTATTTGTCGTGTTTCACGCCCGTGGCGGACTCGTCGAGTCCAAGAAATATGATGAGAGGGTACTCCTAGATAAACGTAAATCAGTATCATGCTCTGAGGACACGGGAGTGAAAGGGGATAAGGGTGACGATGAGAAAGATAGAGCTGGACGCACCTTTGACGAGTCCCAAGCGGCAACGGTATCCTCTTCGGATTTCTCAAAAGGATTGCCAATGGCAGCCTTGACGTCGTCGTAGGACAGATAGAGAATACTGCCGTCTTCTTTTATGGCCGGGTCGAGGCTGTTGACGACCATGAAGCGGGCGGCAGAGCAAGTGACGGCTTCGGAAAGGAACGCATAGTCACCGCGGAGGAAAGAGACGCGGTTGAGGGGATTGCCTGGCCATCAATTAGATAAAAAGATATAAGAGAGCAGCAAAAAGCTGGAGATTACCCGAGAAGTAGGCGCGCAGGGACTCGCCGTAGCGCTTGGTGAGGGGAGTAGCCATATCTGTGTATATTTGTGGGGAAGCAGAGGAATAGTAGCCTGCTCGAGATTGGACGGCGCAAAGACAGCGCAGACAATTCAGGCGGGATAAAGCAGGACGATAAGCAAGAAGACGATGAGAAATGTCGCGCCAGGCACGAGCTCTGAGTGGAATCGTGGATATCTTTGGGGAGGAGGATGGGAGCCGGTGGAGTTGAGGGAAGAGAAGGAGTCGGAGGCCAAACAGCCGCTCGGTCTGAGCGCCGACGCGAACGCAGATTATTTATCCGCCGCTCCATTCGTTGGTGTTCGGAGCAGGTGTTTTTACCCCGGTTTTCGTCTTTTTGTTTGTTTCTTTGAGAGATATATAAGAAGAGGTATGTAGATACTTGCTATTTAATTGATCTTACGTTAGTCGACAGCAGGTGTGATATATCACTGCCTTCAAGCTGCAAGCAGGGCACATCGACATCAGCCATTTACTTCGACTCTGCAGCCTTTGTTTTGCCATTCTGTTCTGATTCTTACAACGGATTTGATTATGCAACTATATCCTGCTTAGTATGCAACTTCCTGAGCCACTACGACCTCCTCGCTGTTTAATGTGCTCTATCTAAGCTACATTTACCCCCACGCTGCCAACAACCTCTTTCCCCTTCTGAATCTCAACAGCGCAGAATTGACATCTCTGACAACTGCGTACTTCTCTGAAAAACGAATTACTACCGCTACTTACTGCTTTTGTTTATCACACCCTTTAAATTGCAACAATCGATTGCGATCTCTTCTTCTCATCAGGTAGAATATCACAGTGCCGGAGATCCGAGCCCTCGACGACGGATAGCACCATTCATTTACCCCCCTCGATCCCTACCAAAGTCTTCCAAAGCACAGTCTACTGTCATTCTTTTATAGTCCACCAATCTGGCCTACCAACCAAAGACTACCGCGCTATTGCCGGCTTCAGCTGTATTTCTGCCTCAGATCCTTATCGGAAGCTGGTCCATTACGAATGCCGCATCATCTGCGGCTCAATACACTGTGTCTATGAAGATCAGAGCATACAGAGATTGACAGAGAAGAGGACTGCTTTAGATATGAAGGTTGGTGATGGTGGTTGATATTGTGCTAATTGATGGTATTTAAAGGGAAGATAATATTGATGGTTTGTGGAATATGAGGCGGGAGAAAGAGAAGGGAGAATGAGGTGAAGGCGCAGGTCGCTGGTGAAGACGAGCCATAGATCTCGGAATCAGGGCAGACTTACGACTAGCAAGAGTGATATACTAATTGCTTGTGATTCTAAATGATATCTACTCAATTGGGTATATAGACGGACTTTCTTGGTATTGAATGGATCAGTGTCTCGACTTGGATCAAATGCTCTGTAATGTCGCAGCGTAGATCTCTTCGCACTGCACTCCAGCAGCCACACTCGAGACCTACAAACACAACACGATTCATAAGAAGCAATTAGTTCAGCTATCAATAACTTATAACAACAGAGAAATCCCCGGTCCAAAGCTGCCTGGCGAAGCAGTGCTCGTCCAGGTGTCTGCCAATAGCCAATCACCCCACCCACAACCCTGCGGCTGCTTCGCGGTAGACACTTTCCGCCATCGTCCACCATCGCAGACCACCGCTCTTCGCCGCTTCTTCCCCATCGCCAGCCGGTCTCTTCTTGCTCCTCCTCTTCTCCCGCTCTGCTCTAGCGACGAGTCTTCACGCTCCGTCTGCTTGTCTGCTCAGCCACCGCTCACCCTGTCGTCCCCCTCCGCAGCCGCCTCGTTCGCTGCCGCGAAAGCTGCTGCGCTCCAGGCCCAGCTCAGCCAGCTCTCGGCTACCCTCTCGCTCCACAAAGACTCCGGCATCGCGGCCCTGCTCTGCGCTCGCGAACGTCTGCTTTCGTCGCACTTTGCCCAGTCGCTCTCGAAAGAGTACAAGCAAGCCCTCGTCGCGCTCTCCGAGGCTTCTCCTCTCGGCCTCACCTTCACCGTCGTCGCCGTCCTCTCCGGCCTCGCCCTCGGCACTTTCGCAATGCGTCGCTTCTTCGGTCTCGACGAACCCCAATCCGGCCGCACATCCTCCCCGTCCTCCTCCTCTCTCTTCGCCGACGCAAGCAAACCCGACCATGTCCTCGTCAAACACGGCAAGCAATTCCTCCGCGTCGACTTCTCAAAACCGGGCGACATCTCAAAGGGCATCGCGACCGTAGGCGACGTCCGCGCCACCACCGCCCGCTTCCTCGGCGTACCAAAGAACGACGTGATCCTCGTCTACTCTGGCAAGAAGCTCCGCGACGACAAAGACACGCTCGCGAGCCATAAAATGATGTCCGGCTCGCGCATGATGTGCCTCGTCTCGTCCGTGCAGAACGCACCTCCCGCGGCGCCTGCCCGCCCAATGCCGCAGAAGCCAAAGAAGCCGACTGATCCTATCGAACAAATAAACCTTGTCATGGACTCCGCTGCCAAGGAGCTCGTGCCTATGATTGACGCCTTTGTAGCTGCTCCGCCGAACGACCATGGCGACAAACACCGCATGCTCTCAGAGTACGATTTCTTCATCTTCTGTGCTTTTTCTTTTCAGAAGTGCGAATTTAACATTTACTTATCCAGACTCATTCTGCAACGCCTATTCGCTCTAGACGAGGTCGACACTCACGAGAACCCAGAGGCCCGGAAGCGGCGGAAAGAAGCCGTCAACAAGTTCCACGAATACCAAGCACGGGTTGACGAAGCCAATGTCGGCGAGTAAAATAGACGTTCTCAGAGTGATTTATATACACATTTTTCTCTCCATGCAGTTCGGGATGAAGGATATTGTCAACAATGTAAATATGCTAGATAGCAACTGAAAGACGTTACCAAAGCTTGGTCTTGATACGCAATCTTCTATAGCTACTGCATACATACACCCATGTACATAAATAACGCGGAGTCTTTTTGTTTTGATCTAATCCACCACCTCACTCAAACCTTCTACGTAACAAAGGAGCAAGCACCTTAATCCCCGTCGAGAGCCCATACAGCCTCGTCTTTGTACCAAAACTGATCGCCCGCTCAGCTTCCCCCAGCGCATCCCTACTCTCGCCCGCTTTCGCGAGTGCGTCTACCCGGCACTGCTCGAACTTGACCGGCTCGTCAGTCAACACCGCGTCGACGCCGAGCGCGATACATAGGGTCATGAGTTCTGGGGGGTTGACGGTCCAGACGTAGATGAACTTTCCGAGGTCGTGGAGCTGGGTTATGAGGTCGTAGCCTCTTTGCGTGTAGATCGAAACCATTACCATGCTGATGCCTATCACTGAGGGCTCGTGGATGAAGTTGGCGGCGTAGGAGAGGTCGACTCCGATGTGGATCAAGGGGATTTCGGGAACATGTTTATGACATAGTGGGAGGAATTTGACCTACCGGTGATGTTAGTCTCATCTCAGTCAGGACAACTATCGATCCCAATCAAATGGAATAGCTCACCAGCCATATGCCGAGCACAACGCGCTCCTTCCAAAACAGCGGATCAGCCATAACCTCCATCATGACCTTTGCGATCCCCTCGATCACCGCGACGTCATTATCAGCCTTGACATCGATACACAGCCATTTCCCTTCGAATTTCGGATTCGTCACAAACTGATCCAAGACTTCTTTCAGCAGCACCATTTTGGAGTGCGGCTCTTGCACCGTCCGCAGGTGCTCTAGATCACCGATGTAGTTTCGATTGCGGATCGGTTCGGTGGTGGAGCCGAAGACGCGCTTGGTGTGGAGATCGTGGGAGACCACGACGTAGCCGTCTGCTGAGAGATGGACATCTGGTGGGATGTGAGATTCATGCTGAGAGTAGAGTGAATGACACGAGCACTATCTTACCGGTCTCTATGCCGTCAGCGCCAACGTCGATAGCAGCGAGTAGACTCTCCAGCGAGTTTTCTGGGTACTTGACCGGGTAGCTTCAGTATCGTTAGCGTCTCGTAATTCGGAAAGGAAGTCGCGAAGTGGCATACCCTCGATGGCCAATTGACCGAGGCAGTTTCATGGATTTGACTTCATCTGAATTCAACTCTGCGACTTCCTTTGCCGCAAAGACACTTGGACTGCTCATTCTTTATAGCACTGCTGAAAGACGATTTTGATATATATGTACGCGGAAGCAGCGGTCTCACAACTTGATGTCAGCACAAGAGGAGAATGCACACCACTGAACTAAACGAAAGTCGACACTGTCCAGAAACAGTTCTAAAGAGCGGGTTATACACGAAGCAAGGAAGAAGAGAAGGCTTGCTGACAAGAGTGATTTAAAGGCTGTGACTTGTGCCTGTGGAGACAAAACTGTGGATCAGTGTGAATCCACGTGCTGGGAGATCGGAGATAAGTTGCAGGTCTGGCTATTACTGCTTTTGGTAGTTGAGTAGTGAAGTGATTGACGTTGCAAATAGACAGAGAGATATGGTAGAGTGCTTGTTGCTTTTTTGTTTTGGATATAATTGCTGCAGTTACTCTTCATTCAGCAGTTTAGTAGCAAATTGCAAGAAACCGGCTCAAATTACACCATTTCACATACCAAAAGCCACTCCCGCCCCTCCTCCGCTTCTCACAAAACAAGCAATAAATCCCAAGTAAATTAAACACTCAATCTCTGCCTGTTCTTCTCTATTTCATTGTTTCAGCCATCCAGCCCAGCGCTGTCCGGACAGAGAAGAATAAAGCGAGCTCCAGGGCCTTGTCGGTGACGTCACCGCCAAACCTACAAACGCGTCGAGGTTCAGGTCACCGTGCGGGCTCGATTAGCTGCCGTTTAATCAATTGACCTGTTCTGCCTGCGCTCCATCTGGTCTGCGATTATCGACAGATTTTGGCCTACTGCAGTGTATAGGATATTCTCGGGGAATTGATTGCTTACTGCCGGGACAAAGAATACTACTGCTGTATACCGACTTCTTCTCATGGGTTCCAGCAACTCGAAACTGATCTTCAAGCAGTCGGTATTCCGACTCTTCGAGGAGCCTGAACTCTCTCCTTCTGATCCATTATGGGAACAGGTATCCTCTATCTCAACTCTCTTCAAGGATTCTGTCCTCTGATGGTATCACAACACCTTACTAACTCCACCCTCTAGTTCTGGCAAGTTCCGGAGAGCGCGGAAGACATCTTCACCATATTCTCCGCCTCAGACGTGCGAAGGACACGCGACAACGCACTCGGCAACCTCGAGCTGCTAATCGTAAACGTCGTTCACCATCTCGCTCACCTGCTTCGCAATTCCCAGCTATACTACTCCGAAAACGCCCAGGCGCAGGCGCAGGCCTCGAATGCTGCGTCGGGCGGACAGGCTTCTGCTGCTGCGGAGGCTGCTGTTGATGGAAATGAGAAAGATGCTGCGCGGGCAACGCGCGAGACACTCAACTGCATGCGTGTGCTAACGCGGGTGCTACCATTTATCTACGAGAAACCTGATTTGGAAGAATGGAGGGATGAGCTTTTCTGGGGTATGGGACAACCCTTGCCAGAGATAGCGCGCCATCCAGACGCTGCTGACGGAGCGACAGAACAGTCTGGCGACGACGCCGACGAGGAGGAGGAAGAAGACCGGCCGCTTGGGTCTTTGCTGATGGACACGCTCACAGACTTTTTATTTCTACCCGGATTCGCGCTGCCGATTGTGTTGGGAAAAGACTCGACTGTGGCGTACACCATCTGGGAGACTGGAATCGGAAGCACGACGCCGGTCGGGACGACTAGTCAATTGGAGGCCAACAAGATCGAGACCTTGCGTACTATTATCACAGTTCTTTCAGAGGCGATGTATCACTACCCCGGAGTGCTGCCGACGAAGGGCGTGCGGTTCATCTCGTACATGGTGTGCAACCCGGACAAGAGGGTGGTTCTGAGCGTGCTATGCTCGCTTCTCAACACGGTGATGAAGTACAACCCAGGCTGGCGAGTCTCATACATCAGCGCTGGATCGCTCGATCCCCGACAACTGCTAGTGACTTATTGCTTCCAGCTCCTTCTGATCCTCGTCACATACTCGATCCCTGACGGCGAGGACATAGTCTCGCTTGGGATCCACATCGAAGAGAGCGCGGAGACACCGACAGTGCAGACGGTGCCGGATATGGCTCGAAAGTATTTAAAGAACTGGTACAAGTACTACCTCGGCCGGCTCCACCGAATCCAGGATTTACAGTTTTTGGCAGATGGAATATCGAGACTGCTGAACCAGCCTATGCAGTCTGCGACGTCGTTTTTGCCGGGAAGCCAGACGCAGATCGAGTGGGCGCCGGAGTTGATTATGTTGTTTTGGGATTTGGTTCGACACAATAGTGTAAGTGCTCTTTTATATTCGATCGTGTGACTAAATGCTGATTGGGATATTTAGCGATTCCGGAACTACATTATCTCATCAGACAGAATCCACGACTTTGTGGTCCTGCTCCTCTACTACTCGTACACATACCGCCAAGATGCATCAAAGGTAGGCCTAGTGCGACTGTGCATCTACGTCCTGCTCACGATCTCGGCCGACTCGGTCTTCAGCGTTCGCCTGAACAAGACGTTTGACTCGCACAATGCGCTCCCGTCGTCGATGCGAATCCCGGGATGGGACGAGTCGTCGTCGTACGCGGATTACTTGCTCCTGGCGATTTACTGCATGATCAACACGAACAACGACAAGCTTGCGGCGCTGTACCCGTCGCTGCTGGATGTGCAGGTGAACCTTGCGCCGCACATATCAAACATCAACAGACTGACGTGCAGTCGCATGATGCAGCTCTTTTCTGCTCTTTCGGCGCCGTCGTTTTTGGTTGCTAATTCTACAAACTATATACTGGCGGACAAGTTGCTAGAGGCGATGGAAAGCATGATTGTGAACAGTAACCACCAATCGAACGCGAACTTGCTGTACACGATATTCCGATCGCGGAAGAAGTTCGAGGCGCTGAAAGAGTTGACGTTTGAGCGGTGTTTGGAAGAATCGCGACGGCATCGGCCGATGGCGGCGGGGGATATCAGCGACCGCAAGGGAGAGGTCGCGGTGTTGATGGAGGATGGCGCAGAGGCAGGCCGTGGGAAGTCGAAGGGTAAGACGGCCGTGCGCGATGTTGCGTCTCCTTTAACTGCGACTTCTTCGTCGTCATCTTTATCGGCTGGGGATAACTCTGCAAGCAGCACGTACAGGAGCGGGAAAGCAGAGTATGACGCAAACGGGTACTTTACGCCCACGCAGGAGTGGTTTGACGGATGGCACTCGAAGCTACATTTGCAGGTTATATGCCATCTGCTGGAAGTTTTACCGGGCTACATTCCGCGGCTGAACACGATACGCGGAGCGCCGTCGGTGTCGAGCGCGGCGACGTCTCCTACGCGGGTGTCGAGAGACGCGCATCCGGATACGGATGTGATTAGCGCGCTGCGTCATCTGGACGATGAGACGATGCTGCCGTCGTCGTTCAACCGAACGTTCCAGGAGCCGATTGGGTTTGAGTGGACGGTTGCGGCGAAGGGGTGGTACTACTCAGTTTTGTGGGGATCGATCTACGTGATGCACGAGATTGTCGCGTCGGCGGACGGCGCGGGCGCGAACGGGATTGTGGCGGCGGTGGCGGGGGCGGGAGGGGTAGGTGCTAGCACGGTGTGGTGCGGGATCTGGAGAGGGACGAATGTGCAGCTGTTTAAGGTGCAGGAGACGAAGGTGGACGGGCCTAGTCTGCTGAGACCGCGGGGGGCGGTGGACGCGGTCGCAAAGTCGATGCTGGAACGGTTGAATGTGGGAGGGGGTAAAGCGCGGCAGCAGGGTAGTGGAAGTGGCGGTTCATGATGGATGATGGTAAAGTGTATGTATGTATTAAGGTAATGAATGCTATAGAGGATAGTATAACAGGCAGGCAGTATGAGGATCTCCAAGTCTTCAGAATTTAACTCTCCTTGATGTTCTCAGATGCAACTCTCGACCGCGTGTAAGACGGCCGATGTTGCATGCCGTCAAATTTGTCTTTTGTTTGATTCATCGCTAGACTATAGAAAATACCAAACTGGCGCCCGTCGCGCGAGATGCATCGCTCCGATTTCTGTTCTCTTGCGGTAGAAGATCAGTCTTGGGTCATGTTTTTTGCGGGCACGAGGCGCGCTCCAGACGTGAGGTTGTCGTCATAGATGATCTGGCGGTACTGTTGGGTGCAGAAGAGGTTAGAAGGAGCTGTTGGGTGAGTAGTAGGTCAGATCAGGATACGTACCGACAGGCGTAGTTGAATATCAGATGGATAAGAACCAGCGCGATGAGATGGAGGTAGTCGATCACAATGAATCACAACGTGACCCAATCACAGATAACCCTACATTCCTGCGACCCCAAACCCTAAGCAAGAGAGTATAAGAAGGCAGGGCAGCCTCGGGCCCGGTTTGTTTTCTTCTTCTTCTCCCCAAGACAGAAAGTCAGCATCGATTCTTATATGGCTCTTGCCTTTTACCAGAGCCATCAGGGTACTGCTTTCAGATGTCTTTAATTCTAGTTTTTGGAAACCTTTCTCAAGAATCTCCATGAGTTCTTGGTGTGCGCTGGGGCGGATGCTGTTGTGGGTGTGATGGGGTGGACGTGGTAGTTCTGGTTAATACATCTGTCAAGATCCTCTATGCTTCTATGCTTGTTCATTGTAAACAATTGCTCTTCATCGCAACACGTAGCCATTGCCCAAACATCTCGAAATCTTTCTTCTGTAAACAGCAGCGAACTGCAAATCCTCAGAGCACGCGCTGCCGGGATTGGCTCAGACACCGAAACCTACATCGGCGGCCGTCGTTATCCCACCAGCTCCCATCCAGGCCTCCTCTGATATCCCGCCCTCCTCCCTCCTTTCCTCTCCTCCTCCTCCTCTTCTCTTTCCTATTCATGGCCCTGCGCCTCTGCTACAGACACAATCGACTGATCCCCGTCTGCTCCCGCAGCTATGAAGTTCGGCAAGAAGTACGTCTCTTCTCTCTCTCTCTTCCCATCTCTCACCGTCTCCCACCGCTGACTTCGCCCTCTCTTTCTTCTCCCTCCCAGTCTTCCTCGCAACGAAGTTCCTGAATGGAGGTATGTTGACTCCTACTCTGCTCTCCCCGATCTGCCTCTACCTCACTCCATCCGCTCACACCCGATCTGCACAGCGCCTTCTACCTCAACTATAAATCACTCAAGAAACACATCCGAAACGCCAAAGAACGCGCAATAGCCCAGGGCGACACCGAGGGCCCCGTCAGCGAAGTCTACCTCACTCGTATGTCCTCCCTCCGCCTCCTGCTGCATCCCCTCTGCGTGCTGTCACCTCCCGCACTCTCGCTTGCCCTCCTCTCGACTTGGCTTTCCTGGGTTTTTCAGGGGTCCTGGTTGCTGACTCATATCTCATCGCCTCTCTCCAGCTTTCTTCTACTCCCTCGACCGCAACCTCGAAACTGTCGACTCCTTCTACAACAAGCGTCTCGCGGACTGCGGCCGACGACTCAAGATCCTCACCGACAGGTTCACGCCCTTCACCCTCAAGCGCTCAGACTATGACCGCGACGACCTCGAGGACCTCGTCGGTGCTCTTCTCGAGCTTCGGAGTCAACTCCGAATGCTGCAGGTTAGCATCCTTGTATACCCTCTCAATTGATCCACAACTGCTAACACCCGTCTAGTGGTATGCGGAGGTCAACAAGCGAGGATTTGTCAAGATCCTGAAAAAGCTCGACAAGCGCGCCGGCGTCAACGAACAGGACCGCTACCTCGAATCAAAGGTGCTCATCCTACCCTTCGCCTCCGGCATCAGTGCCAACGAGTACATGGAGACCATCAACCACTGGCTTTCGGATCTTGCGCCTAACGAGATCGACGAGTCTTCGTCCTGGTCCTCGTCTCCCACCTCGGCCGCTTACAAACGCCAGTCCAGAGACGGCCAAACTAACGGCGTTTCGCCCGTGCTTGAAGAGATCAAGAATGCCGTGGCCGCTGATAACTTGGGCGAGCTGAAAACTCTGCTTGCGGGCGTTGAAAACGACGCCGAACAAAGCCAGAAATTGTCTCTTGCCGGGTTACAGAAAGCAGTATCGTCGCGGTCGACCGCATGCGTGGAGTACCTGCTGCAGTGCGTCCACAGTCTCTCTGACCCATCAGACTTCCGCGGACGAAATATCATTCACCGCCATGTGATTGCTCTCGGCCGTCAGCGTGCCTCTGCCACAAACGGCACAAGCCTCGAGCAGCCGCGCGATTTCTACATCACGCCGGCCGAGAACCCTGTGTCGACCGCGAAGTTGACTCAGGTGTACGGCAGCGATGGCATCAATTCGAATGACGAGACTTCGATGCTCAGGTTCATACTTGATCATCTTACGGCCGAGCAGCGGCCTGCACTGGCCGCTCGCGATGGCTATAAACGGAGTCCGCTGCACTACGCCTCCCAGTATGGTACACGTCTCGTTGCTGAGGTTATCGTCGAGTATCTGAAAAACTGGAATCTCTGGGATGCGCCTACAGGATTAGACGCGTCCGAATGGATAGACGCCGAGAACCTTTCTCCTTACCACCTCGCTGTCATCGGGAAGCATCCCAAGACGCTCAAAGTGCTTCTCAACGCCGCGCACCCGATTGCGCCTCGCGACTCGTCGCACTTGCTCACCATTGCCGCCAACAACGACTACGACGAGATCATTGACATCTTACTAGACGCCGGTCTCGACGTAGACTACGCGGACGAGAGACTGGGCGAGACTCCGCTCTATAACGCGGTGAGGAATGGCTACATCAAGAGTGCCTCGACGCTGCTGAAGCACAAGGCAAACACTGAGATCTCTGAAAACACCTACGGCTGGACTCCGCTATTTGTCGCGACTGTCTATGGATACGCTGATCTGGTTGACCTGCTGATTTCTTACGGTAGCGACCTCTCGAAAACCGACGGCTCGGGCTGGACAGCTCTCGAGCACGCTTGTCTTCGCGGTCACCTGGAGATTGCCGAAAAACTACCCGCAGTCGATCCTCAGCCCTCGCCATTTTCTACAAACGGAGAGGTTGCAAGCGCAGCGTCCGCATCCGTCGACAGCTTGCTCTCGCTCAGCTCGTCGGTTTCGTCCAAAATGTCGACTTCCCCGTCCCTGAACTCACATATGCCGCCGCCCCCGCGAGAACCAATCAAGAGTTTCGGCCACAAGTATCTGAAGAACAACACGTCCATGATCCTCGTCACTCTTGGGTCGACCGACCTGAGGACGAAAGCGGTGCCTGTGCAGCTTGATCAGGTGCCTCTCTCGCGTGTGCACTCCACGCAGCTTGATACCGCGCTCTCGCTCGTCATTTCCGCGCAGAACGCGATCGGCGAGCCGACGGTGATTGATCTTCCGATCCAGGACAGTCCGTCGACAGAGCCGATCCTGTTTCAGACCTCCGATCCGAGCAATACTCGATTGTTTTTCGATATTGTGCCTACCTATGCTGGCAATAGGAATCAGATTGTAGGTCGCGCGGTCGCGATGCTGTCGAATATCAAGACCTCTGTCGGACAGTCTGTGCGCAGCTTGCACGAGACTATTACCGTTCCCATAGTGCAGAACACCACGCTGGATATTCTGGGAACCGTCAGCTTTGAGTTTCTGATCATCAAGCCGTTCGAGCATCCAAATATGAGCATCGCAAAGTCTTCTACATACTGGAAGTCGCTGACCAATACCCGAGTCATTGGTCATCGTGGTCTCGGCAAGAACTCGACTGCCCGCAAGAGTTTGCAGCTCGGCGAAAATACTTTGCAGTCTTTTATCGCGGCCGCGAACCTGGGTGCGAGCTACGTCGAGTTCGATGTCCAGCTGACGCGCGATCATGTCCCGGTTATCTACCACGACTTCCTGGTCGCCGAGACCGGCATCGATGTTCCAATGCACGCACTCACGCTCGAGCAGTTCTTGGCCGTCTCCGAGCGCCGGACGCCCAAACCGCGCAGCCGGAACCAGTCTCCGCGACGAGCCGAAAGCCGCAACTCGAATACCTCCTCGTCAGTCTCCTTCACCAAGACAGTCGACGATCGGCTTTCTGCGCTCGGCGCGAGCCAGGACTCTGCTAGTTCGTCGTCGTCCATGCTGCCTACTCCCGGCAGACGTCCGCGCTCGCTTTCGTTGGAGATGGATGATACCGACTCTGAGTATTTCGAGCGGCTAAAGTTCACGCGGGACTTTAAGAAGAAGGGGTTCAAAGGCAACTCGCGCGGTCTCAGTATCCAGGCGCCGTTCACCACGCTTGAAGAAGTTTTCAAAACGCTTCCAAAGAACGTCGGTTTCAATATCGAATGTAAATACCCCATGCTTGACGAGAGCCAGGCCGAGAACATGGACGATCTCGCAATCGAGCTGAACGAGTGGGTCGACACCGTTCTCAAGACCGTCTACGACCACTCCAGCGGGCGTGACATCATCTTCTCCAGTTTCCACCCGGACGTCTGCATCATGCTCTCGCTCAAGCAGCCCTCGATCCCCGTCCTCTTCCTGACCGAGGCCGGGACCGAGAAAATGGCAGACATCCGCGCGTCAAGTCTGCAAGAAGCAATCCGCTTCGCCTCGCGCTGGAACTTGCTCGGCATCGTCTCGGCTTGCAAACCGTTGATCATGAGTCCGCGCCTGATCCGCGTGGTGAAGGAGAGCGGGCTGGTTTGCTTCAGTTATGGCGCGATGAATAATTCGCCTGAGGTGTGCAAGTTGCAGATGAATTATGGCGTTGATGCGGTGATTGTGGATTCGGTGTTGGCGGTTCGTAAGGGCCTTACTGATGGAAAGGCTGCAGAGTCGGTTTAAGCTGTTGGTTTGAGGTGTTGGGTATTACTTTTCTTTTCTTTATATATATTGTTTCTCTGTTCAGTCCTCTCGGTGCGGAGAGGTCTCAAGTTTTATCTTTCGCTTGGGGTGTTAGATGGCAAGGTCATACATATGCTCATGCGTCCAGATTCTTTTTAATTGATATAAACACACCGTGCTACGGTATAAGCAGCGCATCTGGATCCGAACACGTAAATATAAACTGTAAATCCGACGCCAGTTTATCGCCCACTCTCCTCTTCGTAGCCGTCATCGACCCCCGATCGATATGCAAAAACGCTCTAGCGCCGTTAACCTCGACGTCGGCCATCATCTTATCGAGCGATCCATGCTTGTCGACAATCATCCTCGCCAGCGGCTCAGTCACGTTCTTGCACTGCGTCATCGTCCGCATGAAGATGTCGTCCACGTTCCGGCCGATGGTTACCTGCCCGCCGGCCATGCACACTGTCTCGTGGATGTTTGTCTGCGCGCGCCAATACGGAATCATGCCGATGGACTGCGTCAAGGCCGTGGTGTTCTCGGCTGAGACTGCGGGCGTGGCGCTGTGGAGGACTAAAGCGTAATGCCGCACTTGCAGAGCAATCAGAGCTTCTTCTATCCGCTCGTCGTGGATCCCGGGCTTGTACTCATTCTCGATCCGAACTTCCAGGTCCGATTTCTTTTGTTTTCTGCTGCGCGCGGCACCAGCAGCAGCAGCAGTCACGGTTTCTCCCTCGGCTTCTCTGAGAGCGTTTTGCACCGTCGCGTTGAACTCGCGCCGACTTTTCGCGGCGATCTTGTTTTGTAACGAATACAGGCCCTCGATCATGTAGATCAGTTTGGAATCCGGGAACCGCGTCCGAACCGACTGAACGTGCTCGTCGATAGTCTCGTCAAGCACCATACCGACAAACTCGACATCAGGCAAGATAATGAGCAGAAACTGCTCCTTTCGAATCTCCTCAGGGATAGGCACGAAATGTCCAAGAGCAAAATTATACTCCGCCCGCACCTTGCGCCGCCATTTAATCATATTCCCCGCCGAACTCCGCCAGTCTGTAAAAACACCGACCCCCAGCTCTCTGTGACTCTGAGCGATTTGTCCGCCGGCTTCGGTCAGCGCAAACTCGCTGTCGATATCGATAATCAGCTCTGCACATGCCGCGCGCTTGTCTTTTTTCAGCACGTTGACGGTCGCTAGTTCTTTTGCCACGGCTTTCTCGCGAGCTGCGCGCTCTTTCTCTAGTCGTTTTTGCTCTTTACGAGCTTCTGCTTCTTTTGCCTTAGCCTAGTGAGATGTCACCGTGTTAGCATATCTGGGTTTCTTAGCATACATTGATAAGTAGACTTACTGAGGTCGCGCTGGGTTGCCGTGTGGCTCGTGGCTTTTTGGCAGGTTCAGGAAGTCCAGGCTCGCTTGCGCCGTTCCCTCTTTTCTGTGCAGTAGTTATCCCGACCGGCCCGAGATCCTGAAAGAGACCCCGAGGGAGATTGCTACTCTCACTCTGAGTCGCGCGTGCTGGTCTGGGAACAACATTCTCGGTCTGTAAACTAGATCTCGATCGGGCGAGAGATGCAGATCTAGGAGCTGGCGAGGATGACGATGTATCAATATGCTCTACAGTTGCTGCTCGCCGGCTTTGTATAGAAATGTCCCCTCTGACGCCTAACGCCTCTAGTATCAAAGAAGCCGACTGAAAACTCGCCGCTGCACTGGTATTCGGAACTCGGGCTTGGTGAGCCGGCGATTGATTTCTCGGCTTATTCGTCAGATCAGTCATTATTGACGGTGACGAGCTGAGGGGTTGAACATAGGGACGTGGACGGATCGGAAGAGATGGCTGCTGTGTTTGTGGAGCTGGCGGAGGCTGTGAGGGAAGGGGAGAGGACGTGAAGAGGTGCTGTGGGTTGGCATGTGCTCGTGGCGCTGGTGGTGAGGCTTTCTTTGCTGTTGACTGTGGGTTTGTATTCAAAGTGCCTTCTTTTGCCATTGATTTTCGAGCTGTACCCTTTCTAGATAAACCACGTTCATCACCCGAGGTCAAGTCCGCGTATGAGTTAAGGTCTATTGACGCCGGTGGTACACTTGCAGCTTTCCGGGTACTCTTGGTGGGTGGACTGTCGACGAGTAGTGCAGGCGGCGGAGAAGAAAATTCATCAAATTCGTCGAGATCAAACACGATATCTGAGGCGGGTCCGTCATTGATGAGTACTGGTGCCGGCGATTTAGACAACTCCTTGTTCTGTTGCGAAGCTCTGGCAATGTGCGGGAAGGAGGTGGTTGGAAGACTCGCGGCAACCTCACTGTGATCAAAATGTGTTCTAAACATCTCGTATGTTAATATATACAAACACGTAGGACAAGCAGAGAAACAACAAACACACGTTTCATCTCTAAATGGCTGGGAGATCTGCGACAATCCCGGGGACGGCGCAGGCCTTGACGAAGACGAGTTGATCTCGATTGGCGAGGAGTCGATCACTACCACACTTATATCTTGAGCTGACGGCGGAGTACTTTGCCTCCTCGTTTGATCTGGTTGCATGGTGGTTCTTTGTCCCCGGCGACTATGAGTGGGTATAGGATAAGTAAAGGGCCATTAAATTGAATGCAGCTTCGAAACCTTGTAGCCTTCAGAGAGTACTGAGTCGTCCAGTGCGCAGTCTATACCTCAGCGGCAATACCTTTCACTAGTCCGACAGCAGACAACTGCGGTAGACAACCAGCACAGTTCCAAGCTTAACGCGCTTTATCGCGTTGGGAAGAGAGCGCGACGGAGACGTGATCTGTGGACGCGGCGGTGTGGCTGGTGCCGCCACATATAAACTCTAATTTACGTAAACATGTGGCAGAGCGCTGTGCGGCTCGTGTGTAGGGTTATGTTAGGGTTATCAAACAGCAGTCACGCATTCAGAACCAGCTCAGGCAGAGCGGCGCTGGCGGGGCCACCTCGAAGCACCACTCGGCCTCGACGACTGCTCTTCCCAGACTTTAGCAGCAAACCCGAGTTTCTCAGCAACTTCGCTTTTCCCAGCAAAGCAGCATCACCGACTCAGCAAACAACATGTCTCACAGAAAGTACGAAGAGCCCAGACACGGTTCGCTTGGCTTCTTGCCCAGAAAGCGGGCTGCCCGTCACCGCGGAAAGTGCAAGTCGTTCCCTACCGACGACAAGACTAAGCCCGTCCACCTCACCGCCTTCCTTGGCTACAAGGTATGCAGTATCTGTTTGAAGAGAGTAGATCTGCTGCAGAGATCTGTGTTGCGAAAGAGCGAGAGAAACGCAGACAGGAAACATAATGATCGGGAGACTAACGAAATTTTGCTAGGCTGGTATGACCACCGTCGTTCGTGACCTTGACCGTCCCGGTTCCAAGATGCACAAGCGTGAGATCGTCGAGGCTGTCACCGTTGTTGACACTCCCCCCATGGTTGTCGTTGGTGTCGTTGGATACGTCGAGACCCCCCGTGGTCTGCGAACACTCACCACCGTCTGGGCCGAGCACTTGTCTGAGGAGCTCAAGAGACGATTCTACAAGAACTGGTACCACAGCAAGAAGAAGGCTTTCACCAAGTACGCTAAGAAGTACTCTGACAACGGAGTCTCTGTTGACCGCGAGCTTGAGCGCATCAAGAAGTACGCGACCGTCGTCCGTGTTCTTGCCCACACCCAGATCCGCAAGACCCCTCTTTCCCAGAAGAAGGCCCACCTCCTCGAGGTCCAGGTCAACGGTGGCTCGATCTCCGACAAGGTCGACTGGGCCAAGGAGCACTTCGAGAAGGAGATCGAGGTCTCCTCTGTCTTTGAGCAGGACGAGGTCATTGACGCCATTGCCGTCACCAAGGGTCACGGATACGAGGGTGTCACCGCCAGATGGGGTACCAAGAAGCTTCCCCGTAAGACTCACCGTGGTCTGCGTAAGGTCGCCTGTATCGGTGCCTGGCATCCGGCCCACGTCCAGTGGACTGTCGCTCGTGCCGGTCAGGACGGATACCACCACCGTACCTCGGTCAACCACAAGATCTACCGTGTCGGTAAGGCCGAGGACAAGGGTAACGGATCGACCGAGTTCGACCGCACCGAGAAGACCATCACTCCCATGGGTGGCTTCGTCCGCTACGGTGAGATCAAGAACGACTTCCTCATCATCAAGGGCTCGATCCCTGGTGTCAAGAAGCGCGTCATCACCCTGCGAAAGTCGCTCCGTGTGCACACCTCGCGCAAGGCTCTTGAGAAGGTTCAGCTCAAGTGGATCGACACCGCGTCCAAGTTCGGTAAGGGTCGCTTCCAGACTCCTGCTGAGAAGAGTGCTTTCATGGGCACTCTCAAGAAGGATCTTGAGTAAACCACAAACGCAAGAAAAAAATCGAAAAAGTGTTTTTGTTTGTAGACGTCTTGTTGGAGGATTATACAGAACTTGAAAAAGTAATGTGTTCTTGTATTTTTTGTTCAAATAGGTTGCCGGCTTTGTTTATGAATCATTTTAATTGTATAAATCAGTCATAACATCATCTGTAGTTCTTATCTACTGCCAAACAGTCTCTGTTATTTACATTACACTGCCAAAACTAGTAATAAAAATCCTACACCCCGCTCTCAAACCTCTCCCTCGCAACCTTCCTCGCCCTCTCCGCAACCGACTCCTCCACACTCGCCCCCGCGCTCTTTGGATCGATCTTCGCATGCTCGGCGCCGAGTCCTGCGCCCTGCGCATACATCTCGGGCGTGATCGGTTGGGCAATGCCGGATCCCGTCGCGCCGAGACCGGAGCCGGTGGTCCAGCCCATTTTGGAGAGCATTTTGCTGCCTTTGCTGATTGCGAACATGTCGTCGTCGTCATCTTCATCTTCATCAGAGGCGGCGGCGGCGGCGGCGGTGGTGGGAGTGGGGGTGGGGGTGAGTGTGGGATCAGTGGTGGTGGGTGCTGCTGGATCTTGATTCTCTTTCGTTGCCTTCAAAGAAGAAGAAGAAGGAGCACCAGCAGAAGGCACCTTCGCAGGCTGATCCAGCGCCACCCGTCTCTCCCTCGCGCGATCCCTATACCCCCCGTCCTTCCCGCCGCCGCCCCCGCCGCCTGCCTCCTCGCCATCTCCATCTTCCTCCGCGCGCGCTCACACTCCGCTGCCTGTCCGAGCATATGCTTGTGTAGCGCCGACAGCCGCTCGTGTCTGTTGACTTGGTCTGATGCGGGGAATTTGCGCCGGCAGAGAAGGCATGCGGGACGGGTTGGGTCGGCGAAGGATTCTTGGTGGTAGGTGCTGCTTTGATCTGAGGTGGTGGTGGTGGAGGAGGAGGAGGAGCCGTGGAGTTCTTTTTGCTTGAGCTGCCATTTTTGGAGTTGGGGGGTCATTTTCTTGGTCGTGGTCGCTAGTTCCGACTTTACCTTCTTCCGCTTCGCGGTCTTCCCCGCTCCTTCCCCTCCTCCTTCGCCGGGAGTCTCCTCCGTATTCTCCGCGCCGCCCAGACTGGCGAAAAAGGCAGACACGTCGTCTTGCTGCGCCTCGGGCGCGACGTAGATGCCCACGTATAACTGCTCGTCCCAGTATGACATCCTCGTCTGTCCATTCGCCGCCAAAAACGAAAACTGCTCGCGTTCGTCAACATCGCGCTCGTCTTCCTCGTTGTCATTATCGTCATCGTCTGCGGTGTTCGCGCGCCGGCCTCGCTTAGGTGCGTTATACACCGGGACAAACACCCCCGGATGAATAAAATCAACCTCCACCTCCCCGCCACACAACCCCAACTTCCCTCCCTCCCCCCCCTCCCGAGCGACCGCTTTCGCGATATGCTGCTTGACAAGCTTACACTCCGCCGCGGCCGCAAACTCCACGAACGCGAACCCTACTGACGCGCGCGAGACGCGGTCGCGCGCGAGCAGGATGCGGCGGTAGGAGGGTTTGGAAGGGACAGAGGGGCTTGAGGCGAGGGCGGATGCGAGTGCGGTTTCGGTGACGTGCGGGGGGAGGTTGCGGAGGAGGAGGAATTGCGAGGGGATTTCGGAGATGTCGTTTGAGCCGTTATTGGGTTTTGATTTCTTGGGTTTGCTGTTCGTGTCTGTGAAAGAAGGGGTTGTTAGCGACAAGAAGTTGTTAGAGACAAGAAGGATAGGAAGGAGGAGGGGATTTGGATACCTCGTCTGGAACCACATTTGAAGCACTCCACCCGTCTCGCAAAGTTCATCTCATTACACTACCACCCCAATCAGCACACTCTCTCTCACTCTCACTCTAACTCTACATATACTCACAGACAGACAAACCCACTCACTATCCTCCTCCGCTTTCGAATAATTCACGCGCAACCGCGTGCGCGAGCCGGGAACGTTGATCTCGGGGTACGCGCGCTCGACGAACGATTTTGCGTCCTTTAAATTTGCAAATTTGAGGAAGCCGAAGCCTCTGCTTCGCTCTGCATTATCAGAGGTGTTAGTGGGTGTGGAATCAGGGGGGGAGAAGCTGGATACGTACTGGTCTTGCGATCGTAGATGATTGTCGCTTTGATGGGATTCCCTCCACAAGCTCGAACATCCTCCAACAACTTCAAGAAAAAACCGTCAGCCCTCTCCATTCCACAAATAAGATCAACAGCGCACTCACATCATCCTGGTTATAATCCCCCGGAAACCCCCTCACAACCGCATCCACCGCCGGCGCCGCAATCCCCCCACCGTCTGCCCCGCCGCGCCTTCGCCCGCGCTGCCGCCGGTCGCTGTCATACTCATACTCGTCCGAGTTGTCGCTGTAGGAATATGTTCTGCGTCGACCGTGCCTGCGACGAGGTGATATCGACCGCGACCGTGATCGTGAGCGCGAGCGGGAGCGGGTGGATGACCGGCGCCGACGGGGTCGGTCGTCGTAGTCTAGACGTTGGCGTCGTGAACGTGCTACATCCTCATCATAGGGGATGCGTTTATCCCGCGGAGGCGGTGGGGCTGTTCGTTGGTAACCGTCGTCGTCGTCTGACATTGGTGTGGACGTAGACGTGGGTTGGTTGCATGGGATCGAGTGCGATTTGAATATGTGGTGCGCTGGGAGGTTGGGTTAACAAGAGGAAGTACAAAGTTTGTTGAAATCAATTCAATTATATTATTAGAGATCCTCCACAACACCGACAAAGCATTAGATATTACGAGATACTAGCTAAAAAACAGATAACTAAAAAAAAAAAAAAAGAGAAGAACTAATCGCTCTTCGAATCAGTCGTCTCGAACGCAGCGATCTGCTTCTCATCAGCCTCATACGTCCCGCCCACCACCTCCTCAGTCGACTCCCCCTCGTCACCAATATACCCAGTCCACCCATTCTCGCGCAAGAACCGTTCAAACCTAAGATCCTCAAACCTGAGATCCTCGCCCGTGATATGCGGCACGAAGAAGTACGTGACTGCGATCCCGACGACGCCGCAGATGGCAGCGATGATGAATGTCCATTTCTTGCCCAGGTTGTTTTCGATCGGCTTGAAGCACTGCGTGCCGATCGCGGCACCGGCCTTGCCCACCGCGGCAGAGAGACCGTAGCATGTGCCGCGGACGGCGGTGGCGTAGGATTCAGAGGACAGCAAGCCGAGCATATTTCCCGGGCCGAGGTTGCCAAAGGACTGCATGAGGCCGTAGAAGATGACAAAAAGCGGGATGATTTTCGTGATTTTGTCAAACGAGCAGCCGATGATCAGACCAAAGATGAGGTATCCCGAGAAGCCAATCATCATCGTATTGCGCCGGCCGATCTTGTTGCACAGCAGCGCGCCGACAAAGACGCCCGGGAGCGCGATCGCGCCGAGGAGTAGCTGCCATTCGCCGGTCTTTTTCAGGTTCGTGCTTGAATCCGGGACGATCGAGGAGATGATTGTGGCGGAAAAGACGCCGTTCGGGAAGGTCACAAAGTCATATAGGAACCAGGCGCCGCAGGTGCCGATGAGCGAGCGCCAGTAGAATTTTGCGACGAGCAGGTATGGCACGCGTTTCTTAATCGCACCTTTTTGGTAGAGAAAAGAGGTTGCCATTTTCCAACGAAAGTAGAATACGGTGAGAGGCAGGAGACAGCCGATACCGAAGCAGACGCGCCAGACGGTGGAGAGATGGTTCGTGCCCGCGGCGGAGAGGACGATGAGGAAGACGCAGATCGCGAGCGGGCCGCCGAACGAGAGAGGCAGGTTCGTGACCATGATGAAGATCGGTCCGCGCTGCTTGAGCGTGGCTTCGTTTGCGGCCTCGGAGGCGGAGGTCGAGGAGGCAGGGTACTCGCCTCCCGTGCCGAACCCCACGATGCCGCGACAGACGACGAGCATCCAAAACATGCCGGTGATGGTGACGCCGTGGGCGGCGGTGGCGAGGATGCCGCCAAAGACGATGAGCAGGGTTGTGGTGACGATTGCGGTTTTGCGACCGAGGTAGTCGCAGGTGAGGCCGATGACGATTTGGCCGACGATTTCGCCGACGAGGAGGGCGTTGGAGACGCGGGTGGACATGGTGGAGGTGTATTCGGTGGGGTACTCGATGCCGAAGAGCACGTTCGTCATGGTCCTGGTGGAGTTAAGAGAGAGTTGTGGAGAGAGAGAGAGAGAGGGCATACATGAGGTTGTTCTGGTATCCATCGCTGATGAGGGCGGCGCCAGCACAGACGATGGAGAGATATGAAGCGATACGCTGGGCCTTTGAAGGTTTGGGAGTGAGAACAATGGCTTCATCGTCAGGTTCTGCGCCGGTCTTTGGCTGGAGATCAGCCATGGTGAGGAGGAGTAGAGAGGAGCAGAGTATAAGCAGAGCAAGGGGATGAGAGGGATATAAGAGGGATATAAGACAGAGCAGAAGGCGGAGAGCAGACAGAGAATCAGAGGAGAGAGCGGAGGCACGTGGACGGGTTTGAGATCATGACAGTTGTGACAGCACAAGGAGCGAGATCAGTGTGTGTCTGAGATGAGATCAGATGGATATTAGAGAGTGTTGTTGCTTCTAGGAGCATTGTATTAGCAACAACACATCTCCCTGATAATGTAACAACAAGCAACAACAGGCAACTGTCGGTCCATTGTGCTGCTTCTGGTGAACAATCGGAGTTCAGGTAGCCTTTATATCCCGCACGAAGGCCGATCATGGTCATGTGACTATATATCACGTGACGCTTACTACCCACGTGACAGAAACAAGCATTTGATAAATATTGAAGCACCGACGCATGACAGGCGACTTGAGCGCACGGCTGAGGAGGAGCCGACAGCGGACGGAGGAAGGACGAGCCGGACGCGCGCTTCATTTATCCCTTCCGGAGCAGAGCAGAGCCGGCGACGTGGAATCGAGGCACGAACCGGGCCGCTGGTGCAGGCGACGACGGGCTTCTCGGCAAAGAGCTGGCGGACCGGGACTGATCAGGGGGAAGGTTTGAGTTTGGAGGCGTAGGCAAAGCATTCTGTCACCGGTCGGAGTCTGAGTGTGCTCTTGTGCGGGTTATTTTGGGACGCAGGTGTGGTAAATAAATGCCTCTATTGAGGAAGAAAAGAAAAGAAAGAAGAGATAGCAAGGTGCTGATGCACTGTTGCTATATCACAAATGAGGAGAGAAGTGTAGCCTCTGCCGTGCGAATGTGCAGCTCTGACTTTTCTGACTTCTCTCCTCTCTCATCCATATTCACTCGCCTTTCTCAAAGCAATGCCCGTGTTGTAGCTACACAACGCCCAAACAATATATCACAGATAAAACATAAACATAAACATAAAACAAAACATAAAACAAAAACAACCTGAAACCCAAGGATACCAAATACTTAAATGACTGCCTCGCCGCATGCGGGGCTGAGCTCGCAAATGTGCTCAGTTCCTGTTCTGACCAGCCGTGCCGTGTCACCTTCTCATTATCGTCACTCCTGCTCTTGACCAAAAATAGCAACTCACATTCAGTAGAGACCAGCTCAGGACTATGCCTGCCGCTCCCAGATAATCACCAGCCAGACAAAGATGACCATATACAGCGCCGTCAGCGCAAGCCCGAGCTTAACCACCGCAACATGCCCCAGCACCGGCGGCGCGACAATCTCAAACGTATGGCTCTGGTCGTGCACGTTATCCAGCCGCGCGCAGTTCGCGCACAGGTTGAAGTCCGCACAGGTCCTGCACTTGCGACGCCGGCCGGTGATGCATAGCCGCATGCTCTCGCACAGCGGGCCGTCGCAGTGCACGCCGCAGTGGTGCTCGTCGGGCGAGTCGACGATCTCGTCGAAGCGCACGAATTGGTGGCCGCGGATGTGCGTCTCGGTCTCGTAGCAGGACGAGCAGTAGTCAAAGTCCGCGCAGCCGCCGATGCAGCGGAAGCGTTCGGTCGCGCCGAGCTGCGCGTGGCAGCCGTTGCAGAACACGCGCTTGCAGTCCGTAGCCCCGAGGATCAAGAACACGCGTCTCCAGAAAGCGAGGTAGACCGCCGAGATCGCGAGCAGGCGCGCGGCCCAGGGCGACTCTCTCGCGTGCACGCGCAGCAAGTTGTGGGTGTCGTCGAGACAGCCGAAGCCGCGGGCAAGACAGGCCTCGCAGACGTTATACCCCTTGTCGTCGCCGCACTTGCGGCAGTGCATGTGCTCTCTCTCGCCCGCAAGCAGGCGGCGGCAGACGTTGCAGTGCACGAGCTCGTGGGTGGACGAGGGCAGGACGGTGTCGGGGATGTTGTCGAGGACGGCGTTTGCGGGGATAGCGTAGGCGCGCTTCTCGGCGAGCAGGCCTGATTCGAGGGCGGAAGTGGTGTCCATGGTTGTAAGCGAGTCAGCGGGTGTGTTGTAAGCAGAGGAAGCAGAAGAAGCAGGAGAAGAAGAAGAAGAAGAAGAAGAGAAGAAGAGGGCTGATGATATGAAGACTGCGACCCACCGGCGGGCGACGGGCAGAAGCAGATTCGCTTGGATGATTTGAGTTTGGGGCAGAGTTCGCCGCGAGGCTCGAGATGCAGAAATGCGTACGCGGGCCATGTGCCATGTGCCTGTGTGCCTGTGTGCCTGTGATTCCAGCACCGGGGGTGAAGACTGTGCACTGAGTGAAGAGTGGATAGTAATAGTAATAGTAATAGAATAGAATAGCAATAGCAATAGCAAAGATAATGAGAATAGAGACAGCATACTCAACTACACTGCAAAATACAACTCCAACTCCGTCGCGTACGCACTAAATTCTCTCCTTATCCTCGCTTGGACCATTTCACTAAGATCCAAATACCGTTTCTGGCCTCACCCGCCTCGGTCTCTGCTCTCTCTTCTCCTTCTCCTTCTCCTTCTTCTCCTTCTTCCCCTTCTCTCCCTACCATCATGCAATCTACTCACATTCCTCTCGCCAATGCAAGCTCTCACTCTGCATCTACTCCTCACACCTCTACTCTTCCTCATGTTTAAGCAATCACGTTCGCCATTCACTAGCTATCCAGCTATATATACCATGTCCATAAACACACGAAACGCAGAAATCAAACCTTCGCGAAAATCAATTCAGCCTCAACACTACTAGTAGAACACTAGACTAGAACGCAGACCCCTCGCTATCCTCAACCAACTCAAAGTCCTCATCACTAAACTCATCAAACTCCTCCTCTCCTACCGCAGACTCCTCCTCCTCCTCCTCCTCCTCCTCCTCCTCCTCATTCTCTCCAACCGACCCAGTCGACCCCGTAACCTCGCTCTCCGTCACAGTCGTCTCCTCGTCCGCATGCGCAATCACCGAACTTCCCGCACTCGACCGCACATTCAGCACCGGAAACAAAATATCGGACGCATCAGAGTACTTGCTCTTACTCATCTCATCCTCCTCTCCTCCTCCTACCTGCTCTCCCTCATCTCCCCCCGCACTCTCAACCTTCACCTCGCACCACAAATTATCTCCAAACCGCTCTCCCTCCGCCGTCACCATCCGCCAGTACGAGATATACGTCCCGTTCTCATTCGGCGTCCGCAACATCGCCGTGAACCGCGCCGTCTCTCCCACCTCAACCTCAAACGGAATAATCGACACACTGCTGTTCTCCTTCTCATTCGTCATCGCCTGTCCGCCAACAAACGTCAGCGTCACTCCCGCTGGCCACTCCGCCCGTCCATTGTTCTTCATCGACCACGACTGATAAAACACTTGACCTGGTCGGAAAACTGTCTTGTCCTCCACAACCTGATACACAAACTGCGCATCCAACTCCTCCCCCTTCCCTGCCTCCCTCGTCTCAGCACTCTCAACAACATTCTCGCTGCTCAGGCTAATCAAATCCACACTCTCCCGCACCGCCTCCACTGCCTTCTCCTCGACAACAGTAGTAGTAGTAGTAGTAGTAGTAGTAGCAGCAGAAGCAGCAGCAGCAGCAGCAGCAGCAGCACCATCCGCAACTGCAACCGTAATATGACGACGCGGAGTCTTCAGCATAATCATCGGGTGCGACTCATCATGCCCATTATTCGGCAAACTCTCGCAGTTCTCGCACAAATCATAGTCCTCGCAAATCGCACACTTGTACCGAGTCCCGTAAATGCACTTCTGTCCATCGACGCATCCCGGCCCATCGCACAAAATACCATAATGCGCAGGCTTCACCCGGCCCTGCTCCGCAATCTTGTACGCAGACGGATCATCAAGTGCGACAAACGTATGGCTCGGATGCGTCTGATTCACATTCTCAAAGCATTTGCCGCAGTAGTCAAAGTCAGGACAACGCACGCACTTGTACCGAGTGCCTGTAATATCCTTGTCGCATCCATCGCAATAAGCATTGTGCGCCTTCTTGCCACCCGCAAGCGACCTCACATACGGGCACTTGCTCTCGCTGCTCTTGACTTCAGCTTTAGCCTCAGCCTTCACCTCAGCCTTGACCTCGGTCTCGGCAGCAGAAACAGTAGCAGAGACAGCAGCAAGATAATGCGTATCGTCAAGACAATGGAATCCGCTCTTCACGCATCTAGAGCACACATCATAATCCCCATCCTTGCAAATCTTGCAATGATAATACGTCTCCTTCTCAATCTGCGCACTGCAGATATCGCAGCGCACGCTATACACAGACGCCACTTCCGACACCACCACACTGCGCATCGGCTGGATCTCGGTCGCCGCCGCAACCTCCGGCTTCTCTCTCAGCACCTGCGACGCCGACAGTTCAACCTTCAGCTCAGACTTGATACGCTCGCTCACCGCCGCAATCTCGCTCTTCACAAGCTTGCGGATATCCGCCACCGAAAGCGACATGTCCTTCACATCCTCCGCGGGCGCAGAACCTTCCGCATCTGGAGTTGGGACTGGTGCGTGATACGCTTCGTCAGCTTCTTCCTCTGTAAATCTCTACAACTTGCAGACTTACCGGCTTCAACAAACAGCTTAGCCTTCGACTTTGCGTAAATCGAGTGGCGGCAGCGATGGTATGCGTGCGCAGAGTCCAGCGCGATAATACCGTGGCTGGCGGTGGAGTAGCGCGAGATTGCAATCTCCTGCTCAGCAGGGATATCAAGCAGCGATTTCAACTATAGCCCTCCATGTTAGCTCTTTTCTAGAACATCATTCTCATAGTATACAGAAACAGCACTCACAAGCGCCGGGAGCTGGTCTTTCTTGAAGTTCGAAATGTGGAGCTTGAATCTTCGGGTTGCACCACCGTAGGTAACCTTCACCTGCACCGCACCAGACGGGTCCTGCATCTGAGGCAACTTAGCAACGGGCGCAGCAGCAGTAGAATCCATCTCTTTCAATCAAATAAACACGCGGGCGATAATGTGCTCTGGTTGTCAGCTTATGCACCTCTGCGATTGAGTTGAAGTGGGAGGAAAGCCGGAAGGTGACAAGCGGCGTAGTGACGATCCCGGGAGGTTTGGGCTGCTGACTTATCTCGCAAGTTTATTGTGGGGCTATTTGCACCTTAATCAGACGCACTATACACCCGCTCTTTGCACTCCAAAATATCACCGTTATCTACGAATACCCAACCATGTGACGCGTCGTAAAGCCCAACACTCATTCTACAACTGATATCTGGACTAACTGTATGCTATTAATTGACGCTGTGTTAAGATACATCAAGTCATTGAATGTGAATTAGCAGAAATGAAATTACAAATAAAACAGGAATAAATGCAAAGATCATGAAGAATGTATGTATAATATGCAGAATGACCGCGCAACCAGCACGGCTAAGTATTTTATAAAAGGAAAAAATGAAGTTATCGCGGAGATTGATAATAGTAAACATTGCCATAATCAGGCGACGGAGCCATCACGAGCGGCACAGAAGGCGCGCCGCTCGCGTCTCCGTGGTAGTACTGCATTGAGTCGTAAAAGTAGACCATCCCGTTTGTTTCTTGTGCCACGGTCGCGGGGACGGGGGATGGGATTGCGATTGGAATCTGAGGAACAATCATAGGAAGGGAGGCGTATGCTGGGGATGCCATCGCTGAAGGGTACTGTGCATATCCCCGTGGGACCTGCATCATGTTCTTCTCCGGAGGTGTAGCAGTGTAGTAGTACTGCTGCTGCTGATGTTGTGGGACTAAATAGCATATTAGCACTACATTCTGCCTGTTTCCAAATCATTGAACTTACTATAGGCGTTCTCCTGGTAGTCATAGCGCGTTCCGCGGTACCCATTAGAGTATCCCCTCATACGCTGATTAAACCTGCGCTGTCCCTCAGACGAGTTGCGATACAGCGGATCCTCGATCTCGGCCATATTCATCAGCTTAGTAGGCCGCGGCTGGTGCATCACATCTGGCGTACGTCTGTATTCGTTTGTGATTGGCATCAGCTGCGGAGGCTCCGGACTAGGAGATGGGCCGGTCGTGGTATCCGATGTAGTGCGTTGGATCTCAGTCTCAGCAGGTGGTGGAGCAGGCAGGTTCACAATCGGCGGTGGCTGTGTATTTTTCTCCACAAGACCATCGTATACTGACGCGGGAGGCAACTTGACCTTGGGAAGCTCCGAAGGACTGTCCTCTTTAAACAGTTGATCGTAAGACGATGTCGGTGTCAAATCGAAATCAGCTTCTTCCTCTGAGTTGCTGCCGTCGGACTTGCCTCCAGCCGGCTGCGGAAACTTTACCTTGATCGGCAAATGATTCACTAATTCGGGCCTGTTTAGTGTCTGCAAGTGGGACTGGGTTTGCACAGCAGCATCCTCGGCACTGAACTGGCTGGCACCGACATCTTGAGTACCAGAGCTTTTGTGCTCATCAACTATCCGACTCGGTCCATAAAACGCCACAATTTCCGCCTTTGGCTGCCCATTCGAAGCCTCGCGCCTAAGTCTTATTGTCCTTTGCTTTGCATACGGAAGACGCACATAAATCAAATCGTGCAACGGAGGAACGGTAGGTACTATGATCGAGTGTCTTTTGCGATACGGGCCTCTGATGATTTTCGACTGCCTCGATCCCGGAAGCTTGACATAAAACGGTCCTTGCAGCAGACGACTCACGATCTGAACCATGGGCTCGCTGGTTCGGCTACTGCATGAAGCTGTCAGTAATCATAGAACTAAAATAGAGATTTTTGGGGCTCACGTACCTATCAAGCTTGATTGCGGTTTGCCGAGGATCCATTGCTGGCCGGTAGGTCTGTCTGTGATTTGGCCGAAAGGTTGTGATTGTGTGTACTTCGGCGGAGGATTCGGATTGAGCGGGCTTCGACTCGTGTTGGACCTGCTTGCTTGCGTTGCCGTTCTGTTGTTGCTGTACTGTCGTCTTGCGGTTCTCTGCCACGGCGCGATCTGCTTCTGCGAGCTTGCCAGGCGATTTGGTCGACAAACGATTCTGTGGGTTCTGAGATTGTTCATCGGCAGAAGGCGCGACGATGCTGACAGTTGAAGGCGTCGACTGGTGAGTTGTCTCTGGCGGATTCGATCTCTTCTCCGATGATTCGACTGTGTTTTTCTCCTTTGACTCCGCTCCCGATTCAACGGCAACAGCAACCACAGAAGTACTACCAGAAACCTCAACCTGTACAGACGCTTCATTGCCGGTCCCCTGCGCGGTCTCGCTGCCGTTCTTTGTGTTATTGCGCCTCCTCTTCCTCCTCGCCCATTTATTGATCGGTCTTGATTTCTCGCTCGTGGCCGCCACGGCTGCTGGAGTTGCAGCGTCCGCCATAACTGACACGTCCTATCCAAATCTCCTACCACGGGGTGGCCTTGGACTTGTTAAAAGGACAAAGGTCGAGCAAGTGTAGAGAGAGAAGGGAGGATGCGGGCGAAGGAAATCGAGAGAAAGAGAGTGGGCGGAGTTTAGGTGCGCGTCAGAATTTTAAAATGTTCAGAAAGGTTTTCTATCAGCGCCCCTGACAAAATAAAAAAATAAAGAAAAATAAAAAAATAAAAAAAATAAAAAAATCAGCTTTAACTCTGCTAAAGCCGCACCTGCGACAAGTCATCAACCAGCTGCTGCGATGAAAAACCACTGATTCAAGCAGATATGAAGAGATGTCAATATCAACAATGAAATAGAAGCATTTGCCATATTCTGTACAGTATCTTCAACCGCAATAGCTCTCAATTCAAACACATACACTCATATATACAAACCTCTCTCAAACCTCCAACCCTACACCATCCCTGGGCTAGGGCTCCCTCCCACACCTATAAAACCAACCACCGCCCGCCCATCAACTCTTTTTCCCTTTTTTTTTCTTCTTTGTGCGGCGCCTGATTCATTCCGTGTTGTTCATCTCTTTTGTATATCTAAAGCACTACCGATTTGATGAATGTCAGTTTCAGGCCAGAGGAATCTTCTTTTGTGGAAAACGACCGTCTAAATGCCCATTTCGTCTTTCGTTCTTGTTCGCTACTGGGTTCTGCGTCTTTATCCTTTATGGATTTAGTGGGGCCAGGAGTGTTGGATTGATGGAGGGCTGGGGGTGTCATACATTTTTCGTAATTTCTGTCGTAGTCACTGTTGCTGCTTTATCTTTTTTCAAAGATGTCTGGTGCAGAATCACTACACATACCTCTGCGGCTTGATCTGTCGTAAGGATAGCTCAGAGAGATGATCTAGGACTGTTTTATTTGCTCGAATAATTAGGGAATCAACTGTATCCTCCAAAACAAAACACTTTATATATGTTTAAAAAGAGCTCATAACTCCATTATGGAAAGAAAAAGAAGATACAAAGTAGAACGAAAAAAAAAACAAAAGATTGTAGCAATCAAAACATGCAAATTAAAAAAAAAAACTGACCGACCGACACCCTTCCTTCCATCCGAATATGTTTTGTTTTTTTATAAGAGACTAGTCAAAGTGTACGTTGATTGACCGGCCCGACTCGTCCGCGATCCAAGGATCTTCCAACGGACTCACGAGGTTCGGGTTGATATACACCGAATCCCGCTCGCGCTCCTCGTCCAGCGTCCGAGTAGGCGCCCGGCCTGCGCTCTCGTCGGTAGTGCCTGACTTGATCGCTCGGAGGGCGATGAAATACGACAGAGGAAGATAGTGGTCGTAGAAGTTGTACATCATGATCAGCGTCGCGATCGGCAGGGGAATCAGCATGACTGCGAGATAGAACGCTTTCTGGAGCGCGAGCGTTCCGGCCACTGTCAGGTGGAAGATAAGCAGACCGACGCAGACGCGGAAGAAAATCATGGGCCATGACTTTCCTGTCGAATGCTGAGGGTGCGTCATAGCTACACATCTCTATGTTAGCAAACTGCATCGAATACATAGGCAGTGGATCTTCACTTACAGTACATAAGCTGGTACTTGAACGTAAAGTAGCCAAACACGAAATAAACCAATCCAAAGGTTAGAATCTTGGTTGACATCGCACTGTAAGATAGGCATATAATCAAGATGAACAGCGGCTGCGGCAAGAAGAACCCATAATTAAAATTTGGCGGCTTGTGAAGATTATGAAAGTCTGCAGAGCGCGTTAGTAAACTCCAAACTCACTGCAGATGTAAAAAAACAATACACACCTCTAGGGGTCTTTGAGAAAAACTTGATGAACGGATACTTGAACACGACACCAAACTCCAATAATCGGAACGGAATCATTCCGATTCCCTGGAGAATAATCAAATCCACATAAAACAGCGCCATCTTCTGCAGCGATCTTGCGAGCACATAAGCAATCTTCGTGGTATCCTTCAAAATAGACCACAGCATACTAGCCGTACCCGCGATCGTGAAAAGAAGGAACAAGTTGACAAAGATGTAGAAGAAGTTCTTGCCAACGACCGAGAGCTCGACATCGCCGTGCGAGAGGTAGCCCTGCAGATTCGAGAGGCCATTGTAAAGGAAAGGAACAATGACGTTGAGCAACGTGAACAACAGGGTAGGCAAGAAACCGGTAACCAACGCATTCAGAATCCGAGACTCATTCAAAACATTAGCCAACCCGGGCCAGAACTTTTCAATCGACTTGACATCCAAAAAGGCCGACAACGACGCAACAGGGAACACCAAGGCCACGGTCGAGATCGAGATAATCACAGTGATGATCCACTGTCGGAACAGCCGCTCGGCTCGTGACTTGTACAAATTCCTCCAGATAACATCGTGCGGAGCGGGAGCGTTGTGGGCAATCAATCGATAAGCTCTCGGGTCCAAGACCGCCTGGGCAGCCATCTGCGCGCTCGCGACGGTGTCCATGGTCACAAACGCGACCGGCGTCGCCTTGTACTCCTTGTGACGCGCCATCTTGACTTGCTGATCCAGCTTCTCGAGTTTCGCAGTGTAGAAATCGATCTTGTCGACGTGCTTGCCAAAAAGGCCTAGAAATCCAGTGCGAAGAAGAGGTCGGCGCCGACCGAATGCAGGTGGGCCGTTGATCACATTCGGCATCGCGTCACCGGTCGACGGGCCTCCGCTGGTGAGCAAAGGAGTCAGACTGTTATCATCCGAGCCGAGCGGAATAGCGGGGGACTGCGGGAGAGAATTGACGTCCGGGATCGAGCGCGCGCTTCGCTTGACTCCCTCGCTGCCAAAATACTCTGTCCAGGCGCGTTCGACCTTGCACAGCATCTTGCGCCGACGATCCATAAGCTTATCGAGTTCCTTCCATTGGCGACAGATCGTGACAGACCGAACCTGACCAATTCCAAGAGACTCAATATGGTCCTTCAGCGCTTCCTCGCTGCGGAGCTCGGTGGGCACGCCTGAGAGTCGAATGGTGCGATCGGTGATGGAGCTTTGACTGCCCAGGTACGACTGACGAACGCGAACGATGTGGTGGGTTTGTCTCAGGAGGAAGAAACTGGTCAAGAAGGTGAAGATGTAGGCGAAAATGACATAAAACCAAAGATAGGACTCGTAGTCGTCCGGCCAGGCGTCGTCAGCCGGCGTTGTCTCTTCGGTCGCATTGACCGCGTCCAAAGACCTTGGGTCTATTATCTTGAGCATCTTTCGCTGCGGAGCATAAAACACGTTCGAGATATGGTCCTCGTCGTACACCCCTGTAAAATGCATTCGCAAGGGAGAGATTACGGCGATAGCAAAGAACGTGCAAACCGAAAGGAGCTTGATGGTCATGCTGAAGAACCCAAGAAATACAAACGCATCGAGACCGGCGTGCTCCAGTATCTGCTCTTCCGTGATATTATACAGCACCGGAATCCAGCCAAAGAACGACTTTGGCAGCGGCGGGAGACCTGGGTGGTGTGAGATGCGAGCGGCGTATAAATCTGGCCACTGAGTACGCAGGATGCAGAATGCGATGAAGGCCGAGAATCCTAGGGATCCAGCGATAACGATCTGGGTCGTCATGACTGCCGGATTCCGCAGACGGGGATCGTCGACCGGCTGCAGAGGATCGTCCATATTTGTTTGAACAAGGGACAGACGCCGAAAGTATGGGGAACAACAGAGGACTAAAGCGACAGACGAAAGAAGTGCACGAGAGGGCGAACGGGAAGTTATGTTTTGCCCGAGTTGTTTGCCATCGGATAACCAAGTCACAACGAGTCACGGAATATGTCAACAACTCACATTAGTACGTAAGCCAACATTACGGTGATGACAAACAGAGGCCTCGGGGCAGACCGGGGTCCTCCGTCTACTGCGAACTGGTATATCGGAAATGGTAGATTATAAACAAATCCGAAATGGACTTAGCAGACCATGTCGCTATAACCCTTCGAGTTCCGGACTACGCCGACTCGTCGCGATATCCAGGAATGGCTGCTGTCTTGCCCATCCCGCATTTCTCAGGCAAAGGCGCGGGCAGTGCTTTGAGCGAGAAATGGCGTTTTTTGCTGTGACCGAAGGCCTCCTGCCTGGTCTGCGGAATTTAGCGCTGGCGCTGGCTCGGTCTCGACTAACCACGGACCTGACGGCTTTTGACCGCTGTAAGATCAACTGTGATCTCGGCGGAGTATTCATAATAAATGAGCAGATATATTCAACGACCATGCGATGCCAACACAGCTACTCATCTATCGGACTACGGAACAGAGTATCTCCGGCGCATTCCCCGCGATAAGATAACAAGAATCCAGCTAGTGTGCATGTGAAGGGATAACCAAACGTGCGCGCGGCGCAGTCTGCATTCTCTCGCTGCCATAGGCCAGCAGCTAGTTGACTGGATCGTAGCTGAGAGTCTAGGCGCTATAGCCCTTGAGCCTGCTGTTAGTCTGCTGTTTTAGTTATCAACCGAGACATATACTCGATAGTAATGCACCCCGCAGCTCTCTCACGACCGCAGCCCTACACAGAATTAAAGCACGCTAAACGCACCCGGTAAACTCTTCTCTAAATTCAACCAGGCTATAATCTGACAGGCCTGATATACCGCAGGTGGAAAATGTCTTGATGCATTTTAAGTGATGCTGTTCAGGCGTTGAATTGGCATATTGTAGGATAGGACAGGCCCGACCCACGTGACTGAAACCAACTCGCTTGGGACAAAGCACCAGTCTTCCCCGCGAACTGATCTAGAGATCCTCTTGTGTCGGTGAGTTAAGCTCGCACTTCTGGCCGTAAACCGAGAGGTAGAGTGATGAGCACCGCGACGCTTTGTCGGAAGTTTTCGGATCTGGACGAGCTCTCGAGCTGGTACGAATCGCTACTCTGCAGTCGAGCCAGCAAATCTCGAGAGCCTGATGATCTCCAGATCAGTCGCAGTCGTCTCCGCCCACGTCACCGACATCCAGACTCAATTCTCTCACCCAGACTACTTGTGTGCCATGACTTTAAAGGCGGATATAGCGCTAACGAAGACGCTGACTTCCAAGGCTATTTTCCTCACGAGTCCGGCACCGCGTACTGGATCCGGGCATTTGAATTAATCGACACGTTCATATATTTCTCCCACACTCGAGTCGCAGTCCCCCCCGCTACATGGACCACTGCCAGCCACCGGAACGGTGTGTGCTGTCTTGGGACGCTGATTTTCGAGTTTACAAAGGAAGCCACGGCCGATGCTCGGAAACTACTGACTCCAAACGCAGGTGGGATAGGATACCACTACGCAGACGTCCTCGCCCAGGTTGCAAACTATTTCGGATTCGATGGCTATCTTCTAAACGTCGAAACGGTGCTCGGATCTTCTGCCGAGGCCAGAGAGATGCTCAACTTTATCGAATACTTCAAATTCGCGCTGCACAAACTTGTCGGCCCGCACGCACGCGTGATTTGGTACGACTCGCTCACTACAGAGAACAAGATCAGCTACCAAGACTGTCTCAACCTGACCACGCTGCCGTTTTTCAGAGTCGCCGACGGTCTGTTCACAAACTACTTTTGGAAGGAGAAGCAGGTGTTTGACGGGGCAAAACTGGCGGGGATGGTCTACCGGCTCGATCTGTGGACCGGGATAGATGTCTGGGGGCGCGGCGTGCATTATCCTGCTAAATTTGGTGTTGGAAAGGCAATGAAGCAGATCGAGCAGGCTGGTACCAGTATAGCTCTGTTTGCACCCGCGTGGGTGTACGAGGACTTGGGATCCGCAGAGTTTGAGATGAATGATTACAGGTTTTGGTATACTCAAACTGATGAAGAAACAGGTATGCGCTATCTACTTTGATTGAGACCGAGCAAGAGCGGTAGATCTGACTGAGTGCAAAAGGTGACCCAACTAGTATTTCTCGATCAATCAGTCCACATCCTGCACCAGTGCTGCACTCAGACGCTCACCAGCTGTTCTACACCTCATTCACCACAGGACACGGGACATCGTTCTTTGTGAATGGGAAAAAGGAGTTTGCGCAGAGCTGGGTGAACCATGCTCTGCAGACAGCTTTACCAACATACCCTCACGAGTCGCAGACTATCAGCGGTCAAGCATACGCAAAGGCTCTGTACGACAAAGGTATCTCAACAGCCCCTCCAGGGAGCTTCAAGATAACCTGCTCGATCGACTACTCAAGCGCCTTTTACGGTGGCTCGAGTCTAAAACTCGTGTCTGATCCCCACAACGTCTCGCCATATCAGGAAGCCATATTTCCCTCGTCCGACGACTCAGAGTCCTCAGATTGGTCTTCCTACTCTGGCCGCTCGCCGCCTTCGCCGTCTGCACCGTTTCCTCCTAGTCCAGAATACAAATCTAGAAGAAGGAGTAGCGACCGCTCGCTGGGTAGGAAGGTTTCGGCAACACAGATGTACAAACCGCGGGTACGGGTAGTGCCTTTGTTCTTGCTCGATTTTGAGTTGCGCCCTTTGCAGGTGTTTACTTTTTTTGTGTCGTTTTTCAAGTGCGTAAAAGGAGACGTAAAGATCCGGTTGGCAGGGTACTGGACGACAGCAGATGGAGCAGGAAATGCCTCTGCGGGTGATCTCTCGAATAGCGAGGACTATAGCGAGCGACCGTTCGAGGCAGATTTATCTGGGTCGGTGCTAAATACGTGGGTTAGAAAGTCTTTTAGCTTTCAGGTGCCAGCTATTCCTGATCGACTGCAGGGGGAGCGATCAGAGACAGGAGCGGGATTGTCTGAGAGGCGGAGGTTTAGATTTGTGATCAACCACCTCGACGTCGTCTGTAGCGATAACTTTGCGGGGGCGATTAGATTAGGTAGTCTATTGTTGTTCAGCAGCAGCAGCAGTGCAAGCGAGCGGGTGGGGGGCGACGGCGATGACAGCTGCGAGAGCGTGGGGAAAAGCGAGGTGGAAGCCCCGCCGAGCTTACGAGCACCCGCACGCGTAACGGGGGTGGTGGTGGAGAGGTATGGCGGGGAAGGAGCGAGAGCGCTGCGGTGGGCTGACGACGGTGAAGGCACTGCGGAGTGGATCGTGTACGTAAACCGACGGATGGCAGGTGTCACGGCGGCGCCGGGGTGGTTGGACCAGCAAAGATCGGCGGGGGCAGAGAGCAAGATGGAGGTGCGCGTAGACTCTGTGGGGTGGGGAGGGGCGATAGTGAGAGGCACGGAGGAGACGGTGGTCTCCCCACGCGATGACGTCGATCCGGTGGAAACAATGATCTGATCGAGGAGAGGCAGCGTGGGGTGGGGCACGGACCGCCACTGTATCCTCACCGCCCCGCACTGCGCTGTCCGAACACAAAGAAGAGGAGACAATAAGGTGCACTCTACGCTCCACCCCGTCTTGGCTCCCCGAAAGAGAGCGTCTTTAGGCTCAAGTTTCCTCAATTTAGGAGTCCTCGGACCGGTCGCCGCTCCGATGCGCGCGCCCAGAGCTGAAACTGCATCGTCAAACAAAGTGCGGCAGACGGAGGCGATGGACATCACATGAACACTGGGCCCGGATAATTACATTGTGCCTATTTCCTCCTCTCCTCCTTGGCAATCCCGAGACATTCGTCGCCTTCTTTCTGTGTTTGCCTCCCACCCATTGGACCGCGTGAACAATGGTCGGAGTTCTTTTTTATAGTATCTAGCTTTTCTTGCTCTTGTCTGTCTATATAGGACGGGGACGGCCCCCGCGTCTCCCCGCTTCTGCTTCCTGCACATCTGTTCTCCTTCTCTCACACTGTATACCCTCTTTTTAAAAAAATAATGGAGACACCCAAGGTCCTGGACGAAAAGGCCTCTGTCCACGGCGTCGAGCACCAGGCAGGTCTCGACCTGTCGACGTTCAGAAACGGCGAGTTCGACGGCATCGTCATCCCGCCCAGGGGCTCTGCCGAGCGCAAGCGTCTCGAGAACCGCTTGAAATGGAAGATTGATCTCACGATCCTGCCGATCGTGTTTTGCATGTACATCCTCAACTACCTCGACCGCAACAACATCGCTGCCGCAAAGCTGGGCACGTTCATGGAGGACCTCGGGCTGACTGCGACGCAGTACTCCACTTGCGTGTCCATCCTGTTTGTCGGTTACATCTCCATGCAGATCCCTTCTAATCTCATTCTCGAGAAAGTCGGTCATCCGTCGATCTACCTCCCGACCGCGATGGCGTTCTGGGGCGTCGTCTCGGCGTGTACGGGTGCCGTGCAGGGATTTGGCGGGATGGTGGTCGTGCGCTTGCTTATCGGCTTCTTGGAGGCGGCTTTTTACCCTGGTGTTTTGTTTTATCTTTCATGCTGGTACACCCGTCAGGAGATTGCCGCGCGAACGTAAGTTATTCATCTTCCTCTTTTATCAAGAGTCTGTGCTAATCTGTGTGCTGCAGTGCCATCTTTGTCGGTGGTTCGTGGATCTCTGGTGCGTTTTCTGGATTCATCGCATACGGAGTCATGAAGAACCTAGAAGGCGCTCATGGGATTGCTGCCTGGCGCTGGCTGTTCATCATCGAGGGTGCGGCCACTATCGGCTTTGCTCTGCTGGCTATCCCGATTCTGCCCGACTTGCCTGGCACCACGCGCTGGCTGAGCAAGGAAGAGCGTTTGCTCGGCATCATCCGCATGATTGAGGACGTCGGAGCGCGCGACGAGGACTTGCACGCGGTTGAGGCCGAGGCCGAGGAAGCGATCGTTGTGCCCGAGGGCAAGTTCGGCGCCGCGTTCGTGGGCGTCAAGTTGGCGGCCAAGGATCCGAAAGTAGTCAACCTGTTCATCATGATGTTCTGCTTCAGCGCCACGGCCGGCATCAACACCGTCTTTCCCACGATCGTCAACTCGCTCGGCTACGACCGCGAAAAGACGCTGCTGCTGACGGCACCGCCCTGGGTGCTCTGCACAATCACCTCGGTCCTCAACTCGCTGCACTCTGACTACACCGGCGAGCGATACAAGCACATGCTCTGGGGTCCCACGCTCGCGCTCATCGGCTTCGTCATCGGCATCTCGTCGACCGCAAAGGCGCCCAGGTACGTGGCCATGATGCTCCTCCTGCAGGTCTACAACTCCTGGGCTCTCGGCTTTGCCTGGCTCACAAACACGATCCCGCGCCCGCCCGTCAAACGCGCGGCCGCGTCCGCGTGCGTGAACGTGGGCGGCAACATCCCAAACATCTTTGTGCCGTATTTCTTTTCTTACACGGGCGCGACGCCGCACTTTTACGTCGGCTTTGCGATCTGCATCTGTTTTGCGCTGTTTGGCCTGTTGGCGGCGACGACGCTTAAGATCCAGTTGAGTAGGTTGAATAAGAAGCTCGAGAATGGCGAGAAGGTCGATGGTTTGAGCGGAGAGAGTTTTAAGTTCTTGACTTGAGCTGTTGTTGTATGTTTGTTTTGCTTGCTTATGCTCTGTGGGGTTGTGGGTTCTTGATTGCGTTCAGGGGAGTGTATGTCTGTGTATGCTAAAGTGCGTGTACGATTTATTAGGTTTACTCAAATCCGTCTACTCATAGACTCTACTACTCCTTGCAAATCACCATAAACAAGGACCTATAGACAATATAATGCCATAGTCCTCTGCTTTGCCTGATTATCTGTCCCACAAGTAAAGTGGTCCAAATAGGAAACTCGCCGTTGCCCTAGCAACGAAAATGTAAATAAACCCACACCGCCGCACACCCCATCGTCAACCTCACCCTAAGCTCATCTTCCCACCTCTTCCCACACCCTCCGCCCCGAAGGAAAACAGAAAGAAACGAGAATGGCACCACTCCGCCGCCGCCTACGGGCAACTAAGAAGAAAGAGGAAGAAGCGGACTCGCCGGATGCGAGCGAGAAGCGCGCACCGCCTGCTGCGTCTAGCACTCGCGCCCAGCAGCAGCATAATAAATCACAGACAAATACCTCCCGCGGCCTCAACAGCAACGTCAGCGTTGCCGTCTCGCCTGTCCCCCCGCCGCCGCCTTTGAAATCACCTAAACGGGCGTCGTCGTCGCCGCACACGTCGCCTACACAGCCGTCGTCTGCGTCGGCGGTGATGATTGCAAAGATCGCGCCGGCGGCGTCGCCGTTTGCGGAAAGACCTGGGGTGAGGCGGTCGCCAAGGTTGAATAATGCGGGTGGTGCGCAGACGGGGGCGGGGAGGAGGAGGCTACAGCAGGAACAGCAGGAGATGGAGGTGGAGATGGAGATGGGGTCGCCTAGGGAAGTGCGGTTGCGATCGGAGCAGCAGCAGCAGCAACAACAACAGAGAAGACAGCAGCAGCAGCAGGTACAAATGTCGCCCGTACAATTGACATCTCCATCATCATACCGCCAGCCTCGGATATCTCCTCAACATCAGCAACAGCAGCGGCCACAGCACGCACTACCTGTCGTCTTGCCATTGCGATCAAGTACTCAACCGCGGGTTCAGACCGCGCCCAGATCAAAGCCAGCAAATCAACCAACCAGTCGCGAAGAGCAAATTGAGAGGCTTGAGCTCGAACGTAAGTTCTCCCATCTCTTTCACTCTTCTGTGAGAATTGTACTAACAAAAGCGGGTGCAGTACAAGAACGCCGCGAGAGACTACGAAAGAAGTACACGAGCGCGGCCAAGTTCCTCCGCGAGCGACTCGAGATGCGGATCCATCGTGTACCCCGGCACATGCGCACTCGCACGCTCGCAGAGGTGTACAAGCAAGCGCAGCGGGCTGGCGTTGAGGCGACTGTTTCGCCTTTGAGGGAGCACAGGCAGGCTGTTGCGGCGCATTAGGAATTGATACTTGAAGATACCAGTGTTGTTGTGGGATTTACGATATAATAATGAAACTCTCTGTTGTGATCTATTGGACATGGAATGAAACCGGCATAAAGTAGTATTTGGTCTATGAACTAACAACCCAAAAAATTAAACATACGAAAATGCAAGGGAACCAACATAAGAACAAAAAGACATAGTCATACAAACAGAAGAGAATACTAGTGCTCAAGCTTCCAAAGTAGCCGCCTTGCGCTCGGAAGAAGCCATGAGATGCTTAAACAAGGGCTCGTAAATCGAAAAGAAGGTCATGTTGACCAAGCCCGTGCGCACGACGGAGACGCCCAGGCCGCGGTACATGCGCGGGTTGAGCAGCTGGAACTTGCGGGGCTTGAAGACCTCGCCCGGGCGGCGGGTGAGCACGTCGCGCTGCGCGATCGACTTCATGGTGTCGATGGGGAAGAGCACGGCCCAGGAGAAGATGCCGCAGAGGCCGCCGGAGATGGCGATCACGAGCGGGCCTGGGTCGGCCTGCGTGGGGCTGTACATGCGGGAGAGCTGTTTGGAGGATTCGTAGACGGAGAAGTAGAGCGAGGTGCCGAGCGCGTCGCGGACGAAGTGGTACCTGAAGCCCGAGTAGAGGCCCGTGATGCCGCGGCGGCGGACGATGTCCTTTGCGGACTCGAGCGTGCCTTTGGGCACGTATGTTTTCGTAAACTCCGAGTCAGGCAGGTTCGCGTAGGAAGCTCTGGCCATGAGCATCTCGATCTGCGTCGACAGCTTAGTGAACTCGAACGGGCACGAAAACATGGCGATGAAGCCGCCGGCGGTGAAGCCAGACATAAAGTAGGTGGGAATCGCGCGGAGCAGGTTCTTGCCCGGATGCGCGAGCTGGTCTTCGGTCAGCGGGATCGGGCCCGCGGGATCGACGACGTAGCCGGCGCCCATGACTGAGTTCGCGATCGTGGTGTAGGTAGCTTTGCATTGCGCGTAGATGGAGAACGAGAGCGTGCGCACGATCGAGACCGAAATCATGGGCGCGCCCACGCCGCGGAAGAAACCGCTGATACCCTCGGTCTTCTTCGTGACCATCACGCAGTCGAGCACGGACTTGAACTTGTAGGCCTGCATGCGGGTCTTGACGCTGTCAAACGGGAAGCCGACAAAGGTCGAGACGAGCGAGGAAAGCGCTGCTGATAAGGCGGTGTTGTATTCCCGGTTGAACTCAATCCTGCTCTGGCTCTCTGTGAAGGGCGCGCCGTCGAGCGCTGCGACTGCCAGATTGTTTGGCGGCGGTGTGCTTGTGCTTGTGCTTATTGTGCTCTGTGTAGGTGGTGTGGTTGTGGTCGGGGTGGTGGTGGTGGAGGTTGTCGCCATGCTTGCGGGGCTCGGAGTTACGCCGGGGCTGGTTTGCTGCTGGTCTTTTATCCTCTGCTGGCTGCGAAGCGGTGGGTTTGTCAATTCATCGACAGTTGCGCCCGCACCCATATTTCAAGAGAAGAGATGTGGAAGCAGTCTGCAGGGCGCGGCAGGGCGTGGGTGGGGGAGTCGGGGTGGGTGATAGTGAAAGCCGAGCCGTTGCTGCTGCTGTGGTGGTGGTAGCGAACGAGAAGAGAAGAGAAGTCCAGAGGAGGAGGATAGAGCAGAAGCGAGCTCGGTGGATGAGCTTCGACAGGCCGCTCTGGAGCAGAGAGCAGGTGGCGATGTGTCCGTCTGAGCGTTGGAGGTTGAGGTCAGAAGGAAGTGCGCATGGAGAAGTTGCGTGGAGGCGGTTGAGCGGATGGCTGCAGGTAAACCTTCGGCTAAGGTCTGGCGGAGTATTTGGCTGAGGGAGGGTCGCGGATATCTGCCACCCACTTACAGCTGTATTGAAGAGTATTTACAGCAATTGCAATGATATTTATAATCTACTGTCATATATCATGATATTATACTGAATATATCATGGAGATGGGTTTTCTGGCGGTTTCTCTGCTGCTGCTGCTCCCCTGAACGGTTCCCGCCGCACTCAAAACGACATGCTTTTGCACCTGATTCCCTCTCTTTTCATATTCTTCAATCAACATCTACAATCCTCACTTATCCATGGCCTTTTCGAGGTTATCGTACGTAGTGCACACTCCATACAGCAGATTCGTCAAGAACTTAACCGCCTTGACCACGTAATCCGGCGACGGCGTCCCGCAGGCGTCGTCGACCATGATACAGTCATACCCAATAAAGCTCGCGTCCTGCAACGTCGAAAACACGCAGCGGTCTGTATTCACGCCCGCAAGCAACACGGTCGTCACACCGAGCTTGCGCAGCACAGAGTCCAGCTCGTTGTCCCAGAACCCGCTCATGCGGTGCTTGTGCACGGTCAGATCCTCGGGCGCGACGGTCAGCTCGTCGACGGTGTTTGAGCCGAAATGGTCGCGCACGAGGATGTTGCCTTTTCCTGTCGTCGACGGCTCCGCGTATCCCGGCGACTTTGCGCCGTAGGCGGTACCGCGCTGCACGACGCCTTCGGGGAGGTTCGCGACGTCGGCGCGCACGCCCCAGTTTACCCACACGACTTTGACGGCGTTCTTGCGGCAGAGCGCGGTCAGTTTCTCGACAACCGGGATTGTGTGCAGGATCGGGTCGGCTGAGCTGCCGCGGGCGGGGAACCAGCCTTCGGGGTGGAGGAAGTCGTTTTGCATGTCGACGACGAGCAGAGCCGTGCGCGAGAGGTCGAGCTGGACCGGTTTGGGCTCGGCGTCGATGCGGATGACGCGCGGAGGCGGGATCGGACGGACAAAATCGATGAAGTCGTCGGATTCACTCATTGATGGGTGTGGGTGTGGATAGGTCGATTGTTTGAGATTTGAGATACTGGGCCTACGATATCTGATATCTGAACATCTACGAGGGCTTAGGGTTATCGCTATCAGCATCAGCAGAGGCCTTGAACAGCAGCAGTTTTTAAAGAAAGGAGAGCTCGTCTGGGGACTCAATTGCATTATACAGAGAGTATTATCAATCGTGTTTATTAGCTGAATCAATTGAACGACAGAACAGACGAATCACGGCTTATCGGGGGTTATCGATTGCGAAAGGACGAAGTCAGCACGGACCCGATCCCGCAAGTTATATACAAAACTGGAAGTGGTCGCATACTCCCGTTCTCTCGATTTCTATTCTCTCTGCTACTTCACCAAGGCTTCATTGAAGAAGAACAACGATTCGCAATGGGAAAACTCGACGCTTTCGATATTACCTCGTACGCTTACAAGACGGTGAAGAAGACGCCGATCTACACTGATGTCTTGATTCCGAAGGACGTGCCCGAGGGTCCTCGTCCGATCCTCATCCGTCTGCACGGAGGTTTCTTGGTAGGCTATTTACTTACAGTCCGTTGCAATTAGAGGAACCTGCTGACAGTCTTTAGATCACTGGATCGCGCAAACAAGAAGACTGGTTCGGACTATGGGTCTCGCAGCTGGCCTCTACGAACGGCGCGATCTTTATCCAGCCCGACTACCGGTTGATGCCGGAAGCCACCGGCGTCGAGATTCTGTCCGACATCGACGACTTTTACACGTGGTTCACGACCGAGCTTCCCGGGGTGCTGGCGAAGGTTGCGCCAAAGGTGACGGCGGACTACGACCGGGTTGTGGTGGTGGGCGAGAGCGCGGGCGGGTACCTGAGTCTGCAGTTTGCGCTCGACCATAAGGACAAGCTGCGGGCCGCGATCTCGATCTACCCGATGACGGACATGCGCGACCCGTGGTACACGCAGGACTTTCCGAAGAAGATGGCGGGCGCGCCGCTGCACCCGGAGAGTCTGATTGACGAGTACCTGGCGGCGAAGACGGAGGACACGGTTGTGGTGGACGACATCTCGGAGAAGCGGGTCGGGCTGATGTTTTCGATTGTGCAGCACGGCAAGTTTTTGGATTTGATTGGGCCGCAGGACGAGCGACTGTTTCTGGACGACCGGGTGAAGAAGGGCGAGACGTTCCCGCCGCTGTTTGTGATCCACGGCGAGACGGACTCGTCGGTGCCGTTCCAGGGGACGGACGATCTGCTGAAGCTGGCGAAGGAGAAGGATGCGGGGCTGGAGGTGTGCTTCACGCACCCGGACGTTGAGCACGGGTTTGACTCGAACTACAGCCTTGACAACCCGTTGCTTGCGGAGGGCGTGAAGTTTGTGGTGGAGAAGTGGTTGAGGTAGAGAAGAGCAGAAGAGAAGAAGAGAAGAAGAGGACAATGGCAGCTTAATGCAGTGCGGGCGAAAGTGAATGAGATAAGCGATTACATAACCAGAAAGAGGGGAAGCAGGCTCGGTCCGTTAACTTTAAGTTCAGACGCAAAGCTCGGCCCGCGGGGATCATCGCAGCCCCGCCTCCGCTGCGGATCTGCCTGGTTTCGGGCTTTTACTTTGCGGACTGTTGGAGGATTTGTCAGGTTTGTGTGAAGTTGAGAGTAGTTGAAGTACGAAGAACTAAAACACTCAGAAAGTGGGGTGGGTTTGCGCCGGCCCGAGACTTGCGTATTAATCAGCTCTGCTTCTATATATTCACCCCACATCCACTCTTCCTCACCACCCTTCTCTCTTCTCTACTCCCTCCTCTCTTTCATCCTCATCACAATGTCCGCCGCCGTATTCGATAAGATCAAAATCCCCAACGGCATCGTCTACGATCAGCCCACCGGCCTCTTCATCGACAACCAGTTCGTCCCCTCCATCGACGGCTCCAAGTTCGATGTCTTCAGTCCTTCGTATGTATCTGTAGCTCTTCTATAAACCACCCTACTTCATACTCATCTCTCTACTACATCAGCGACGAAGAAAAAATCACAGCCGTCTACGAAGCCAAAGAGGCCGACATCGACGTCGCCGTCGCCGCCGCCAAGCGCGCCTTCTACAAAGGTCCCTGGGCCCGGACAACCCCCGCCGAGCGCGCCCGTCTGCTCCACAAACTCGCGGACCTGATCGAAAAGCACGCCGAGGTGATGGCCGCCATCGAGACCTACGACTGCGGCAAGGCCCTCTCGCTCGCGCGCGGCGACATCTTCGCCGTCGTCGGCGCCTTCCGCTACTACGCCGGCTGGGCTGACAAGATCCACGGCAAGGTCGTCGACGTCGACTCCACCTCGTTCAACTACACAAAGATGGAGCCCATCGGCGTCGTCGGCCAGATCGTGCCCTGGAACTTCCCCAGCGTCATGCTCGCAAACAAGATCGCGCCCGCCATCGCGGCCGGCAACACCGTCCTGCTCAAGTCCGCCGAGCAGACCCCTCTCAACGCGCTCTACATCGGCACGCTCGTCAAGGAAGCTGGCTTCCCGCCCGGCGTCATCAACATCGTCTCTGGCATCGGCAAGATCGCCGGCGCCGCCATCGCAAGCCACAACGACATCATGAAGGTCGCCTTCACCGGCTCCACCCTCGTCGGCCGCGCAATCATGCACGCCGCCGCCGACAGCAACATCAAGGCCGTCACCCTCGAGCTCGGCGGAAAGTCTCCCAACATCATCTTTGACGACGCAAACATCGACAAGGCCGTCGAGTGGATCAACTTTGGCATCTTCTTCAACTGCGGCCAGGTCTGCGCCGCGGGCTCGCGCGTGTACGTGCAGGAAGGTGTCTACGACAAGGTCGTCGCCGCATTCAAGAAGCGCGCCGAGCAAAACATCATCGGAAACCCGTTTGACGAGCAGACCTTCCAGGGCGCGCAGGTCTCGGAGGCGCAGTTCCACCGCGTGATGTCGTACGTCGAGAGCGGCAAGGAGGAAGGCGCCACCGTCGTCACCGGCGGCGAGCGACACGGCTCGAAGGGCTACTTCATCAAGCCGACCATCTTCTCCGACGTCTCGACCGACATGAAGATCATGCGCGAGGAGATCTTTGGACCCGTGTGCGCAATTTCGAAATTCACAGACATGGAGGACATCATCGAGAAAGCAAACGACACGGTGTACGGTCTCGCAGCGGCGGTGCACACGACAAATCTAAACACAGCGATCGAGGCCGCGAACCGCATCCGCGCGGGCTCGGTCTGGGTCAACACCTACCACGGCATGCACTGGGCGCTGCCGTTCGGCGGATTCGGACAGTCTGGAATCGGACGGGAGAACGGCAAGGAGGCGATGAAGGCGTACACGGAGGTTAAAACAGTGCGAATCAGTCTGGAGAATTGAGTTATTGAGTTTTTGATTAGTTAGGGATGAATAGTAACGACTTTATTTCATGTAACAATACAGTATAAGACAGTAGCTACAGACGAGCGCGAGCAGTCGCGTTGGGAGTGGAGACGATTAGGTTAGTGGTATCTGCAAACAGGTCGTTATCGCTGGCGAGTTCATCAACTGCGTTTTGGAAAGCAGAGAGTCTTTGCGGGAGATCGGATACCAGCGGGAAGGACAGTCTGTGTTTAGCGCGACGGCGGACGCAGACGCAGATGAGCTGCCTTGTTAGCTTTATATACAAATTTTATCAGTAAAGAGGAGAAATACCAGGGCACTCTTGAATCTCTCCAGCATCTCTCTGAAGGCAAGAGTAAGATGTCCGTGCTTCTGCTGCTTCTGCTGCTGCTGCTGCTCTTGCTGGGTTTGAATAGACCGCATGAGGGATGGAGGAAGGGTATCGCAGTTCAGCACGGGGTATATGAAATTGAAATCAGGAAGAGGAAGAGAGGCAGGGGGATGGGGAATAGGTGAGGTTTTGTCTGTGTCGGTGTCTTTATCGTGTTCTGTCTGAACGGAGAAGTTGCAGGATAGAGGGTCGTCGTCGTCGTTGTTGTCATTGTCGGATGCAGAGACGGGTTCAGAATAATCAAATGGTATCCTCTTCTTCAAAAAAAATTAGCACCTCTACAACAAACACAAAAGCAAAAACCGACCTGAATCGAATCCGACGCCCGCATCCTACACCTCCTCCACACCATCCTCGGCACCTCCCCCCTCGGCAACCGCAGCACCTCATCCGCACTCAGACTGACTTCGCGCTCGAGGTCGACGACGAACGCGGTGAACAGCAAGGCTGGGTACTCGATATCTGTGAGCGGGCCGTGGAATACAGGCGCGTAGTGGAAGGCCGAGGAGGTGCGGTTGTTGAAGCGGATGATGTGTCGGGAAGTAGGGGTGAGAAAGTGGGATGTGTGAGAGGGAGGGCGCCATAGTGCAGCCAGTTCTTTGGAGAGGTGGAGTTCGGAGGGTAAATGTTGAGAGGAGGAGGAGGAGGAGGGGGGAGAACGAGAGTGGCGGGAACAGCAGCAGAGCGTAGGGATCCACATAAACTGGCTGCTGTGGCTGTCAGCCGGACAGAGGACAGGTAACGAGTCTGTCCAGTGCTCGGACGAGCAGGTTGCGGTAACGACGACGGAGGAAGCGTCGGCCAATGAGGCGGAAAGAGGGGAGGTGAAGTACACCGAGGCAGAGGCAGAGGCAGACATTGGATCGCAGGATGAAGTCTGTGCTCGCGGGTGTGGATCATTGTCCGGCATTGGGAGTGAAAGCAGCCCGGCACGCCAGCGGAGTGGATTCTTTGATATCGTGCGGACGGCAATGCGATGCAGAGACAGAGACAGAAACAGCAGGCAGACAACAAGAACAACACAGGGTATTTCACACAGGAGGTAAACAAAGTCGGGTTTACCCAGGCGCTGGGTGGGGGACAGAGAGAAAGGCTGGCTGGCTGGCGGCGGGCTGGCTGCAGGTGGACTGGAAGCAAAAGCAAAGCTCGGACGCCTGTGAGCTGACTGGACCGCACAGTCACGATTGTTCTTTCTTTGTTTTTTGTTGCCTGTACACTGTTATATTTGTTCTTTATTCTATTATTTACTATTCAAATGTCTAATAATACAGTTATATCGACCCTCACGACTCCAAACACCCAGCAGGAGAAAGCAGGCCAGGTACGGCTACCACGAGATTGACAGATGGGCGCCGTTGATGGAAGAGATTCGGAGCCAGGCGCGGCTAAGTTCAGAGCAGCGGCCGATGCTCTGGTTTTGTCCAGTTGCTTTCAGTCGAGAGCCTGGTTGTGTGTGGGCAGTGTGAGCAGTGAGTCGGGGGTGTTGCTGAGGTCGCTGGTTTCTGTTGAATGCTTTTATAAATACACAATTAAGATATTAAGATCAGAATATTACTCTATATAACTACTCTATCATCAAATCCACAACTAACAGAGCTGATAGCAACAGTCCAGAAGGAAGAGCAGCAGCCGGAAAGCGAGGAGAAGATTAGGTTTCGAGCACCCCCTTGATTGCCGTGAGCCTTAAGTGAATTAAATTCGGAATTACCTGATTTTTTCGAATTGTGCAACCACTCCTTCTCATTTATCTTTGTCTTCCTCCTCTTCTTCTTCTTCCTCAGTGTCCTCCTCCTCTTCCTCTTCTTCCTCTTCTTCATATTCCTACTCCTCATCTTCCTCCTCATCCTCATCTCCTCTGTTCAACCCATGGACCCCTACACCCCTCCCTTCCTCCACCCCTCCCACCCCTCCCCTGCCTCCTCCTTTACCTACTCCTTCCCCGACTCCCTCCACTCCCTCCCCTCCCTCCCCTCTCTCCCCGACAAACCAAAGAAGACAAAGACCCCCCGCAAATCCCGCGCAAAGCCCAAATCGCTCGCGATCCCTCCCCAGACCCCTCCCCCTCCCCGCCATGATCTCACCCCTCCCGCCTCCTCCCCTCTGCGCGAGTCCTATCTCTCCCACTCCGACGCCCACCACCCGTCCGTCGCCGGCAAGACCGTGCCTTCCCACCCCTTCCTCACTCCCCAGTCCATCCGCCGCCAGCGCCAGCGCCAGCAGTCCTCTTCCCCTGTCGCCCACGACGCCGCCAGCAACGCCCTCGGCATCTTCGTCTCCGGCCCTGACTCCAGCGAGGCCGTCGATCCCCACCTCATCTACTCCGGCGGCCAATCCCAGCTTACTCATCTGACTCCCTCCTCGTCGTCGTCAGACGACAAATCCCACCCGGCAGAGTACGACTCCTACACAAAGTTCTTCAGATCGCCTATCCAGTACCCGCCCTACCTCGGCAAGCGCTCTCTCAGCGACTTTGGCTCGCTCTCCTCCAGCTGGTTGAAATCATCTACAAAATCCTCCTCAGAGAAGACCAAGGATCATAAGCGCCACAAGCGCTCGCGCACAATCAGCTCGCTCTCGGTCTCGAGCGACGCTGCTGTCGCTCCTCCTGCCGATGATCTGAGAACCCCGCCTGCGTCGGCGACAACGCTCTGCTTCTCCATCTCCGACGACGGTCAGGCGGTTATTGAGTGTCGCTCTGATGCTGCTCTAAGCCAGACCGCGCCGCCCTTGTCTGCGATCTCTCAGGACTGCCCTCCCACAACGACGCTTTCACGCTCACGCAACCCTTCCTCGTCGCTTTCGATCGCAACCATCTCGTCGTCCGACTACACCAGTTTCTCGTCCGACGACGATGAGCAATCCGGTGTTTCCGAAGCTGAGACAGAGATCTTTGATCCCAAGCTCGAGCACATCTCGCGCTCGGACGCGCGTGTCGCGATGGCGAAGGCAATCAGACGACAGCAGGCTTTGCTACAGGTCTACAGAGAGCGGGTTGCTTCCCGGGACACGGCGCGGTCGGAGAAGAAGAAGAGCCGGAAGATGAAGCGGAGTGCGAGCACGAACGATGTTCATGAGATGCAGCAAATGCGCGGCGAGCAGGGTAGCGTGATGCAGGAGTCCGCGCCGTTGAGTTATCCTATGATGGCTGCGACTTCGATGCCTGCCAGAGCCGCTACTTTTGAACAGCATGAGTACTCACAGCAGCAGCAGCAGCAGCAGGAGGGATGGATGATGCAGGAGATGGCGTATCAGCATCAGCATCAGCAGGCCGAAACTCAGGCAGCGCAGGCTAGAGAGACCACCCCGAAGCGCAAGCGAGGCAGACCCAGAAAGACCACTACCGCGCCAGCTCCCCAGCTTGCTGCTGTCGAGGAGCCAGCACCTACCGCCCCAGCTTTAGCGGCGTCGAGCGAGGGCGTTGCGAGGTGCATATGCCATGCAAAGGACTGGTACGGCGAGCCGATGATTCAGTGGTAAGTTTTGTTTACATCTGTGATGGAAGTCGAGTGAAGTCTAACGAGAGCTACAGTGATTCGTGCCAGTGCTGGCTTCATATGTCGTGCGTGGGTCTTGATCCGAATGTACAGTTTTCGGGATCATGGTATTGCCCGTACTGCACAGAGGCGCAACGTCATCATCACCAGGCGCAGATGCAGCAGAACCAGCAGATTCAGAGAGCGCATCAGGGTTATTAACGGAGAGATTAGAATGAGAGATTAAGAGAAAAAGGGATGATTGTTGTATTTGTTTTACAATGATGGCGTTTTATGATAGGAATGTCTTTTATGATTATTTGTGATTAATGATTACAGAAGTACTGTGACTGTGAGTGAAGGATTGTAGTATAGTTAGTTCAGCAATCTATATTAGTGTTTCAACCTGGCCCAAGTCATGTCATCACACGGCAACAAACAGACGAAAGCAGCTGATGTCGGGAGGAAGGGGGATTAACAGGAAGGGAATTGTGATTGTATCACAAGTATGAAGGAAGGGGGTGGCTAGAACAGACAGCAGACAAACCGAAAAGAGAAGGGTGATTTGAATCTACACCGCCGATTTCCACAGACCCGAGCCGATACCAAATGTCGTTGAGCCGATATCCTAAACAATATACTACAATACTTTGACAACAATTGCATGTTTTAAGAAACACCAGACCTCTGTTCATTGATCGCAATGACAAAGTTCGAAGCCTCGGAGTTCAGTTCAGGGGCTGGATCCCTAATTCGATTTAAAAAACAAGAAAATACAAATAAAAGCCCTGCCGCAAGTTGATAAGTCTCCCTCCACTTGTGGCAGCCAACAACCTCATTATTCACCTTCTTCTCTCACCATAGATCATTGTCCCTATCTATTAAGCACCAGCCTGCTCTATACCCTAAGTGGCCTCCCAGGGACGCAAGGGATGAACCGCACCCACGTGGGATGCGGCAGGGTCGCTTTTTACCTGATTGCCCCCGGGTACCTGCATCGGGTTAGGGTGCGTCTATGCAGGACTCGGAAACTCTTTTGTCTCTTCCTGATAGCCTTTCAGTGTCTTCATTATGATGATGGTATCTGTAACTAGTATCTGTACAAACAAGGAGGATGATTGATGCAGGATAAATGCAGGAAATACAACTACAATCTTATATATAAATAAACTTGGAAGACAAAGAGCTCGCGTTCACTCAGCACCCGCCAAGAGTGCGACTCCGATACCACACCGCCCGCCGCTCAGGAAAAAAACCCGACCTTGGACTCGCCTTCTTCGTCGGCTATCGTATACGACAGATTATAGTCTGCCTTCATGCTATCACCGTCCTCCTCGTCACCGTCCTCGCGTGCTCTACTTAGCACGATCTTCCGCACTAGCTTTGGGTTGCTTTTCTGTGGTACTATGCTGAATCCCCGCCCGCGCTGCTCTCCCTTCTCCGCCTCCGCGAGCATAAGCTGGACGGCCATCAACCCCTCCTCGTCGTCATCCATCCCGACAAACTTATTAACCACGATCCTCAGCGGCTTGATGATCCAGCAATACTCCATCTCAAACCGCCTGATGCTCGAACTAAGCGGCAACGTAGGCAGCGGCCTGCGTCCCAAGAACCTGATCCCCCGAATCGCCACATACTCAATCTTTGCCCGTCCCGCCAAGTTCGCGACAAAATCAAGCGTGGTGAACGGCAACCCGCGCACGGGGTGATCAAACTCGTCCACAAACCGATCTAGCCGCTCGACGTCCTCGCACCCAAACTCGAGCCTGACGACAGCGGGAAACGCGCGATTAATCAGCCCCGCGTATTTCTTGAGGATAAACACGCCGCTGTTGCCGTCGCTCAAAAGCGTGTTGCGCATGTGTCTGATACTCCCGGTGCCGTAGAGCACATGCAGCTCCGTCAGCCTCGCAAAACACACCTGGGTTTTCTGCCGCGAGACGAGTTCGCGGAGGGAATCAATCACCAGCTCTGCAAATTGCACAATCTGTAAATGCAGCGTCACGATATTCGACAGCCTCAGCGCTTCTTCGCTCGGAACCTTGTAAAGCCCCGCGCATGCGCTATCTGCCAACCGCTCTATAAACCGACAATACTTTTCCATAACCTCCAGAACCGTCCGCGACTTAAACGGCTTTGCGGTACCCGCCATCCACAATCCAGAAACATCCAAAAGCATACTCCGCTTAAACGCCTGGTGCGTCATAACCACGTACCCAACCACCGCTTTCTCCCACGCTTTACTCACAAGACGTAGCTCGAGAACGGGAGGGAACACGAGGTACGACAGAATCTCGCCAAAGAGCTCGGCTGGGAGGAGGCTCCAGTCAACCCCGGCCGTTCTGTGGAATTGTCAGCGAGAATGCGCAATGCGAAAGCAGAGAGAGACAAGACGTACCTCTGCATCGTTGCGATTTATCAGATCTGTAGTATCTGTAGTAGACGTAGGGCGTAGATGTATCCGGGTATTACTGTTTTTTATCTTATCTTCTCTGCTTCCATCGCATCTCATTTCATAATATCATCACGCACAGATATCAAACCATTCTCTCAGCCAGCACATCTTCCTTCTTCCTTCTTTCAATATCCATCCCGCTATCACGACCCGCCTCCTCGAGCTTACTTCTCCGCTTTGAGCCGCACGCTCAGATTTCTTAATCTATTCAACTACGAATCTTGATAACGATATTATGAGACGTCGATCTGGATCTACTATTCGATATATACACGTAGACAAGTAGATGCAAATCATGACCCCACAAAAAACAAAAAAAGAAAAAGAAAAAAAGAAAAAGAAAAAAAAAGGTACCAAATAAACACAATGACGCCTTCCCAGTTATAAAATTCAAAGAGAGAATCTCTCTCACTTGCGATTCCTCTTATTATTCTGTGTCTTCTCCTGACACTCCTGCGAACAATACCACACCCCGCTCGGCGGACTCTTGAGCCCCACGCACCCGTAATGGAACCACTCATACCGGCAGTCCTCGTTATCGCACGCGACCATGTCGCCGTACGACACCTGCTGGCAGAAACAGTACAGCGCGCTGTCGTTGTTTTCCTCGTCGTCTTCTTCCTCGGGCTCTTGTGAGTGCTTGTTCTTCATCTGCTGCCGCATGCCATTCTTGTTCTTCATGTCCTTGTCACCACCGTTGCTCACCCCGTTCGGCATACCGCGCGGCAGCATCCCGGAATTACGGATCTGGTTCGCGATGATGTCGGCAACAGACTGCTTGTCGCCGCTTGCGACTACTATCGTCGAATAATCCGTACTATCGACAGCACGGCCTGGCATCCCGCCGACGTGTCCTGCACCCATCGGCATTGGACTTCCAGGACCGGGCGTGCTTCGGACGGATGCAATCTTATGCCGTTTAGTCGGCCTCATCATCCCATTATCTCCCATCATGCTTCCTTTCCCAGGCCCATAGACCCCACGCACACCATCCGGTCCAACCGCGCCATTCACCCCCACCGCATCTCCCATCGCCGCGCTCCGCGCCGCCGCCATCTGCTGAATCGCATGCGGCGACGCCCTCTTCTGCGCGTTCAAAAAGCCTGCGTGCGTGGCCGCAGCGTGCGCAGCAGCAGCCTGGTTCGCAGCAGCCTGTTGCGCTGCCATATGCTGTGCTTGAGCGTGGGCGTGCGCCTGCGCCTGCGCATGATGCGCCGCCGACGAGCTCGAGACCGCTTGCTGCTGCTGCAGGCTCTGGATGTTTGGCAGCACGATCGGCTCCGTGCTCGGAGCTAGTGCGCCGTCGTTCTGCAGCTTCTTGATTTCGCTATCAAGACGCTTTAGATGTCGGGTAACCTGCAAGACAAGATATATTAGTCATCCGCCCTACAAGATCGCTATATCACGACCCTCATCACCATCCAACGACGGCCGGCAAGACAAAGAAGGAGATGCATACAAGACCATTGAGCTTATGCGCCAGCTCGCACTTTTCTTCCTGCAGTTTGATGGCCTGCTCGTAGTCGGTCACGATCTTCGGGTTGTTGATCGCCTCCTTAGGGTTTTCGCTCAGTGATCCATGCTGACGAATATGCTTCTGGATCGAGTTATCGTAGTGCTGTATCCGTCGCCGTAGCGTGTTGAGCTTCACGTCTTTGAACTTCATCTCCTCGAGGTAGTGCGCGACTTCCTCCGGCACGTTCACCACTAGACCGCATCATCTCTATTAGCAATCCGTGACCATGGCGACAAAAAAGGTGTGTCTCCAGCGGTGCAGCGCGCCCGGTTCCCACCGTCAACCCGCGAATCACATGCCCTAAACACACCAAGCAAAGGGTGCACACTCACAATCTTGCTGGAACGTTTCCAGCGCATACGCCGCGTCAACAGACATATTTCCGGGTATCTTTCGAAAGCTAGTGAGAAGACGGAGATGGATGGCACAGCCTCGTGGCCATATATCGGCGTGCTGGCGCGGGAGAGGAGGGCAAAGATGCTGCTGTGGCGGGGTAGACGTATGGAATCTGAATGCAAATTTTCACAGAGGCGGCCCGCATTCATATACCCGAACCCTCTAATATTGCATTAGTAAGATAGCTGAATATGATAAGTAATCACTTCACTGCTCGATGAAATGCACTCTTATCTTATTATTGCAATGATTAATTATTATGACTATTATGATGACCCAATCTGCCATTCTCCACCCAAAACACACACCTATAAACACTCCATTGCCACGCTGTGCTAACTAAGCACGAACAGGCTCGATAGTCGACGTCCGCTCAGGACGCGCCTGTCTTGCAGCCCACATCTCGACCGTCCGGCGCCCCTGTTCTGAAGCAACCTGTCTGAGCTTCTCGAGCTCTGCCAATGGCGACTCTGACAGCTGGCCTGAGATGCTCGCGTTCTGAAGATATGCGACGATGTTTGTCATCTCTGCTTGATGAGTTGAGCTGCTTGCGGATGCTTCTGGGGTATCATTGCTGACCACTGAAGCCGCTTTGACGTCTGCGGTCTCTGTGGACTCCGCCGTACCAGATCGAGAAGTGAGAGATGCGGGCGCATGAACGGTGGCGACCGTGGAAGCTGGCCTCGAACGAGATCCGCGACTCGAGTGTTCTGAACCGGCTGGAGAACTAGACGGAACAACAGACAGCCTCCTAGTAGTTCTGTTCGGGGTTGATCTTCCAGTTGATCGCTCCGCGCTCATCACTGGTAACCCATACACACTTGCGGGTCGTCTTGCTGGCGTCTGCTGCTGCTGGCCTTTGACTGTCTGATTTGATCTCTGCAGTCTACTATCTGAAGCCAGATCAAGCGTTGACGCGTTCTTCTTCAGTAAATTAGCTTTTGATCGGTTGTGGAACGACAGCGATGAAAGAAGCGATCGACGCGATCCCTTCGTATTCAACTCCTGCTGTGGCTCAGGCTTTGTCTGCGCAGGCTTATTCTGCTGCCTGAACACAGTCGAAACAAAGCTGCCCCGCTTGGACGCTTCCTGTGGCTGCTGCGCCGGCTGCTCGTTCTTATCGAGCTTTGCAGAGTACTGACTTCTCATGCTTAGATTGCTGATCGACTTCTTGACAACTTGCTGCCGTTCGAATAACGCGCTGCGCTTCTTCACAAGCGGAGGGCCTCCAGCTGTACCAGTCGTTCCGTGTGTAGCAACCGATTTTGCCGGTGACTCCGGTCTTGTAGATTCTTTCGCAGGCGAGCTGTCTTTCCGTTCTGCCTTTGCCTGCGCTCTCCTGTCTGTTGCGAAGGAGAACGGAACAGCTTGAGTAGGTTTCTTTTTAGGCACAGACTTGATACCACTCCGATTATGTGAAGTTGCCTCAGATGCTGTAGATGGTTTCGTCGACCGTGGGGTTGCAGGTGCGGTGGTTTGATTGCTTTGCCTGACCTTGTCAACCTGTCTATGTGCAAGATGTGCACTAGACTTTGTATATGCATTTTTCTGATCAATCTTCGTTGTCGCTTTACTCTCTACCGCAATTGAGGTTGCAGAGTGATTTTCCTGAGTAGCCACCTGTTAGTCTCAAATAATAGTCTTAACACGCCCAATGTATCTTGCTCATACCTTGTCTTCGGCGCCATTACCCGAGGCGCTATAATCTGATAGACCCTGCGCCATAATCGCTGCCAACACGGGTGGATATGTGACTTTAGAGCTCTTGCGAGCCGTGGCTTCCTTTAGACTCCTGTTTGAGCGCTGCGGGTTAAGAACCCGAGCAGTCGTGGTGATCTCAGCCTGCTGGAGCTGGCGCTGTTGCCTCTCTTTCTTTTCGCTCCATACGATTGCTTTTTCGAACGAGTCGCTGCTCTCGTAGCCGTCCGCTCTAGCTAGCTGAGGGGTAATGATAGGGCTTGACTTGACGGGTGTAGAGAGAGAGGTGTCGTGGTTTTCCATGCTGCTGTTTGTGCGTTTGCCACCTTCATCAGATTTCGCGGGTGTTTCGACCAAAGAAGACCTGCCGCCCCGCTTTCGGGACCGTCTTGAACGAGCTGTCGGGTGTGCAGTTAGTAAACTTGAAGCAACGAAAGCGAAGAGTAAGAGAACGTACTTGACTTCTTTGAAGGCTCGACAGCAGTGCATTTGTTCATCTCAGGCATCAGCTCTGGAGTTGCTGCGGCCCTAGACGCCGCTGCGCGAGTGACTGGCATTGCTGTTGAAGATTGAGAAACACTACAACACCCGGACGACTAAACATAAAACAACAACCACCGGCAACAGGGAAAGACGAGCAATATATCGTCGATAGAGGTTGTTTTGTTGACGGAGCGCCACTACCAGAGTGATGGACAACCGAGATTTGACTGCTTAAACCTAATCTTTTGCTGGTGAAGACGAAGAGCGGAGGAGCTGCGGGCGAGGCTCATTTTGCGTTGGCAATGTTTATTTGCGGGTTGCCAAATCTGGCTAGGCGTCAATGTACTACCGCCGCACGGCCTCGACGCGTTCTGATTGCAGCTCTGATTCCGGGCTGAGCGATAGCAAATAGACGCTGGCACGATTTAAGAATGTTTTATTGATAAGATAGCGGGTATTTCTATGAGTTGTTGCTGTTTTGAGTGATCAACACATCTCAAAAAGGGCTGAGCATTCCGGAAAGCCAAAGACGATGCCTCTAATCATGGAAAAAAGCCGCCCTGTGATGAGCAGCTCCGTAGTTATTAACCAGTTCCGCCTACTTTTTCCAATTTATATTGCTTTGCCGATTGCTGCACATTTGCTGACCAAAGCCCAGTGACGTAGCCTGCATCTGAGAACTGTTCTAGACTGAGACGAAGTGGTTCCTGATCTGATCTTGCCAATTGCGTAAGTTTTCACGATTATAGAATGCGGCAGCTCATAGTTTACTGTAGATATCTGTTGAACACAACAGGCATATTCAGGCTATAAATATACACGAACAACGAATATGTAAACAGACTGCTCATCTAATCTGTTTACGTTTACAATCTGCACAGGAGCTAAAGTTTATCGCTTTCTGCTCATCCTCTCCGCTCTCGCCCGTCCCTGCTTCAAAAGCACATGCTTTCCGATGCCGATGATCTTCAACGGAAGTACGCGTCATCTGCATTTGTTAAACTGTTCACAGACTTTCGCGGCGCTGACAGACCAGTGTGATGTTCCACCGTACCCTACCAGAAGGAACATTGACGCTGACTGGGCGTCTTCACGGCGGCGGCTATGGCAGCTCCCAAATGATGTCGGCCACAACTCGATGACTTGATAAGAGTTGATAATCAGACAGCAGAGACAGCAGAGACAGATCAGAAGGTGAGGCTGCTCGTCGCTGTTTACGCTCCTCAACCTCGGCTTCTGATCTTCGCGTAGAAAGTGAGTGTGAGCGCAACTCCATCGCCTGCCCTTTCCACGCCCTACACAGTAGCCACAACAACAGCCACCCCGCTTCCCTGCACCCACATCCCTCTCCATATCTCTCTTCCAACCCTTCAGCTGACCCAAAAACACAATGCACCGGACTCGGCTCAGGCGCTGTTCCGGCCCATAATTGGGATTTCTGCGTGCGGCTGCTGGCCAAGTAAACAATGTTACCCTGCCTCTCGATATCCCCCTCGATATCCACTTCCTCATGACAATCAACCTGCCGTCAGCAGTCTTGGTCTCGTGCTCTTCCTCATCCTTGCTTCGCTACTAGTACATCTGCGAGACAGGTAGTCAGTTTGTCTGGTAATCAGTTTGATTCTAGCCTTTCTCTGTTTATCTTGGACCCTGTGCGCGCGACGTATGAGTACATAGACCGCGTCGATCGTGACAGGCACCTCTTAGATATGTGTTCAACTGACTTCCGACATACACAAATATAATCTCAAAGTGAAGTCACTTCGTCAGAGATATGGCCGTACATTCTCGGTTTAACGACCCAGAATCAAGAGCTGCACGGGAACAGCATATCCACGAGCTCTTCCAGCAGCTCGATACACAAAACAAGGGTTATCTCGATAAAGAATCGCTAAGTGAAGGCTTTCGTCAATTGAATCATCGTAAGTTTCGCTCTTGCTGGCTGATGCTTTTTTATTTTTTGTTGATTGTGGTTTTCTTGCAGCTCTGCAGAATGCGATTGGAATCACAAACGAAGTCATAACGCTCGTCGACCAGAGCGGGGACGGTACTATACAGGTGAGCATTCTACGTTATTTCTCGCGCTGGCGCGTTCAGCTTCAGTGCAACTTATTTTCCTGAAAGAGTTTATGTGTTGACATACGTGACAGTATCCCGAGTTCTTGCAGTTTGTGGAAAGAACAGAAGATCATCTATGGGCCCTCTTCCAAAGCGTCGACAAAGATCACAACGGCCGTCTAGACAGAGCAGATGTAGCCGCCGCTCTTCAAAGCTCAGGCCTTTCAGTCTCCGCCGACCGGTTAGATCAGTTCTTCAAGTCAATGGATCAAAATAATGACAACGCAATTACGTACAATGAATGGCGCGACTTTCTCCTGTTCATCCCGGTCGACAATATCAGTATCCGCGCGGCCTACCGGTATTTTATCGATAGTTATCCGATTACTTCAGATGGCGACGTATTTCTGAGCGACGAAACGCTGAGTGGCATAGGATATTTCCTTGCAGGCGGTGTAGCGGGCGCCATCTCGCGAACGGCGACGGCACCTTTTGACAGGTACAAACAAGCAACCTAATTTCCAACGTGTCTTCAGTGCGCTCACACTTGCTGTATCTAGATTGAAAGTGTATCTTATAGCTCAAACGGGCCAAGCTCCCCTAGCTACAAAAGTAGCAGCTCAGGGCGTCGCAGCCGAGATAGCATCGAAAGCGGTTCCGAAAAATGCTCTGGCAGAAGCTGTTCGCACTCTATGGCGACACGGTGGCATTCCAAACTTTTTTGTCGGAAACGGGTGAGTCTTCTAGCGTGCAATAGAGCCTCAAGAACGGCTTGCTAATGGTATTTTGATTGATCAGGCTGAATATTGTGAAGGTTTTCCCAGAATCGGCGATAAAGTTTGGATCATTTGAAGCGTCAAAAAGATTGTTTGCCGAGCTTGAAGGTACGACAGTTAATAATATGTCTGGAATATCTTCATTCATAGCTGGCGGTATTGGTGGCGCGGTTTCGCAGTTTGCAGTCTACCCTCTAGACACTCTTAAGTTGTTAGTATCCCTTCGATTTTCCCATTCATGGTGTATGCTGACTGAAATTACAGCCGTGTGCAATGCGAAGCGGAATCGAGTGACTTGCGAGGCAACAAACTGATGGTAAAGACAGCCAAAGATATGTGGCGATCCGGCGGCTTGCTGGGATACTATAGAGGCATCATTCTCGGAATCGGTGGCATTTTCCCATACGCGGCGCTCGACCTCGGCACATTCGAAGCTATGAAGAGGGCCTATATAAAAACTACGGCGAAGAAGGAAGGAATTGATGAGGAGAATGTGAAGATAAGTAATCTGGCGGTTCTTACGATGGGTGCGCTTAGTGGAAGTGTGGGTGCTTCTGTCGTGTACCCTATCAATCTGCTACGGACACGACTGCAGGCGCAGGGAACAGCTGCGCACCCTCAAACATATACAGGAATGAGAGACGTAAGTTATTTTTTGTATTTCATATGACTTCATCAACATCGACTGACTAAATCGCTCTAGGTCCTTCAAAAAACGATTCGAAATGAGGGTTACCACGCTTTGTTCCGGGGTCTAGTGCCAAACTTGCTGAAAGTTGCTCCGGCGGTCAGCATCAGCTACCTGGTATATGAGAACTGTAAAGCATTGTTTGGATTGAAATGATAGGTTGGCTTGGGTTTCATTGTGCGTGCCGTTTGTCGTTGGTTTTCTGTAATCGATAGACGGAAGGAAGATATGATCAGCAATAGAAAGTAGAACACCTCCATATAATGTCTCCAGTATTTAACTCGGCCGCTGCATCAGCGGGCTGGCAACTTCTCCTTCGCTTTTGACTCTTCTACCCAAACATCAAAGCTTAATGGGCCCATATATATATGCCTCAACGGGTTAAACTTCGGCAACATCCCATTTCTCGGCGGCGTCTTAACGTTCCCATTTACTGCAATATTCCCGTCGTCGGACGCCGCGGTAACCTCTGGCAGCGGATCTCGCTCCTGCGGCTGACTTTCGGCGGGGACCCATTTCGAAGTAGGTCCCGTAGGCGCTTCGGCGTCGTCGTTGAGCTCGATGGTGATTGTGAAGGTGCAGTCTGTAGGGAGGGTGCCGAGCATGGGGGACATTGTTGATAGTTTCATTATGCAGACTCGGAATTGCTCGTCCATGTCTGGTCTTTTTAGCTCGATGTTTTTCAAACTAGCAGTGGAAATAAATTAGACACAATCTCCTTTAGGCAACTGAAGCGGGAAAAAAAGAGGGAATATACATACTCTCGATCTTGATCTCTAAGAGGGATCTTGGGAAATCCAGAGACGTCAAAGACCACTCTCTCAAGCGGAACATTTGAGACTGAAATCAACACCACCGAGATTCTCGAAACCTCTCCCTTGATTCGTAAACGAGGTAAGAAGTCGGCAAAAACAATAAAGCCTCGATTGAAAAAACTTACGGTCCTCATCTGCTCAACGCACGCGCTGACTGCATTGCGCACCCATTCGCAAACTTCAGGATGTCGTGACTGCCGCACCGGATAATTATACTTCCTAGCCAAAAAGAAGGACTCGGCGGGGTATATCCTCCGCTCGAAGAGTATAGTGTGTACACTGACGACCAGGAACTCGGCGTAGATCGACAGCAGCTCGGAGTACGTCCATCGCGGCAGGACTGGCGTTGTCGCCCGCGTTGACGAGGAGGAAGATGCCCGAAGATGCTCAGCGTCGTTCATCTAAAAGACGACATACGCACACTTTCAGCTTAGCACCAGCACCATCGAAAACAGAGATGCGGTGACCGAACTGACCTCCACGCGTTGCCATCAATGATGTGGACGCGCGCTGTCATGTGACCACATAAACTGTGGTGCATCACGTGGTTTTCAAAGATTTCCATGACCCAACGCGTCCTTCCCGATCAAAGCGCGTCTTAGAGAAACTGAACTACTTTGCGCTTCTAAGGTGTAGGGTGAAGTAATACTGCTAGTACAATCTGCAAAGCGGAATTGAGCATTGGTATTCACGACAGGTTTCAAGAAGGTACAAGACAAAGATGGATCTGGTAGCGGATCTGCTTAATGCAACCCAGTCCTCCGAGCAATCGATCAGAACCTCTGCCGAGCAACAGATCAACGAGCTGCAAACCTCCCACGCGCCCGATCTCACGCGTGCGCTGATTGGAATTGGCTCTTCTCCCGCCTATGCCGTGCCGCTGCGCCAATCCGCACTCCTAGTGCTCAAGCACACGATCGCGCGCAAATGGTCTCTGCAATTCGAGGAATTCACGGGCGAGCCGCTGACGCAGGAAGTCAAGGCGCAAGTCCGGGCCGAGCTGTTCCAGATCATGCGGTCGTCCGAGCGGAGGCTGCAGGCATTGGCGGCGAATCTGGTGTCGAAGATTAGCAGCGCGGATTTTCCGGACGATTGGCCTGAGCTGTTTGATGATCTGATGGGGTTGATGAGGAGTAGTGAGAATGAGTGTATTCGAGGTGCTTTGGTGATTCTTAAAGGTGAGCTGTCGCGTTGTGCTGGTGTGAGTGATTATGGCTGACGCGGATGCTGGTATACAGAACTATTGGACGATGGCTTCACATTCGAGCAGTTTGCAACAATCGCCGGTCCAGTATTCGAAGCACTATACAGTCTATCTATATCCGACACGGTAAGTCCTAAACCGCCTCCTCTCATTCCCTCATCTAACAATTTTTCACTTTGCAATCAGATCGAAATCGCTACAAAAGCAGAGGTAATCGACGCCGTGAGCGCGGCACTGGACTTCTTCAACCAGGTCGACAATGCGACGCAGGAGATGGAGAGTTTCGTCGCAAACTCGATCGATAAGTGGTCTGAAGTTTTCGCGCGGAATATGACGATTCAGGTGGCGTCAGCGGCAGAGGGGGATCTCGCGAGTAGTCTGGCGGGAGGTTATGGCGTTCTTGCGTTGAAGTATAACACTGTTAAGGTGTGTTCAAACTCGAGATCCAGTTATTATAAGCTTTCGTGATGATTTAACAGCTGTTGTGCAGGCAATTCAACGACTGGAATCTACCTTCCCATCTCAATCTCAGGCAGCGGTTACTTCAAGACTTTTTCCAGCAGTATGGGACGATCTCCCGACCTCGGTGGCACTCTACACCTCTGTGTTCATCAACTCCGAGTCCGACGATCTGGACCTAGAAGACCCCGAAGGTGTCGCCAGATTCATCCGACTGATCCCGCTAGAAGAAATAGAATCCATCCGCAGCTGCGCGCAAGAACGCAAGGAAATCAGACAAAGCGTCAAGAGCTCGCCTGCGATGGTCGAAAGGCTGATGGACCTTGCTACGCTGATGAGCCAGATCTCGGCTGATACGGAAGAAGATTATAAAGACGATCCGAATTCGTTTGTTACCGAGGAGCTATCGCTGTCGACGAAATATACCTGCCGCACGGCGGCCTCGGATTTGGTGTCTGAGTTTAGCGATTTTGCGGTGAACCCCATAATCGATGCCTTAGCCAGCAAACTCATTGCATTAGCTTCGTCCGCAGACGGGGAGAAGAGACAGCAGCAAAGATTACTAAAGGCGTGTCTGTTTCTGCTGGAGGTCACGCTCGTGCAAGACCGGTCGTTTGGCAAACAACTGTTTGCGACACCGGCGATCGAGCAGATGGTGCAGATCATCTACAGCGGGATCTCATCCGACGACGTTTTCCTTCGCGCGCGCTCGTTCATCTTTGCCGGGACGTTCAGTCGTAATCTGAAAAGTCTGGCTGCGACATCACCTGCCTCCGCTGAGATCGCAGAGAAGCTGTACGATGCCGCATTGCAGAGCGCGTCTCAAGACAGCAGTTTCATCGTGCGTGCATGCTGTCTCCTCTCCATCCAACGCTTCTCATCCACCATCCCCCGCTCGCGACACAAGCCCACGCAAACCGCAATCGTGCAAGGCGTGAACTCCCTGATCGCCGACTCAGCAGACGACACGCCGTCGCTGCTCGTCGACGCGCTCGAGATCGCAATCAAGATCAGTCCGGACCTGGCGATCTTGCCTGAGACGCAGATCGTGCAGCTGCTGTTTCTGTCGGCGGCCAAGGACGCGGCGAATATCCAGCTCACGAGCGATACTTTTGAGGCCTTTGAGTTGCTCGCTGAACTCACCGAGCCGGCGCATTATCAAAAGTTCTCGGAGACGGCGATTCCGCCTCTTGTGCAGGGGCTCGGGAATGCGACCGGTAATGATGAGATTGCAAACTCGACTGTATGTGTTTTATGCCCTCCCTTTTGGAAATTTTGTGTGTGCACTTCTAATTGGATATCTAGTTGATTATGAGTTTATTGGCCATTTTGGTTCAACATGCGCCATCGCCTCTGCCCGCGGGTCTAGTAGACTACATCTTCCCCAAAACAGCAATTATCCTCATGACTTCGGACGACAATCAGCTTCTACAGGTACCCGTCTTCTTTTACTTTTCGGCGACTACACCGCTGAGCTTACTGCTAATAATATATATCGATAGTATGGCTCCGAGCTCCTAGCCCACATAATCGAGCACGACCCAGACCAACTGCGCGACTGGAAGGACACCCACGGCGTTCTCCAAAGCACGATCGCGAACCCGACCCCGAACGGGATCGAGGTCGTCCTGAGCATTGTCGCGCGCCTTCTCAACCCGTCGCTGATCGACGAATCGAGCGCGATGTGCATCGGCGAGGTCGTCAGCGCGGTCGTGGATAAATACGGCCGCGAGCTCGGAAGCGATTTGCTGGGTCAGTTGTTGTCGGCTACCGCGCAGCGGCTCGAGGCAGCGTCGAATCCGCTGTTTATCCAGAACCTGGTGTTGGTGTTTGCGCATATGGTGACGATTGATGCCGAGGGAGTCATTGGATTCCTTGCCGATCTTGAGTTTTCGAATAGCTCGGGTCTCGAGACGGTCGTGCGGGCGTGGTTGGATAACTTTGACGTCTTCCGCGGATACAAGGAAATCCAACTGAACGTACTCGCGCTCACGAAACTCTACCAGCTCCACGACCTACGGGTGGAAGAAATAGTCGTGAAAGGCGACATCCTCGTCGACGAGGCGTCCAAAAAGGGCGTCATCCTCACGCGCTCGCGGGCCAAAAACACACCGGTGCAGTACTCGATGATCCCGGCGCACGCCAAGATCGTAAAGTTGCTGGTCAGAGAACTCGGTGCGATTCCGAGCGATTCGGGGATCCCGAGTCGCGCGGGGATCATGGCAGCGGCGGAGTCGAATGAGAGCGCGGTGGATGAGGGCGATGGAGATGAGTGGGAGGATGTGTTTAATCCTGCTGATATCGGGCTTACTATGAACGGTTTGTCTACGCCAGTCATTTATCTGATTTTCTATAGAGCTAACTCTAGATGTCTAGAACTGAAAAAACTCGCTAGATCCGAAAGTTTCGGCGACGACGCCTCTGCCTCTGATCCCGACGACGACGACAATACAACCAGGACCGGCGGAGGGTTGTTCAACGACAAAGGCGGCGACGAGAGCACTAACGAGCTGCTGATCAAGTGTCTACGCGATATCTGCGCGACCGACGGACGCGAGCAGTTTAAAGCGCTGGTGACTAGCTATTGTTCGCGTAGCGAGCTTGAGATTCTAGAGCGGTGGCAGACGGTTCTGTTATAGTAGGCTTATCAGAAGATGACGTCATTTAGATGATTAATTAAGGTTTAACCTCTGCTCAGTATAAGGAAGCCGGAAAAGCCAGTAGACAACTTCCCGAGAACCCAACGTAAACAAATAAACCAATTACGCATCCCACCACCAACATTTCGGACATTAAACGTTATCTTCCTCGGGGATTTGAGGAAGAGGACGAGCTACACAGTCTGCTCGGTCGGGTTTTAAATGCCTTTCAGGCGAAGGGCGAACCCCCATACGCGTGGCTCACTCGTTTGGAAAACTTGGCCGATGAGATTCCGCAAGGACTCGAAGGACTCGAAGTCTGGCTCTGTCAGCTTGCGCGTAACCACTGCACCAATGTGAGACTGTACCGTCGACTCGAGGTAACGGCGAATCAGTGGGATTTCGAAGCAATGAAAGCCGTTTGTGCGGAATTGTCGGAAGAAACCTACTTCGGCACCGGAGCGTTAACTCACTTCAATGAGCCGTGCGACCTCGAAGAAGTCGGCGAAGAATCGACGGAGACCGAGTCGTCTCCGTCAAAGAAGCCCAAAGAATCAAAGACCGGCGAGAGTTCAGGTGAGGACGACAGGGATTCGAAGATGAACAAGCCGCCGTGCCAGTACTGTATCGATCATCATCGCCCGAACTATGAGAAACACGCCGAATCTAAATGCTGGATTAAGGATAAATCCAAATTTCCTGAAAAATGGGTCAAGAAAGCCTTCGAAATTGCAAAGAATTGAAGAAATAGATGCTAACATACCTCACTTTTTAGTTAAAGAATCTCAAAAAGTCCAAGTCCAAGTAGAGGGATCAGCTGCCCTCTCAGGACTTGGCGTCGCATGCAGCGCGCGGACCTTCGAGTCCAAGGTCGCTGGGTTATGGAGTGTGAGGATGTGAAGAATACAGGAGTGTGTAATTATTTACAATAGAATTCTTGATTACCATACAATTTCTCAAAATCATGAATCAGTGTCAACTTCTGAAATTCAGGAACATATAATCATTCGTGATCTCCACTTCCCTAATCTACGCAATGCTGGCACATACATGAACCATAGCTACCCGTCTCCGCGTCTAGCCGAGTTATTATATTGAATCGGAGGAGCAAGAATCTTCTCGAAAACGGATCTTGACAGCGGCGGCTGGCAGATACCAGTACACTCTGACGATCAACATAGGGCGGTGATAACTACTCGTTATGGCTGTTACTGTTGAGAACCTCCAAGCATTTCTGGGTTTGGTTGACTATTACCGACGACTCGTGCGAGATTAGGGGCATCTCAACGAAGCTACTTCGTCACAAGACTGTATATATATATATAGAATAGTATTTTCATAGCAAAGAGCAGAATATAAAGTAAATAACATTTTCAGCAATGAACGTGTAACAGCAAAGAGACAGAGGCTATTAGAGAATGTAGCAGCAGACACGGACTGGTGTTTATATATTTGTACTTTCAGCAAACTGCTCTCGCCGCTCCATTTTGGCAGCCCAGAGCGCGGCTCCGGTCACGTTTGTGAAACTAAAAAACATGCCGACGATGGGTAGCGTTTCCAGAATGCCAGCCACAGCACCGAATCTAGATAAAACAAAAGTCAGCTGATTCAAGAAAAGGGTGGTTATGAGTAAAAAATAAACAAACTGACGTGATGTAGCCGCCATATCGTCTTCTAATGAATAGACGAGTTTCCCGCGGCGTGAAAGCTTTGAGTTGGAAATAACGCATCTGCGCCGCCTTTGCAAACTCCAGACTTTTCAAAAGCGCAGCAATAAATGGTCCTACAAACGGGATAAATTGGATCGGTATCAAAAGCAGGTTTTTCAATAGAAGAAACGGGGAAGTAAGCCGGAGGATAAACAGGCGCCATTGCGCGCGCAGCTTGTGCACCGCGCTGCGGCTCGCGCGCTCGAGCACGACGGAGGACATTTCGGGCTCTGTAGCGTTAGCGGGGGAGTCTGCGACAAAGTCTTCGAGGCCGCGGAGTCGGAGGACCTATAGAGTGAAGGTCAGTGAGTGAGTGGTGAGGGTAAGTGAGTGTGAGGGTGCGTGATTGGTATAGGGTGAAGTCCGTACGGTGTCAAAGACTTTTTTGTGGGCGCCTTTGATGATGAATGTTTTGGCAATGATGCTGTAGATTGAGTATGCTTGGTTGAAAACCATGAAGAATGAGGTAAAGACGCCAGCTGGGCCGTTGAGGATGATCATGATGACTACCATGGGCGGGTAGGCCATTGCAAACCATCCAGAGTAGATGATGAGCATGATGATGATGAGAGGGAGGACGACATAGACAAAAGACGGCCAAAGCACTGGATGCCATAGAAAGTAGCCAATGCCCTTCAGAGGAGCTGTTAGTATATGAGAGATGATCAGATGGAGGGATGTAGAGGGGCAGTAACATAGAACGGATATCTGACAGCACAAGTAGTGACAGCAGTATAAGGGATGATGAAGATGAGCAAGATCCGGTAGGTGATTCCGGTGTATAAGAAAAAGAAAAGCCGATCAAGGGCAGATGCAACTTTCATCTTGGAGTGGCTAATGGCCGAGCTAGAGAGGTCGGGGATCGTCTTTGACCGCAGACTTGCGGCGATGCGATCAAATCTAGACTTGACATTGGAGACGCTGATGGCGTAGGAAAGTGGCAGAAACCACATGATCGGCGGTGGATGTCGAAGGCAAACCAGAAAAGAGCAATAAACTTGTCCCGGAGGATGGTTTTAGGCGGTAGGAAGAGAAGAAGAGGCCGTGCGCGAGGTGTTCAGCTGACTGTCGATTAAGGTTTTGGTAGGTGAGTGAGTGGTGCAACACAATAAACTAATATACGAAATAGAGTTTAGGCAATTTCAGGGGCGAGCGGATGCTACCCCGCATGATTACCTCAGCAAGACAGAATCGATCGCAGCCGGCGGGATATAGCCAGCGATGTAGAAGTAGCCAGAGGTATGGCTGGGGATATAGCCTGGGTGTGATTATAGCAGCTGGTAGCTATAGGAGGTGCTGTTGGCTGTACTGGGAATTAGCAGTAGGTAGGTGATAGATGATATCACTTGTTGTTGATGCTAAATACTGTGGGGTATACCTCCTAGTTCAGGACGAGAAGACGTTAGAGTGCCGGGTAGTCTTCAAACAAGCAGAGCCGGAAGAGATGCCACCGGCTACTCAAATCAAGAGTTTGCTGGAAGCAGAGGCATTGTTAAAAGGTGAGGTTTCCGGGGAGCAGGAAGAGTATGCATCCAGTCACTTCTCACTTCCCCCCGCATTTCATGTTCTCCACTTTCGACTGCTTCGCGGCGGAGATCAGAGTCGACCACCACCAGCTACTAACTATCACTAACAACTAACCTCGAGCAGACCCGGCTCGCATCCACCGGCTTTGGAAGCGCACAAGCTCAAGACATATTTATCTGAAGAGTGGATCGGACCGGCTTTGTCTGTCTTTGTCTTTGTTCCTGTTAGCCCTCGACTGCTGCATATCAGAGTTCCTTCCGCATCTCTGTTCTCTATCTAATATCTTCCTGCTTTTTTGACTTCAAATAATTCTATACAGCATCTACTTCAGAAAATACAAAGGAAGAAATCAAGAGCTCCGTGCGGATCGACAAAGCCGGTGGGCAGAGGAAAGAAAATAAGAAACTAAGAGAATGAAAATAAATAAATAAAAATAAAAACCCCACAACCAGAAAATTATTCTCGGCTGTCGAAGGAAAGCAGGAGAATCTCCTCCGGATACCTCTTTCTCTACTACATTCACCGTCCTTTACTTCATTTTCTATCGCGACGTTCCAGACAAAAGGACTCAAACTCAAGCACAAGACAAAGCCCCGCCGAACAATGGCGAAGAGTGCACTGGGCGCAATGCGGGGGTTATCAGCCCACAAACTCAAATGCCTCCCCCACAAAATCAAACCTCAAGCGAACTCCGGCGTCCGCTGCTGCCTGCGCCCTGATGCCGTTGACTCTCCTCCTCTTCCTCGTCCTCCATCGATATCCGTCCTCGACCCGGTGCTCGTCGCTACCCCTCCTCTTCCTCCCTCGACTATATCCTCCCCCTCTTCCCCTCCTCCCCTCCTCCTGCTCTTCCCACCCCACCCACCTTTCCTTCTCTCTTGTTGACCTCTACCCATGTCCTCCACAGCTGTCCACCCCTACGAGGAGAAAATCCACGACGACTTTGTCGAGAACGCCGTCGATGACGACGAGCACACCCTCGACCCCATCGAGGACAAGTACGGCGGCACCTACATGTGGCTCATCGCCACCTCCGCCGCCGTCGGTGGTCTTCTCTTTGGCTACGATCTTGCCATCATTTCCGGCGTCCTCGTCATGCTCGGCACCAGTCTAGACCACCACGTCCTGTCCTCCAACCAGCAGGAACTCCTCACCTCCATCACCTCCGGCGGCGCCTTCCTCGGTGCCCTCATGGCCGGTTTCATGCTCGACCGCTTCGGCCGCCGCACCGTCATCGGCATCGGTGCCATTATCTTCACCCTCGGCTCCCTCATCCAGGCTCTGTCCTGGTCGCTCGCGCAGATGACCGTCGGCCGTCTCGTCGTCGGCCTCGGCATCGGCGAGGCCGCCATGGTCGCCCCGATCTACATCGCCGAGGTCGCGCCCGCAAAGCTGCGCGGCCGTCTCGTCAGTCTTGACGCGAGCGCAATTACCTTTGGCCAGTGCGTCGCAAACATCTTCAACATCATCTTCGAGCACGTCGACCACGGCTGGCGCTACTCCGTCGCCCTCGGCTGCATCCCGTCCATCCTCCTCCTGATCCTCTGCTTCATCGTCCCCGAAACCCCGCGCCATCTGATCCGCAAAAACAAGATCGACGAGGCCATCCGCGTCACAGCCAAGATCTACATCCACGCCACGCCCGAGGAAGTCGAAAGCAAAGTCCGCAAAATCAGACACAAGTTCGAGATGGAGGAGCGCTACCGCGAGCTCACCTTCCGCCAGCAACTCTCACTGCTCTACAAAGATCCCGCAAACTTCAAAGCGCTCATCATTGCCTGTGGTATCATGGGTATCCAGCAGTTTGCCGGCTCAAACACGCTCATCTACTACTCGCCCACGCTTTTTGGTCTCGTCGGATTCAAGAACGCGATCGCCGTCTCGATCGTCATCACCGCAACAAACTTCGCCTCCGGCCTCCTGTGCTTGCCCTACCTCGACATCTTTGGCCGTCGCCGCTTCATCAACGTCACATACTGGGGCTGTCCTATCGTGCTCATTGTCGCGGCAGTCGCAATCAGTTACATCCCCATCAGCAAGGACCTCACTGTCGCCGACCAAAAAATGACCTGGGCCGGCGTCGTCGTGCTCGTCTGCACCATCCTCTTCATCCTCTTCTTTGCCTCCGCGCTCGGCAACATCCCCTGGCAAGGCAACGAGCTCTTTCCCATGGAAGTTCGCTCGCTTGGAACCATGATGCTCACGCTCACCTGCTGGGGCTCAAACATCGTCGTCTCCTCCACCTACCTCTCGATGATGAAGAACATCACTCCCAGCGGCACCTTCGGCTTCTACGCAGGCATCAACCTCATCGGCTACCTCTGCATCTTCTTCATGTACCCCGAGGTCTCCGGTATGACTCTCGAGCAGGTCAAGAACATCTTTGAGCAGAAGTTTGGCTGGCCGATGGTCAAGTACAGCGTGCGACTCTTCAAAGAACGTAAACAGGCCATGAAGTTGAAAGCGGCAGAGGCGAATGATTCCGCCGACAGCAGCGGCGTCGCGGGCTCTTTGCAATCGCAGCCTGAGCAGGTCCCTGTGGCTGAAGAGAAGGGTCAGTAATCTTGCCTTTCTTTTTCTTTCCGTTTTCGATTGTTTGTTGTGGGGAGAGTTACTGTAGCTACTGTTGAATTAAAAAATCTATTATATCGCCTCTTGATCATTCACAGCTTGTAAATCGTAGCAGCTAAATCAGCAATTTTTATATTGGTGCTTGTAGGGCTACTTCTATCGGCAGAGAAGGTTTCGTGAAGGCTTGGTATTGTACTACATGTGCTACACAAGACACTAAGCGAAGACGATAGCCGAGTGCACTCTTCAGGCTCAGACAGAGCTTAATTATTCCAGCATCATCTAGAATAAATTAAACTGCAGAGGATGTTGATGCATTATAGACACCAGAAACTAAGAATAGTACGCGAACGCGGCTGGATCAACCGCGGCTGGGGCGCGGTGAGCTAGTGCAGACTTAGCCGCACTCTACGGGCGCAGCAGACTGATTATTGCCATTCAGGGTTAGTTGTAAACAATCCCACGCCTCGAAAGACACCTCGTGCTCTCGATGAAGCTCAGAATTTACACAGAACCTCTGACTATAAAAATGCTGTCTCCTGCCGTTGTTTTCCTTTCTCTATCCTTATAGATATCTCAATCTCAAACAACAACATGAAATACTCACTTGCTCTCCCTCTCTCCCTTCTCGGACTCGCGGCCTCTGCTGCTGCTCAAGTCGCAAACGTCACCCTCGAGGTTATCTCCTCAGACTCCACAATCGACGGCAAATTCCTGACTTCCATCCACGAGAGCGCCGGCGTCAACTACGTCTTCCTCGCTGACTCTGGCGATTCCTACATTTACGACTACGGCGTCAATACCTTTTTCGGAACCAGCTTTGCCGGCGTTTCCGCGTTGCTCCAGGTCGATGATGAGCTCCTCACCGTCTCTGTCTTGGATGGGTACACCAAATTCGACATTGTCAAAGGCAACACCCTCGCCGTCAACGGCTCGTCCTCTGGCTTCTACGCCTGCAAGAACACGGGCGACCCTTACTCCTACTCCACCTCGGCCTACCAGGCGATGTTCTACAGCAGCGACGCTCCTTCAGACTGCATCCCCTTCACAATCGAGTACGTCCCTGTCGGACAATCCGCCAAGAACTCCTCAAGCACCACATACTCCAGCTCGACCACCAACGCGACCTCCACTTCTGTTCCTACCGCTACTTACACCGGAGGTGCGGGTATGCTCAAGGCCAGTGCTGCTTTGACCGTTGGTGTCGTTGTCGCTGCTTTGGCTCTTGTCCTATAAGCGCGTCTATTTCCGAATGCAGCTGCTCGTCAGGTTCGAAGTCTTGGAGATAAGACCTAGTCACTCTTAATGGTCACTGCCTCCAAAGATCTGTATGGAGGCAGATTTATCATCATCATCATCATCATTTGTATAATAGGAGTACCAGGGACAATGTAAATATGGCGTTATTAGGGAATATTGTTATTTTAAGTAATAGAATTCATATACAAGATACAATAAAATTCAGTAAAATCTATAAACAATTGAAATCGAAATCAGGTCCTAGAAAAACTGGGAGATTTAGTTGGATAGGACAGTAGTTGCCACTGGTTAAGATGCGAACTTGGAGAGTGGGCAATAAATGCAATGCACACTGGTGACGCTGCGAGAGTATCCGGGAACCTCATCTAACGGAACAGCTAATGCGCTGAAAACGCATGAAATAGATACTGTTGTATAGTAATGTGATATATATGGATGACATTCCAACCAAAAACTAGTAGAGTTGGCGTTTTCCGGATCCCGGAAGAATATAAGCTTGTGTACGGTCACATCTACCAAGACTAGAACTGATACAGATTCCACCTAACCAGCTCGAGCTCTCCTCACATCCGACACTTCCCAATTGATTCCGCCGACAGCAGCGGCGTCACGGGCTCTTTGCAATCGCAGCCTGAGCAGGTCCCTGTGGCTGAAGAAAAGGGTCAGTAACTGCCTTCTCTTTTTCCGAGTTTTATTGTTTGTTGTGGGGAGAGTTATTGTAGCTACTGTCAAGTTAAAAAATCTATTATATCACCTCTTGATCATTCTTGTATATCGTAGCAGCTAAATCAGCAGTTCTTATATTGGTGCTTGTAGGGCTACTTCTATCGGCAGAGAAGGTTTCGTGAAGGCTTGGTATTGTACTACATGTGCTACACAAGACACTAAGCGAAGACGATAGCCGAGTGCACTCTTCAGGCTCAGACAGAGCTTAATTACTCCAGCATCATCTAAAATAAATTAAACTGCAGAGGATGTTGATGCATTATAGACACCAGAAACTAAGAATAGTACGCGAACGTGGCTGGATCAACGACGCGGCTGGGGCGCGGTGAGCTAGTGCAGACTTAGCCGCACTCTACGGGCGCAGCAGACTGATTATTGCCATTCAGGGTTAGTTGTAAACAATCCCACGCCTCGAAAGACACCTCGTGCTCTCGATGAAGCTCAGAACTTACACAGAACCTCTGACTATAAAAATGCTGTCTCCTGCCGTTGTTTTCCTTTCTCTACCCTCACAGATATCTCAATCTCAAACAACAACATGAAATACTCACTTGCTCTCCCTCTCTCCCTTCTCGGACTCGCGGCCTCTGCTGCTGCTCAAGTCGCAAACGTCACCCTCGAGGTTATCTCCTCAGACTCCACAATCGACGGCAAATTCCTGACTTCCATCCACGAGAGCGCCGGCGTCAACTACGTCTTCCTCGCTGACTCTGGCGATTCCTACATTTACGACTACGGCGTCAACACCTTTTTCGGAACCAGCTTTGCCGGCGTTTCCGCGTTGCTCCAGGTCGATGATGAGCTCCTCACCGTCTCTGTCTTGGATGGGTACACCAAATTTGACATTGTCAAAGGCAACACCCTCGCCGTCAACGGCTCGTCCTCTGGCTTCTACGCTTGCAAGAACACGGGCGACCCTTACTCCTACTCTACCTCGGCCTACCAGGCAATGTTCTACAGCAGCGACGCTCCTTCAGACTGCATCCCCTTCACAATCGAGTACGTCCCTGTCGGACAATCCGCCAAGAACTCCTCAAGCACCACATACTCCAGCTCGACCACCAACGCGACCTCCACTTCTGTTCCTACCGCTACTTACACCGGAGGTGCGGGTATGCTCAAGGCCAGTGCTGCTTTGACCGTTGGTGTCGTTGTCGCTGCTTTGGCTCTTGTCCTATAAGCGCGTCTATTTCCGAATGCAGCTGCTCGTCAGGTTCGAAGTCTTGGAGATAAGACCTAGTCACTCTTAATGGTCACTGCCTCCAAAGATCTGTATGGAGGCAGATTTATCATCATCATCATCATCATTTGTATAATAGGAGTACCAGGGACAATGTAAATATGGCGTTATTAGGGAATATTGTTATTTTAAGTAATTGAATTCATATACAAGATACAATAAAATTCAGTAAAATCTATAAACAATTGAAATCGAAATCAGGGCCGACAATAAATTGGAAGGTTTAGCTGGATAGATGCGAACTTGGAGAGTGGGCAATAAATGCAATGCACACTGGTGACGCTGCGAGAGTATCTGGGAACCTCATCTAACGGAACAGCTAATGCGCTGAAAACGCATGAAATAGATACTGTTGTATAGTAATGCGATATATATGGATGATATTCCAACCAAAAACTCGTAGAGTTGACGTTTATCGGATCCCGGAGGAATATAAGCTTGTGTACGGTCACATCTACCAAGACTAGAACTGATACAGATTCCACCTAACCAGCTCGAGCTCTCCTCACATCCGACACTTCCCAAATGATTCCGCCGACAGCAGCGGCGTCACGGGCTCTTTGCAGTTGCAGCCTGAGCAGGTCCCTGTGGCTGAAGAGAAGGGTCAGTAATCTTGCCTTTCTTTTTCTTTCCGTTTTCGATTGTTTGTTGTGGGGAGAGCTACTGTAGCTACTGTTGAATTAAAAAATCTATTATATCGCCTCTTGATCATTCACAGCTTGTAAATCGTAGCAGCTAAATCAGCAATTTTTATATTGGTGCTTGTAGGGCTACTTCTATCGGCAGAGAAGGTTTCGTGAGGGCTTGGTATTGTACTACATGTGCTACACAAGACATTAAGCGAAGACGATAGCCGAGTGCACTCTTCAGGCTCAGACAGAGCTTAATTATTCCAGGATCATCTAAAATAAATTAAACTGCAGAGGATGTTGATGCATTATAGACACCAGAAACTAAGAATAGTACGCGAACGCGGCTGGATCAACCGCGGCTGGGGCGCGGTGAGCTAGTGCAGACTTAGCCGCACTCTACGGGCGCAGCAGACTGATTATTGCCATTCAGGGTTAGTTGTAAACAATCCCACGCCTCGAAAGACATCTCGTGCTCTCGATGAAGCTCAGAATTTACACAGAACCTCTGACTATAAAAATGCAGTCTCCTGCCGTTGTTTTACTCTCTCTATCCTTACAGATATCTCAATCTCAAACAACAACATGAAATACTCACTTGCTCTCCCTCTCTCCCTTCTCGGACTCGCGGCCTCTGCTGCTGCTCAAGTCGCAAACGTCACCCTCGAAGTCATCTCCTCAGACTCCACAATCGACGGCAAATTTCTGACTTCCATCCACGAGAGCGCCGGCGTCAACTACGTCTTCCTCGCTGACTCTGGCGATTCCTACATTTACGACTACGGCGTCAACACCTTTTTCGGAACCAGCTTTGCCGGCGTTTCCGCGTTGCTCCAGGTCGATGATGAGCTCCTCACCGTCTCTGTCTTGGATGGATACACCAAATTCGACATTGTCAAAGGCAACACCCTCGCCGTCAACGGCTCGTCCTCTGGCTTCTACGCTTGCAAGAACACGGGCGACCCTTACTCCTACTCTACCTCGGCCTACCAGGCAATGTTCTACAGCAGCGACGCTCCTTCAGACTGCATCCCCTTCACAATCGAGTACGTCCTTGTCGGACAATCCGCCAAGAACTCCTCAAGCACCACATACTCCAACTCGACCACCAACGCGACCTCCACTTCTGTTCCTACCGCTACTTACACCGGTGGTGCTGGCATGCTCAAGGCCAGCGCCGCTTTGACCGTCGGTGTCGTTGGCGCTGCTTTGGCTCTCGTCCTCTAAGCGCGTTTATTTCCGAATGCAGCTGCTCGTCAGGTTCGAAGTCTTGGAGATAAGACCTAGTCACTCTTGACAGCCACTGCCCCCAAAGATTTGTACGGAGGCAGATTTATCATCATCATCATTTGTATTATCGGAGTACCAGGGACATTGTAAATATGGCATTATTAGGGAGTATTGTAATTTTTAAGTAATTGAATTCATATACAAGATACAAAACAGTTCAGTAAAATCTATAAATAATTGAAATCGAAATCAGGGCCTAGAATAATTTGGAAGATGATTTAGCTGGATAGATGCGAACTTGGAGAGTGGACAATAAATGCAATGTACACCGGTGACGCTGCGCGAGTATCTGAGAACCTCATCTAACGGAACAGCTACTGCGCTGAAAACGCATGAAATAGATGCGCTTGTAGAGTGATGTGATATATATCAATAATCCAACCCAAAACTCGTAAAATTGACGTTTCTCGGATCCCGGATGAATACATGCTTTAGTCTACAGTCACATCGCCCAAGACTAGAACTATTACAAACTCCACCTAACCAACCCGTGCTCTCCTCACATCCGACACTCCCTTTCCTCCGAACCACTAGTGACTAGCTTACAGAATATGCATTTTGGCTAAAGCGTATGAAGTATGGGATATACTCTCGCTAGTTGCATTTTAGCGAGACATATGACTGATCAGAGACGTTTGGTGTCAACGGACTACCGTCACACCGTTGTCTTTTGCTTTTTGTTTCATTTATATATTAGACTGGGATTTGTGGTGTTTGCCACTACTGACAATAAAAGCAGATAGAACTAGTGTCGCTGGATAATTATCGTCTCTTCAGTAAAAAGACAAGCAAACCAGTACTGTAATGAATGACGCAATTCTTTATCTCATTTCATGGCATATCATTTATTTTAGCGAGAAACTCATAAGTGAGAATGATTTTGCAAGAACTAGCACATATGCAGCTAGTATCAATACACCAGATAATCCACCGAGAAAAAGGAATGGCATTGGTGATTGCGCTCACAGGACCCCCATCCCAACAACAGCACAACCAAGAAAAATGAAGTCGAAATCAGGAGAAAGCAGAAGAAGAGACGACTAGCGCAGATCATAAACCTATCGATTACCAGATGATACCGCACCTCCCGCCCGCCAATGCAGAACCCACTACCACGGTTCGCGCCGTTCAAAATAGAGGGAGAGACAGCACGAACAGTGGTTCAACGGCTGGTGCACGAGCCGGCAGGATGGACTGCATATGCGCATAAGACAGAGCGGGAATATTGCCGATGGATGTGAAAATCTGGACGACGCAGCGGTGCAGCGGTGGAATTCTTGGAATTGGGTGATCTGATTGTGTAGGGAGGGGTAGTCCGTTTCCGAGAGGTCGGTGCTTAATATCTCTGGGATTAATTAGAGATTGGTATTGACAATAGGTCAGTCAGGCAAACAGTTTTTTGTATCCCAATCCATCATCATCAAAGTCGATAACATCGACAATCATCGCCCAAAACTCCTCAAAACCAGTCAAATAGCATAAACAGACGAGAAATGTGAGCAGAACAAAAGACAGATGCGCAGATACGCAGATGCATGGATGCATAGATGTGCAGGTCTGGAGTATCAGCGTAGGTGATAAAGAATGCTGTTGAAAATGATATCATATCATTTCCTGCGCGTCTCTTGTCTGTGCTTTTGTCTGCATGTGGCTGTATTCCTGCAATATCAAGCGAGTTTTTTGGGGTTTCTGTGAGATGATATCGAGACTCGGTTCAATCCTTAATATAGCTATATCTTCAAATCTATGAAATATTAGTGCAGATTATCTATGAATATTAAAATGAATAGATACTTGAAGACTGTGACGACTTACAGAATATGCAGAGTGCGGCGGGGTAGTGGGGTGAAAAGACAAAAAGGCGAAAAGTTAAAGTCGTTGGTCTTCGGAAGTTTATCTCGAATCATTTCTATTAAATCCTGCAGATCATTATGAACAGCTGTATGAATTCTGGAAAATAAAGATGAGAATCTATTTTGATTATGAAGAATAATATTACAGATTCAAATTTATCGATCTATAGCATGCATTTGGGGATTTGTCGTGTGTTCGATATGACCGTTCGTTAGCCAGAGAATCCTCCGGTTGAAAGTGTACGCGTCCACCACACTCGACTTCATATCGCTCGCACATCACTTTCCAGTGCGCTACTTTCGCAGAACTACCGCCGACAATAGACCTATCACATAAACCGGCCAGCTGGTATCTAGCTTATAAAAATGAGCATATCAACCTCGGCTTGGACGAATATGATCTACGACAATATAAAAGAGCCGAGCCTGTCCTCGAGATATCCACCTCTCATCCACTTCATCTCTCACTTCACTCTGAACAATCAACATGGCTGAAATTCCCTCCTATGACGTGATCATCCTTGGCGCTGGTTTCTCCGGCTGCAGCCTTCTCTACCACCTCCGCAAAGCAGGCTACAACGTGCACATCTTTGAGAAAGCTCCCTGCGTCGGCGGCACCTGGTACTGGAATCACTACCCCGGTGCGCGCGTCGACTCCAACACGCCGATGTATGAGCTCGATATCCCGGAGGTGTACAACACCTGGAACTGGTCGCAGCGCTTCCCGGACTGGCAGGAGCTGCGCGAGTACTTCAAGCACGCCGACAAGGTGCTCGAGGTCTCGAAGGACACGGACTTCAACACCACCATCACCGACGCCGTTTGGGACGAGGTCTCTCAGACCTGGACCGTCACCGCCGAGAACGGGAAGCAGGCTCGTGCAAAGTTCTTCCTCGCCTGCGTCGGCTTTTGCGCAAAGAACTTTACCCCCGACTTCAAGGGTCTCAGCAAGTTCAAGGGCGAAGTCTACCACTCTAACGAGTGGCCCGAGGGCACCGTCGATCTTTCTGGCCGCCGGATCGGGTTGATTGGCACTGGATCTACCGGAGTGCAAATCACGCAAGAGGCGGGGCCGGTGTGTGAGGAGCTCTTTGTCTTTCAGCGCACGCCCAACCTCTGTCTTCATATGAAGCAGGAGCACTACGACCCTTCCGCGCCGATCGACAAGGCAAAGTACGAGGAGTATTTCAAGCAGCGCATTACCTCGTTCGGCGGCTTTCTTTTCGATTTCCTAAAGAAGAAAGCAATCGAAGACACCCCCGAAGAGCGCGAGAAGCTCTACGAAGAGCTATATGCGCAAGGCGGGTTCCAGTTCTGGGTCGCAAACTACCACGACGTGCTCCTCGACGCCGAGTCCAACAAGTTTGCCTACGATTTCTGGCAGCGCAAAGTGAGCGCGCGCATCATGGATCCCAAGATCGCCGAGATCCTCGCGCCCAAAGTCGCGCCTCACCCGTTCGGCACCAAGCGTCCTTCGCTCGAGCAAAACTACTACGAGCAGTTCAACCGCCCCAACGTGCACGTCGTCGACGTCAACGCCGAGCCGATCGCCGAGTTCACCGAGAACGGCATGCGCACGAGCGCCGGCGAGTACAAGTTCGACCTGTTGATCCTCGCAACCGGCTTCGACGCCTTGACCGGCTCGTACAAGCACATGAACATCAAAGGCATCAACGGTGTCGACCTCAACGAGAAATGGGCCGAGAAGACACGCACCTACCTCGGCATGACGGTCCATGACTTTCCAAACATGTTTTTCACCTACGGTCCGCAGGCGCCGACCGCGTTCTCGAACGGCCCGTCCTGCATCCAGGTCCAGACCAAGTTCATTCTCGACACGCTCAACCACATGCGCGACAACAAGCTCACTTCGTTCAACGCGACCGGCGACGCGGAGATGGAGTACACGACGCAGATCGGCGAGGACGCGAGCATGTCGCTGTTTCCGTTGGCAAAGTCGTGGTATATGGGCGCTAATATCCCCGGTAAGGCGGTCGAGATGTTGAATTATATCAGAGGATTGCCTGCGTATGTGGATCTGCTTGATACTGTCGAGAAGGAGAACTGGAAGGGAGTTGATTTTGCTCCTGTCGCTGTTGCCCAGAACTGATTTTGAATTTGATTTTTTGTTGTTGAGAAAGACAATTATTTGTTTGGCTACCTATCTCTGTTTTTGATTTTACATTATGATTGATTTGCGCAAGCGTTTAGAATATAGAAATACAAGTATACAAGTGAAACAAAAGCAAAAGACAACGGTGTGACGGTAGTCCGTTGACACCAAACGTCTCTGATCAGTCATATGTCTCGCTAAAATGCAACTAGCGAGAGTATATCCCATACTTCATACGCTTTAGCCAAAATGCATATTCTGTAAGCTAGTCACTAGTGGTTCGGAGGAAAGGAAGTGTCGGATGTGAGGAGAGCACGGGTTGGTTAGGTGGAGTTTGTAATAGTTCTAGTCTTGGGCGATGTGACTGTAGACTAAAGCATGTATTCATCCGGGATCCGAGAAACGTCAATTTTACGAGTTTTGGGTTGGATTATTGATATATATCACATTACTCTACAAGAGCATCTATTTCATGCATTTTCAGCGCAGTAGCTGTTCCGTTAGATGAGGTTCTCAGATACTCGCGCAGCGTCACCGGTGTACATTGCATTTATTGTCCACTCTCCAAGTTCGCATCTATCCAGCTAAACCTTCCAATTTATTGTCGGCCCTGATTTCGATTTCAATTGTTTATAGATTTTACTGAATTTTATTGTATCTTGTATATGAATTCAATTACTTAAAATAACAATATTCCCTAATAACGCCATATTTACAATGTCCCTGGTACTCCTATAATACAAATGATGATGATGATAAATCTGCCTCCGTACAAATCTTTGGGGGCAGTGGCTGTCAAGAGTGACTAGGTCTTATCTCCAAGACTTCGAACCTGACTAGCAGCTGCATTCGGAAATAAACGCGCTTATAGGACAAGAGCCAAAGCAGCGCCAACGACACCAACGGTCAAAGCAGCACTGGCCTTGAGCATACCAGCACCTCCGGTGTAAGTAGCGGTAGGAACAGAAGTGGAGGTCGCGTTGGTGGTCGAGTTGGAGTATGTGGTGCTTGAGGAGTTCTTGGCGGATTGTCCGACAAGGACGTACTCGATTGTGAAGGGGATGCAGTCTGAAGGAGCGTCGCTGCTGTAGAACATCGCCTGGTAGGCCGAGGTGGAGTAGGAGTAAGGGTCGCCCGTGTTCTTGCAGGCGTAGAAGCCAGAGGACGAGCCGTTGACGGCGAGGGTGTTGCCTTTGACAATGTCGAATTTGGTGTACCCATCCAAGACAGAGACGGTGAGGAGCTCATCATCGACCTGGAGCAACGCGGAAACGCCGGCAAAGCTGGTTCCGAAAAAGGTGTTGACGCCGTAGTCATAGATGTAGGAATCGCCAGAGTCGGCGAGGAAGACGTAGTTGACGCCGGCGCTCTCGTGGATGGAAGTCAGGAATTTGCCGTCGATTGTGGAGTCTGAGGAGATAACCTCGAGAGTGACGTTTGCGACTTGAGCAGCAGCTGAGACCGCGAGTCCGAGAAGGGAAAGAGGGAGAGCAAGTGAGTATTTCATGTTGTTGTTTGAGCTTGAGATATCTGTGAGGATAGAGAAAGGAAAACAACGGCAGGAGACAGCATTTTTATAGTCAGAGGTTCTGTGTAAGTTCTGAGCTTCATCGAGAGCACGAGGTGTCTTTCGAGGCGTGGGATTGTTTACAACTAACCCTGAATGGCAATAATCAGTCTGCTGCGCCCGTAGAGTGCGGCTAAGTCTGCACTAGCTCACCGCGCCCCAGCCGCGTCGTTGATCCAGCCACGTTCGCGTACTATTCTTAGTTTCTGGTGTCTATAATGCATCAACATCCTCTGCAGTTTAATTTATTTTAGATGATGCTGGAATAATTAAGCTCTGTCTGAGCCTGAAGAGTGCACTCGGCTATCGTCTTCGCTTAATGTCTTGTGTAGCACATGTAGTACAATACCAAGCCCTCACGAAACCTTCTCTGCCGATAGAAGTAGCCCTACAAGCACCAATATAAAAATTGCTGATTTAGCTGCTACGATTTACAAGCTGTGAATGATCAAGAGGCGATATAATAGATTTTTTAATTCAACAGTAGCTACAGTAGCTCTCCCCACAACAAACAATCGAAAACGGAAAGAAAAAGAAAGGCAAGATTACTGACCCTTCTCTTCAGCCACAGGGACCTGCTCAGGCTGCAACTGCAAAGAGCCCGTGACGCCGCTGCTGTCGGCGGAATCATTTGGGAAGTGTCGGATGTGAGGAGAGCTCGAGCTGGTTAGGTGGAATCTGTATCAGTTCTAGTCTTGGTAGATGTGACCGTACACAAGCTTATATTCTTCCGGGATCCGATAAACGCCAACTCTACGAGTTTTTGGTTGGAATATCATCCATATATATCACATTACTATACAACAGTATCTATTTCATGCGTTTTCAGCGCATTAGCTGTTCCGTTAGATGAGGTTCCCAGATACTCTCGCAGCGTCACCAGTGTGCATTGCATTTATTGCCCACTCTCCAAGTTCGCATCTATCCAGCTAAATCATCTTCCAAATCAATCTAGGCCCTGATTTCGATTTCAATTATTTATAGATTTTACTGAACTGTTTTGTATCTTGTATATGAATTCAATTACTTAAAAATTACAATACTCCCTAATAATGCCATATTTACAATGTCCCTGGTACTCCTATAATACAAATGATGATGATGATAAATCTGCCTCCGTACAAATCTTTGGGGGCAGTGGCTGTCAAGAGTGACTAGGCCTTATCTCCAAGACTTCGAACCTGACTAGCAGCTGCATTCGGAAATAAACGCGCTTATAGGACAAGAGCCAAAGCAGCGCCAACGACACCAACGGTCAAAGCAGCACTGGCCTTGAGCATGCCAGCACCACCGGTGTAAGTAGCGGTAGGAACAGAAGTGGAGGTCGCGTTGGTGGTCGAGCTGGAGTATGTGGTGCTTGAGGAGTTCTTGGCGGATTGTCCGACTAGGACGTACTCGATTGTGAAGGGGATGCAGTCTGAAGGAGCGTCGCTGCTGTAGAACATTGCCTGGTAGGCCGAGGTAGAGTAGGAGTAAGGGTCGCCCGTGTTCTTGCAAGCGTAGAAGCCAGAGGACGAGCCGTTGACGGCGAGGGTGTTGCCTTTGACAATGTCGAATTTGGTGTATCCATCCAAAACAGAGACGGTGAGGAGCTCATCATCGACCTGGAGCAACGCGGAAACGCCGGCAAAGCTGGTTCCGAAAAAGGTGTTGACGCCGTAGTCGTAAATGTAGGAATCGCCAGAGTCGGCGAGGAAGACGTAGTTGACGCCGGCGCTCTCGTGGATGGAAGTCAGGAATTTGCCGTCGATTGTGGAGTCTGAGGAGATAACCTCGAGGGTGACGTTTGCGGCTTGAGCAGCAGCTGAGGCCGCGAGTCCGAGAAGGGAGAGAGGGAGAGCAAGTGAGTATTTCATGTTGTTGTTTGAGATTGAGATATCTGTAAGGATAGAGAAAGGAAAACAACGGCAGGAGACAGCATTTTTATAGTCAGAGGTTCTGTGTAAATTCTGAGCTTCATCGAGAGCACGAGGTGTCTTTCGAGGCGTGGGATTGTTTACAACTAACCCTGAATGGCAATAATCAGTCTGCTGCGCCCGTAGAGTGCGGCTAAGTCTGCACTAGCTCACCGCGCCCCAGCCGCGTTCGCGTCCTATTCCTAGTTTTTAGCCCACTTCAATGTTCTAAATAGAGTATATCGTTACTAGGTACAGCTGCATACTTTTCTTAGAAATATAACAAGGGAAGAAAGATAGAGCTGTTGATATGCTATCGAAGGCTCTATAGTTCAATAGTCTGATCATAGCCGAGATGAGTGATCGCCCGGTGGCCAACTTAGAATTGAACGCTGTGCACTGTTTATGTGAACAGAAGGATGATCTGGCTGTTCCTCCTCGTATGCCTGTTAAAAATAGGTAGGTGATAGGACTGAGTGCTATACGACTACACGCGACTGATTCAGTCACCTACGTTCCTGCATCGGAGGGTATTTCGATTTATTTACGCAGATCACTAAACCCTATAATAACTGTAAACCCAATTGTAAACCCTATGCAAACGACCGTAGTTGACAAGATCACATCAAACGACCGTGGTTTGGAAGATCACATTCAAAGAGATGAATTTAATCAGAACAGACCCTTAATGGCCTTCGCGGTGTCTTCAAAGAACTGGAGTGATTGAGGAAGCGGGAAGAGCCAGAAGACGTGCGGCAGGCCTTTGTAGGTCTTGTGCGTGATCTTGCCGCCGGCTTCCTTTACTAGTTTCTCAAACACATACGCGTCGTCTCGCAGCGGATCAAACTCCGCAGAGACAATGTAGACCGGCGGAAGAACTTGCAGTTTGGGGTAGTAGATTGCAAACGTGTACTTGTCGTCCAAGGGCACCGTATAGGTCGAGTAGAACGTGCGCATGGACTCAATGTCGATGACGGGCAGCCGGCCTGCCGAGTTCTCCGCCGATGTGTGCATGCCCTTGAACTTCTCCGGAATATGATCAGGATGAACTTCACACGGCGACAACGAGATTACGCCCTTGACGAGTCCTGCACTGTCGCCGCCTTCGTCGTGCAGACGCAGAGGGACAGAGATCGAGAGCGCCGCGCCGGCCGAGGGACCCATCGTGTAGAGTTTGTTTGGATCAGCACCCCACGAGGCGGCGTTACTGGCTACCCACTTTGTCGCACGCACGCAGTCGTCGAGCGCGGTGGGCGCGGGATATTCCGGTGCATGGCGGTACTGAATTGAGGCAATGACTGTCTGAGATAGCTTGCAGAGGTTGCGAACGAGGGCTGTAGAGTCAGCATACGAATTGTTTGTGATCAATATAAATAGATAAAGACTGCTTACTATCTTCAACTTGAATACCACCGATGCAGTATCCACCACAGTGATAGAAAGCGCCGATCGGAACTGCCTTTCCTTTGGAGTCTTCAGGCTGGTAAACGCGCACGTCGAGGCCGCAGGGCGTAACGAGATCGATGGTGGACACGCCGCCGTCGAGGGGATGGAAGTCGTTCCATTGATCTTTGAGCAGCTGCGAGAGACCGTCCATTTGCTGGCGCATGTTGGGGATGTCGCCGGAGAGAACGGGGCGGGTGCCGGCTTGGGTTTCCCACTGTTCGAACTATAGTTAGTAAGCGGTAGGGAAGAGATCAATTCAGCAGTCTGACCTTCATCCACTCAGGCGCGAGGCCGATGTCTTCAGCAGCAGAAGTAACCATTTTGCAGTGTGAATATGAAGAAGCAGAGCAGAAGCAGAGCAGAAGCAGGGCAGAGGCAGAGCAGGGTGAAGAGCAGAGAGGAAACGGGAGGCGCGGATAATAATTTAAGTGCGGTGATATCATCAACCCCGCAACCCCGCACTCCGCCGCACGCCTCGATCAGAATCAGTCCGCTCGTCCGAGATCGCGGATCGCGAGAAATTGTTGAGAAAAGAAGTTGAGTGCGGGTAAAGCGGCCAGGTCGTCGGATAACGTAGCTCGTCTTGACTGAATGCGCTGGACGCGGGGACGGGATCGAAGTGGAGACCGCGGGGTAATCAACTCACCCCCAAACGAGCACTGCTTCTCGTCCTCCGCCTCGTCCTTACTTCTCAATCTGGAGGATTCTTCCTACTCCAGGTCAATCACGACTGTCGGGGGAAGGGAAGCTCTCTATATTGAGCCCTGATCAAACATATTATATAATAATCCCATCTCCACCTCCACCTCCACCTACCCATCCCTCCCCAATGGCTTCCGACATCCCCTACTACGACGTCCTCATCCTCGGCGCTGGCTTCTCCGGCTGCAGTCTCCTGCACTACCTCCGCCGCGACGGCTTCAGCGTGCGCATCTTTGAGAAAGCGCCCACCGTCGGCGGCACCTGGTACTGGAACCGCTACCCCGGCGCACGCGTCGACTCCGACGTTCCAATCTACGAACTCAACATCCCCGAGGTCTACGAGTCCTGGAGCTGGTCTTCTCGCTTCCCGGACTGGCAAGAGCTGCGCCAGTACTTCAAGCATGTCGATAAGGTGCTCGAGGTATCAAAAGACACAGACTTCAACACCAACGTCACCGACGCCGTGTGGGACGAGGCATCCCAGACCTGGACCGTCACCGCCGAGAACGGCAAGCGCGCGCGCGCAAGATTCTTCCTCACCTGCATTGGCTTCGCGTCCAAGAACTTCACCCCCGACTTCAAGGGCCTCAGCAAGTTCAAGGGCGAGGTGCACCATTCCAACGAATGGCCCGAGACCGGCGTCAACCTCGAAGGCCGTCGCATCGGCCTCATCGGCACTGGCTCGACCGGTGTGCAGATCACCCAGGAAGCAGGCCCCGTCTGCAAAGAGCTCTTTGTCTTCCAGCGCACGCCCAACCTCTGTCTTCCCATGCACCAGGCCTACCTCGACGAGTCCTCTCAGAGCGACAAGGCAGGCTACGACGCAATCTATCAAAAACGCCTCAACTCGTTCGGCGGCTTCCTGTTCGACTTTGTGAAGAAAAAAGCCACCGACGACACCCCCGGGCAGCGCGAAAAGTTCTACCAAGCGCTCTTCGACCACGGCGGCTTTGCCTTCTGGGTCGCAAACTACTACGACCTCTTCACCGATCCCGAGTCCAACCGGCTCGCCTACGAGTTTTGGCAGCGCAAGGCGAGCGAGCGCATCAAGGATCCCAAAAAGGCCGCGATCCTGGCACCGAAAGTCGCGCCTCATCCGTTCGGCACCAAGCGTCCGTCGCTCGAGCAAAACTACTACGAGCAGTTCAACAAGCCGAACGTACACGTCGTCGACGTCAGCGCGGAGCCTATCGCTGAGTTTACGGAGAAAGGGTTGCGTACCACTGACGGCGAATACGAGTTCGACCTGCTCATTCTCGCGACCGGCTTCGACGCCGTCACGGGTTCGTACAAGAACCTCAAGATCAGGGGCGTCGGCGGCGTCGAGCTCAGCGAGAAGTGGGCGAAGCAGACGCAGACTTATCTCGGCTTGACCGTCCACGACTTTCCAAATTTGATGTATACCTACGGCCCGCAAGCGCCGACTGCGTTCTCTAACGGCCCGTCGTGTATCCAGGTGCAGACCAAGTTCATCGTCGACATCATCAACTACATGCGCGACCACAACTACAGCTCCTTCAACGCGACCAGCGACGCCGAGACTGAGTACACGGACGAGATCAACGAGGAGGTCACCAAGACTTTGTTCCCGTTGGCAAAGTCGTGGTACATGGGTGCGAATATCCCGGGAAAGAAGATCGAGATGCTGAATTATATCAAGGGGATTCCTGCGTATTCGAGCTTGTTGGACAGTGTTGAGGAGAACTGGAAGGGTGTTGCGTTTGCCAATTGATTTTCTTTCTTCTTCTAATTTTATCTTTTTTTGTTGTTAGTTGATTTACGACAGGAATACACAAACTATTTGCTTTCTCTCTATAAAGACTCCTTCGACCACTAGGTTTAGAGCAGCAGCAGATCAGTTCAACCTCGGCATCTGCTATTCCCAACCGGCTCCCCACAGAAAGCTTCAATGTTGAACGAGGTGATCAAACCCACGCGCAATCAGCTGAGCAGCGATCGTCGATGGCTGCTAATATCTCTGTAGTTCTCATATTATCACATAGATTACATCCGAATCAAAGATCTGAGTCTCATCTCATCTCATCTTCTGACCAGGGCAACGGTAGCCGGCAACCACTTTGGCGCTTTTGGCAGAACCGCAGTCGGACTTAGTCCTCGCTTCTAAACCCCGACCCCAGTTCAGGTAGGAACATAAACTACCGCGATCACCATGGCTCTGTCCTCATAACCCCAATCCCTACATCTGTTGAGCTATTTCATAGACATGGACCAGACTGCGCAACAGCCAGAGGACTTCCTCGGATGGCCTAACGCGCAGGGCTTCGCGGACCAAGAAGAAACCACCGTCCCCACCCCGCTCGAAATCCACGGCCGTATCCCTTCCTACGTCAAGTACACCGCCCTCACCCTCTCTCCTCCACCCATACATAGCTAACTGTCGCGCACAGCTGCGCCCTCTACCGCACCGGTCCAGGAAGCTACACGGTCCCGCTGACGAAGAAACCAGGCGGCGGAGAATTCAAGATATACCACTGGTTCGACGGCTTCGCGCAGCACCATAAATTCGACATCACCGCCCCGTCAGCCGACTTCCCGGATGGAAAAGTCGTGTATCGGTCAAAACACGCTGCCACGGGCCTCAAGAAACGAATCGATGACTTGAACGGAAGTCCTAATAACCGTTCGTCTTCCTCCTCTCTCTCTTCTTGCAGTCACAGATACTGACGACCATGCACCGCAGCAAGCTTCGGATACCGCGACCCATGCAAAAACAAGTTCCAGAAATTCTTCACAAAGTTCGAACGCTCGTCGCCCGACGACCCCAGCACCGCAAACGTCTCTGTCACTGTCAATCCGAATTTCCCGTCGTCATTGATGTCTGGCGACAGCGGCGAGCTCCTGCTCTACGCCAAGACGGACGCGAACGTGCTCATGCAGTTGAACAAAGAGACACTTGAACCCGAACAGGTCTCCACCTGGACAAAACTGTACGCGGAATCCCACGAGCACCACGACAGCAAAGATGAGGAGGCCGCAAAGTTCGCGTTCCAGAACCCGCTCGACGGCCCGCTAAGCGCCTCACACTCCTGCTTCGACGCCGGCAAGGAATTCAACTTCACCATGAAATTCGGTCGTCAGCCCACCGTCACGCTTTTCAGCATCGACTCCACCCGCACCTTTGAGATCTACGCCACCGTCCCGATCGAGCGGCCGGCGTACCTGCACTCTTTCTTCCTCTCGAAGTCTTACATCGTGCTCTGTCTCTGGCAGGCCGATTTCACGTTCGGAGGTTTGTCGTTCTTGTGGAATCGCAACACACTCGACAGTATAAACAAAACCTGGAATCCCGCGCGGAAAACGCTCTGGTACGTCGTCCCGCGCGACGGCTCCGCCCGCTCCGACCCATCGAAAATCAAAGTCTTTGAATCCGACCCATTCTTTGCATTCCACACCATAAACACCTACGAACAAGACGACGATATATACCTCTCCATCGCACAATGCGACACGCACTCCTTCCTCTACGGCCTCGCACTCGACTCCATCAAAAGCGACACCGCAACCTCCTCGTTCCTCCCCGACGCGCCCTACTACGCGCGCTGGAAACTCCCCTCGGTATCAAAAACAGGCGGGTTCACGTCCACAGGCAAGTCCGACCCCGCAGCGCGCGGCACCGCGATCCTCGACGCCCGCTCAGACAAGCGCGAGGCAAATATCGAGTTGCCGACGCTGAACCCGGCGGTCGCGTTCAAGCGAGAGCACTTCGTCTACGGCATCGGCACAGACGGCGTGTCATCGTTCTTTGACCGGGTTTTGAAAATTAATACGCAGACAATGCAGGCTATCTACTGGACGCAGCACGGCTGTACACCTTCCGAACCGCTGTTCTTTGCAGATCCGCAGGGTGAGAAGGAGGATGATGGCGTGCTGCTTACTGTTGTCTTGGACGGGTTTAAGAAGCAGAGCGAGCTGGTTATTCTCGATGCGCGTGATTTGAGCGTGGTCTGTCGCGCAGTAGTGCCGGGGAATAAAGCGGTGGGGTTTGGATTCCATGGCGCGATTAGCCCTCGGTGAGATCTCATGTTGGTAAATAGATTTATTAAACTATGCATATGAGAAATGAAATGCAGTATTGACGATAGAGTAAACACCCGCTGAGTAAACTTATAACTTGTACACAAAAAAACACTGCCCAAAACATATCCTCCAAGATAAACGATATTACATCTCCCACTCTACAGCAGCCTGCCCATCCTTCTCCGACACAAACGGCTCGTCGATGCTATTAATCATATACGGCCCGCACAAAATACACTCGGCCGCCACCAACGCATCAAGTTCATCCAGCACCGCTCCTGCTGCGCCGGCGGCGTTCGCTCCACCGGTAGTAGCAGGCGCGGGAGCAGCCGTCACCGCCTTTTGCGTATCGAGCTGCAGCTCCGCGATCCGGCGCCGCACTCGCACGTTGGAGATCTCAGAGATCTTCTTCACGAGGCAGTCGCCGTGGAACGCGTGCTGACAAGGAAACACGTAAAATTGCCTCGACAGAAGCGGGTACGAGCAGATAAAACACCGCTCGCCAGGCTCGACGATCGCAAACCGCGACCCCAGGCCCGCGATATCCGCACGGATCGTCTCCGCAGTCTTGGCAGACTCATCCATCTCCTTCCGCAGCAACTCGATCGACTTTGAATAATCCTCCAGCGCGGCGCAGATCTCCTCTTTGAAATCGTCAATCACGACGAAATCAGGGAAAAACGGCAGCAGATCTTCAATCTTGAGCAGCTCGCATCGCTTCAGAAACTCGATCGCAGACTTGATCCCGTGCTCTTTGTTGATCACGCGCTGCGCGACCCGCAGCCACAGCTTTTTCCCCAGCGGCGCATCGTCGGACGGCCGATCCGCTACCACGCTCGCAAGCTCGATGTTATCGTTCTTGAGCGCGAGATCGACTGCTTCCTCGTACAGACCCATCGACGAATATATAAAGATGCAGGACTGCACGCGCTGGTGCTTGATGCACAGCCGTAGCGCGAAATCGGTGTCGTAGCATCGCTCGAGGTCGTGGAATTGCAGGTACTCCAGCAGCGCGCTCTCGTCTCTACTCTTGTCGCTCGCGTACAGCGAGATGAGCGTGTTGTGCACGGCCGAGTCCTTGCTCTTCAGACTGTTGATTGCGTACAGCAGATACCTTACTGCCAGATTCTGCTCGCCCGGTCCGACAGTTAAACTGTACGACAGAATCGCCGGGATCAGTTTCCGCGGCGACAGATCCGGCATGCGCATCCAGGTATCCACCGTCTCCTTTGGCACATTAACCAGCAGCACAGTCGAGTACTTGTAGTAAATCTCTGGCTCGCTCTGCTTCCTCAACACCTGCAGCGCCTCCGTCCACTTCTCCAAACGCACCCAGTACGAGAGCACATACGAATAATCCCCGACGCTGTTTGCGTAAAAAAGCAACTCGGCCTGTCGCCCATGCGACGAAATAATCTCGTAGATTGTCTTCCGATCTAGTGCGTTCTTGTGCTTCTCCACAAACTCGTGGAACTCGTCGCGCACCCGCTTGAGCTCAGCCTCAGCCGCGTTCTCAGACGGCCGGCGCGGCTTCTTGGGTTTCTCAAATAGTTGCGCTGTCTCGTCTTCAGTGACCTCGCCTAATTTGTGCTGTTTGTGGTTACCGTTGGTCGCGGGTTTGATCTCGGGCTCGGTCGTGCGCTCGGATTCTTTCGTCGCCATCGAGTCCTCGAGAGAGTTCATTTTCTCCATAAACAGCTCCACAATCCAACTTGCCAGCATTATCCTTTGCATAACGTGCTACAGATTGTTAGTCTTCATATCAATAATAAGTCAAGAATAAGAATAAGAGGGCGCTTACACTGGGTTTATAGGAAGACAGCTTGACAGACAAGTACCTCCTCAACGCATCAATCTTCTTCTTCTCCACAAACTGAATGGCGACTGACTCAAACGGTTTACTGCTCTGTCCGAGAACATTCGCGGCCTCCAGGAAACTATTATTCTCCAACAAGAACTCTCCGTTTGCAATCGCGACCGCGTCCTGCTCCTTCGGCGTCCTCGCGAGCCGCAGCGCCTCGTCGAACCTGTTTTGCTCAAGGTAGATGCGCCAGATATCCCGGTCCTCGTCCGTGACGGTGATCTCAAAGATCGAGTCGGTAGAGTAGGCCCAGTAGGTTGAGTTTTTGACGTCGGAGGTCACGCCGATGAAGCGGTCGGACGCGGGAAGGCGCTCGTCGAAGACGATGGTGTTGTCGAGCAGGTTGACGGCGAGGATCTCGTGGTCGCGCAGGATGAGGACGTGGTATTTTGTGAGCGTGATGCTCGATATCGAAGCTGGGCTGCTTGGTAAACTGCTCTCCCTGCGTCACATATTCATTAGTAGAAGTAAAGAAGGTGGGGCTATAAGTTGACGTACGGATATAGCTTAGAGTCCTGAAAGATAATGGAACCGAGCCCGGGCGTGGTCGGCGCGGTATACAGTTTGCCATGATAAACGCCCGCGCTGTTCAACCACGCAAACGCCTTGTCGTCCGAGAAATTCTCGTCATCGGGCGATATAGCAAGGACTGGATCGCCCGCGGTACTATAATCCACATGCACGGCCGCCGTGTTCTCGTCGTCGAAAAACTTGGTAAACGTCGGGCTGTAATCCCCTGGCGCGTGTCTGACAATGCGCGAGACCCAGTGCCATAACCTACCTCCCGTGGCAGCGAGCAAGCGGCGCATATCTGGCTTCCCGGGCAAGAGCTCGACATAGAGTCCGTCGACGGGGAGGCCGCCGGGGACTTTCCAGACCAACCGCGAGAAACGTTCTTCGCGCTTGAAAAACTCTTCCGAAGGCTCGATGTAGGTCTCGATAACCTTTCCGTCGGCGGTACCGATCAGGATCTCCTTTGTCGACGAGCTTGGCTCGCTGGGGTTCCAGGCGACGGCGGAGATGATGTTGCCCTTCATTCGCGACAGGTGCTTCGCTCTCGGCGAGCGCGCGTTCAGATAAAAGTTCTCCGCGGTGGATGTAGTCACAAGCAAATGAGACCCTGTCGGATCCAGGAAGATCTCTCTGACGCTGCCTGTCCCCGGCGCTTTTAGCTTTGGCAATTCGACGTCGTCGATATCCTGCGGATTGTTTAGATCGATGCGGAGAATGCGCCCGCTGGTGACTGCGAGATAGAGGATATTATTCGAGACCGCCATCGACGCCAGCGACGAGATCTGGAACTGCAGCTGCACGCGCTCGAGCGCAAAGATAGGCAGCTCGTCCTCGTCCTCGACCTCGTTGTCGGCAGGCGATAGCGCTGCGGACGGGGCGATGGTCGAGGCGTCCGCGGATCCATTATATACCGGATAATTCATGATTCTGCTTTCGATAACCAGCCGGTCTCAGCGCAGAGTAAAGCAATCAGTTATCAGCAGCACGGAAGCAGACGGTGGTGGAGTATTATGCGATTGCTTGATATTTGGTAATCTGAGGTGCTCTGTCCGGTTTTGGCTCATATCGCGGTTGCTCGAGTGTTGTGAGTTGCCAGTCACAGATGAGTCACAGTCACAGATGCCGATTCAGGCAACAACGATGAGCCGGATCTATGAGATAGATGGAGTGAGTAAATATAGATGGCAATTAGTTGTTTTAAGAATAATAAGAAGAGATTTAAGTTATAATCCACTAAAAGAATTGCTGTGGATGAGTACAGCAGATGAATCTATACAAGCATCCCTCAACTTACAACTTCTCCACTGTGCATGTGAACTAATATGGAAATAAAATTTTTATAATAGAATGAAGCACCCAACCATTGCAGAGATAACCTGAATAAAGCGAAATATAAATTGGATATAGATGAAAAACTGAAGAGAAAAAAGCATACAATCCTGACAAGTATATATATATCGTAAAACAATCCATGAGTGAACATTTGAAGGAGGAAAGACAAGAAAAACAAGAAAAACAAAAGACTTTACTCGGTTACTCTCTGGGATGGGAATATGCACATCGGCTTGTGACTTTGAAAAAAACAAGAAAACAACAGACAAACGATAAACAGAGACGAAGCGATGAAATATTGAATTTTAATTGAAGGAAATAGAAAAGAAAATAGTAATGAATAAATCAATCAGCTTTTTCAGAGATGCTCTCACGGCTATCGACAAGAGTAACTTCATCATCATCGTCGTCGGCGTCTTCTGGGAGTTCAGCCAGCTTCTTTTCATGCTCCAACTCGTCTTCCTCCTCATCGTCGCTTCGCGAGTCGTCGGCACCAGCGCCGGTGACGACTTTGATAGCGACCTTGAAGATCATGTAGAGCCAGATGAGAGAGATGACTTGCAGGATCCAGAGCAAGCCGACGAAAGAGTACTGGACGAGTTCGGTGAAGCATTGCTCGTCGCCGGAGGAAGATATTGTTTTGTTGAGTCCACGGGCGACGAGTTGCGAGTCGCTGACACTGACGACGTCGTCGAGGGGATCGAAGAAGCACTTGTAGCCGATGAGGTGGTGGGCGTCAAACATGGCGGAGAGGGTGACTTTGACGTAGAGGATGTGCTTGGTGATGATCCAGAGGAGGATGAAGATGCCAAAGACGCAGTCGCAGAGGGTTTGGAAGCCCAGGTACTTTAGCATTTTGGCAGAGGAGAGGGCGATGTCGACGACGTCCATGAGGCAGAGGATGACGTTGCCGCTGCGGGTGAAGCAGTAGTTGTAGGATGCGACGAGGAGGACGGAGGTGACGATGTGGTGGGTGAACATCTGGGTGAAATCCTTGCGGCGCTTTTCGATGTTGAGGACAAAGATCTGCTGGAGCCAGAAGGCGAGCTGGACGAGGTAGTAGAACTTGAAGAGGGGCTGGAGCTCGCGGTGGGGCCAGTCGAGCCAGAGGCCGTCGAGGTTGAACCAGTAGGGGGAGTTGTAGGCGAGGTAAGTGCCGAGGGGGGTGAGGACGAGGTAGTAGGCCAAACTCCAGGCTTGCTCGGCGAAGCGGGCGAGATCTTTTTTGGAGGAGATGCCGGCGCGGGCGGCGAAGGGGACGAAGATGTAGTCCATCATGAATGCGCGGATGAAGGTGAAGGCGACGACCCAGAAGAAGACAAAGTAGATGTCGTCGTGGCCTTTGACGTAGAGGCCGGAGTGCTCTACTCTGTGGGAGAGGTATAGGAATTTTGAGGTGGTGTGTTGGAAGGGGAGGAAGGTGTGGACGGCGAGGAGGGCGCCGATGAGGTAGAGGGGGAGTGCTGGGGGGTGTTAGATGAGGAGTGGAGGGGAGGATAGAAAGAGTGAAGAACATGGGGAGATCATGACGAACAGATTTGATTTCGGACGAGGAAGGAGACGACCGGGTTTGAGGTAGCAATGGCAGCCTCTTTGGAGGCAGCGAATGCGCTTGAGTTGTCAGGAGAGGTTGGAGATGAGGAGGAGGGTTGTTTCAGGCGCAGACGGGGGTGGTGGAGGAGAGGGATGAGGAGGAGGAGGAGGAGGAGGAGACAGAGGCCATTTTGTCGAGATCAGGAGGAGACGCGCAGGGGCAGAGGCGCAGGGGGGTAGTTGCGGGCAGAGAAGAGGAAGAGGGATGAGAAGAAGGAGAATAAGAAGAAGCAGACGACGACGAAGAAGAAGAAGAGAATACAATAAGAACGAACGACAACAAAGAAGCAAAGAGCAGAAGCAGCGAGCGCGGGTGAAGCAGCAAAAGAGGAATTTGCTGTGCAGCTGTGCAGCAGCAGAGGCGTCGTCGGTTTGTGTGTGGTAAAAGTGGGGCGAGGAATACGGGCCCAGCACAGCCCCGGAGCAGTGGCTGTTCGTGTTTTTGGTCCCAGGAGTGGATGTGCTTCTATGAACAGACAATGGATTTTCCACTGCTGAATGTATTCTCTCAAGCAGTTCTCTTCTCAGCAACTGTATCTCTTCTTCTTTCTCTCTCTTCTTCTTTCTCTCTCTTCTCTATTCTGCTCACTCTGCTGTCCTCTCTATTCTGCTCACTCTGCTGTTCAACAACTCCCTACAAAGGTGCGGCTCAGTGCGGCGGGAGAGTTAAGAAGATTAGGGTTTAGTCAGCAGCCCAAACAACGTGACTTTTGTGCGGCCGCTGAGGACAACGCCGCCACTCAAATTCTTTTTCTCTTTTTTTCTTCTGTCTCGCTCTCTGCTTCCTGCTCCCCACCGCTTCCTCATCTTTGCTCTGCGTTCCTGCGCATCTGGTAGGTGTATTCTATATCGTCTGTTTGATAGTGTTCTGTTGTGTTTTCTGGTTTTGGTTGTCGTGTTCAGTCTCTGGGGTCTCTCGTTTTTCATTGGTCGACCTCCTCTACAACTCTCCTCTCCGACTCTCCTCTCCTCACCAATATCAACACAATCCCATCAACCTCTGTTCAACTTCTATCTTCTTCATATTGTCATCCTCTCCGACTCTTCACCCCCGCAGAGACACCAGACACCACACCACACCACACCACTACACACCACTACACACCACCCAACCCCTCTCTTCCACCGACTAACCCCCGCCGCAGTGTATATCTACCCCTCCTCACTCATGTCCTACTACGACTCCAGCGCATGGCAAGCCGCTGCCGCTCCTCCTCCTGCTCCTGTCTGGGAAGCGCGCTCTGGTTAGTCTCCTCTTTCTCTCTTCATTTATTCTCAATTTCACCCACTAACCCCCCCTAGTCTCCGCCAACTCGCTGCCTGTCGAAGAGACCGGGGCTTTCTCCTCTCAAATCGATGGTACGTCTTCTCCATCCAACCACTCCCCTTCCCTTCTTATTTTCCTCTCTAACATCTCTCAGAGGTCGAACGCGCCCTCGACAACCTCATAAAGTCCGGCAAGTTCTTCCCCGCCAGACGCGATGGCATGCCTCTCCTCTCCCCCGGCATCCCTCACGGCCCCGTCGCTCCCATCGACCCTCGCATGGCCCAGCCCGTCGCCCGCCCTCCCTTTGTCTCCATGGCCTCCGACCCTGAAATCATGCGTTCGCAGTCCTCCATGGCCGCCCTCAACGGCTTCTACGCCTCTCAGCGCTTCCAGCCCTCGCCCGTCTCGCAAACCCCCAACCCGCGTGGCGCTGCCGCTGCCGACCCCGAGCAGGTCTTGCAGATGAAGCGTCGCTTGGCCGCCGCTCGCGAACGTGAACTCCGCAACTACCACCAGGAGCAGCAGTTCAACCGCAGCATGTCTCCCGACACCGCTCGCAAGGTCTTTCCTCCTCAGCAGCCTCCCACTCCTACCGGCATGATTCACGATCTTCCCGCGTTTAACCTCGCTGGTATGGGCAAGGAGCGTGTCATGTCTCCCTCTGCTCTTTCGGAAGATGATCGTCGCGAGATGCTCAACCGCCAGCACCGTGCTCTCTACGGGGAGATGGTGTCGGCCGAGGAGCAGCAGTTCCTCCGGGCTTCTGGCACTCCCAGCGAGCCCCGAGTTATGTCGCCTCGATTAGCCTTCGACCCTTTCCAGCAGCAACTACTGAAGCAGCAGCAGCAGCAGCTTCAGCAACAACAACAGCAACTCCAGATTCAGCAGCAGCAACAGCATCAGCAGCAGCAACAACAGCAGCAACAGCAACAGCTGCAGCAACAGTCGCAGCAACAGCTGCAGTTGCAGCAGCAGAACCGCGAGTCAAACTCTCCTATCGGCCGTCCTCGCTCGAACTCGAACGGCACCTCCTCTCCTTCCTCTCGCTCGGCGAACTTCAGCCTGTTTGACAGCACAACCACACGGCAGTCAAACACATCTGCATCTTCTCCCGAGCACTCTCCTCCTCGCGCGCCTTTGGTTCGCGCAAACACGTCTGCTACGGTCGGACCGATTGGTTCGCGCCCTATCGGAATTGGGTCTGGCGCGATCGGCGGCTCGCGCCCGATCGGGTCTCCGTTCTCGCTCGGGCACGAGTCCGATCCGTTCAGCCATCATCTTCCGGAACGGTCTCCGTCTGTGGCGTCTAACCCGTCATCGGTTGTTGGCGGAGGCGACACATCATCGTTGTCGAGCTCGTTCAACGGCGGAAGCCTGTCGAGCAGCACGAACAACATCAACAACAATCAAAACAACACACCTGGCGCGAAAAACAGCGCGCCAGGATCCGCTTCGAACCCTTCGACTTCATCGTCTACTGGCAACATGGCATGGTCATCAAAAGTTTGGGGCAATAAGGGGTTGGGTATGGCTGCATCTGTCTGGGGTTAATCAAAAGAGAAAAAGAGATCTTTTTTCTTATTTTTTTTGACTTTTGTGCGAAAAAGAAGTTCAAAAAGCGTTCATTGGTGTTTCCTTTTTTTTTGATTTACTTTTATAATCATTTTTTTGGTGGATTTGATTTTGTGTAATGTGGTAAAACATCGTTTGTTTTTTTTGTGTTTATCTCTTTTATATCTACTTGTTGTTATATGCGTGTTTATGGATGTGAAATTTGGGCAAAAGACGGTGTTTTAAAATTTGCGTTGAATACGGGTTGAAACAAACAGTTATTCCTATGATTTGGTCTCTTAAAATTTATCATTTTTTATTCATTTTTACATATTCCTATTGTTATAATGTATGCTATACTATGTACCCTCCTGCTTATATCACTGTTTGTCACTGTTTGTTGCGCGTTCGGTGTGCTGTGCTGCGTGTTATATTTGTGCTTGCGATTTATTCTTGTTATATTTGTGTTCTACTAGGGAAAGCATTACATGTTGAGTCAGAAGATGTTTTTTTATAATTCAGCATTCTCAAGCAATAATATGATCTTTACATTTAGTTTATAACTTTTGGTAACCTATATACAAATCTATCATGAAGTAAACCACGACCCAAGCACCTTCCTTCTCGCCTGCGGAGAAGCGCGGATCTCGACAGCGGTAGAGTCGGGTTTGATGTAAAACAGACGATTGCGCCATTCGACGCGAGTGCCGAGCATGGCGGTGATCCAGATCGGGAGCGCGAGGGATTCGCGCAGGAACCAGGTCAGAAGCCATGTCGGGAAGCCCGAGTGGGCAGCCATTGCTGCGTTCGGGCGGGCGAAGTAGGGGGTTGGGGAGAAGGAGGAGGAGGGGGAGTCTGTGAGTTCGATGTTTGTGGAGGAGTGGATGGAGCAGAAGATCCAGTAGTCGAGGGCGGCCCAGGCAGCGACGTGGAGGAGGAAGAAGTGCGGTGCTGATATAAGGGGGGATGAAGAGAAGACGGAGTATGCAAAGGCGCCCATTGCTCCGCAGAGAAAACACTCAGTCATGGGCTCGACGAGGGTGGCCGCGGTGACGATGTACTTGCGCACGCGCAGCCACCGCGTCCGACGGAAGAAGTACTCCTTCAACGAGGTATTTGCAATCGGCTGCACGACGCGGTCGCCGTCCATCGCATGTCTCCCGCCCTGCTTCCAGATCCCGTCGCCAATCATCTGATCCTCGGCGATGAACCGCGAGAACGAGCGGATCCCCGCCGGATCGACCTTATTCAGCACCGACCGGCGAAACAGGTTCGACTTACCCATCACGCAGGACGCGACCGCGACAGTGTTGATGGCGGTGTAGAACTTTGCGTGCGCGGACGACATGAAGAGTTCGTCGAGACGCGCGCCCCATGCCGGCGGCGGAACCGCGACGCAGATGGGCAGGTGGTGCACGAGCTGGGTGCGCGGGTTGGCTTCGAACGCAGCTGCCGCGCGAGCCATCGCGCCTGAGGTCACCCACACGTTCGAGTCGAGCACCCAGACGATGTCGTGCGCGGCGGCGTCGTATGCGCGGACGAGGTTGTTGACTTTCGGATTGACGCCGCAATGCTCTGCGCCGACAAACAGCCGCGAAGGCACGGACGGATAGCGGGCCATGATCTCGCGGACGACGGGGATCGCGGGATCTTCGGCGTCGTCGACGCAGAGCAGGATTTCGAATGTCGGATAGGCTTGCTCGAACGCGGAGGATACACAGGCTTCGAATTCGGTGTCGATGCCTTTGAGAGGGCGAAGGATCGAGATCCCGGGAAGGGTGCGGGAGACTGCTGATGCTGGCGGAGGCGGGAACGGACGCGGTTTGTGCGAGAACTTTTTCCGTCTGCAAATAATCAGAGAGTCGTTAGCTGTTGTTAAGAAGTAACAAGTAGATATCGTGAAGAGATATCGCGAAGTAGACACACAGTTGATAGTAACCAATACAGCAAACCAGCCAAACAGTTCCATACCACACCCCAAACACACCAGCGGCAGTCCTTACAAATACAGCTGCCCACGCCATCTCTTTCTTCTCTATTTCATCCTCTTCTTCTTGTAAATCCCGCTGCTGCAGCTGCCTTCAATCCTCCTCGGGCTGCGGCGGCAGCGCAGCAGCAGGGTTTTGTTAAGGTTTATAAGTCACGTGGAATGTCATGTGACGAGTGGGATGACTGACAATTTTTCGTGGATCAGAGAATACAAAGAGACTTGTTCAAATAGGAAATAGAAGAGGAATTAGAAAGAGAGAAAGAAGAAGAAGAAGAAGAAGAAGATAAAAGCGGTGAAATATATGTCGTTTGCGTTATTCTCTGCTCTCAACACCCACCGCATCCACTTCTCGTCCTGCTCTTCCCACGTCGCTGTCTTCTGCCGTCTTCTGTCCTCGTCCACCTCCATCTCTGCTTCTACTTCTACTTCCTACTCTCCATCAAGATCATTTACTTCCTCCTCCTCCGCAATGGCTGATTTGAAAGCAAAACTGCCCGAATGGCTGCCTCCAAAAGGCGCTGCCTCCGAACTCAAGCTGCTCAACACCCTCACCAAGACAAAGGTACCATCACCGCCCTCTCCTCTCCTCTCCTCTGCTCTTTACTAACTCCTTACTTCTAAGGTCCCATTCGTACCCATCAGCGGCAAACGCGTGACCTGGTACTGCTGCGGCCCGACGGTCTACGACGCAGGCCATATGGGCCACGCGCGGAATTACGTCTCGACCGATATCTCCCGTCGGATCTTGCGAGATTACTTTGGCTACGATGTGTTTTTTGTCCAGAACGTGACTGATATCGATGATAAGGTGTGTTTTCTCCAACTTCCATCATCTACGCAATTCCTGCTAACATTTGTTTCTAGATCATCATCCGCGCCCGCCAAAACTACCTCTTTGACAAATACCTCTCCGAAAACGCAACAATCACCCCCCAAGTCCGCGACAAAATCTCCTCCGCCCTCACAAGCTACGCCGCCAAAAACCTGCCCGCAGCGCCTACCTCCTCGCCCGCCGCCTTCTCCGCCTGGGCAGCCGGTCTCGATCTCGCCGCGCAGAGCAGGGAAAATCCCAAATTCGGCATGCATCTCTCGGCATTAAAGTCCGCGTACACGGCGCTTCAGCTAGCTGCCGTCGACGGCGAACCTGCTGAGAAAGCTCTCACGGCCGCAAAGGACGTTCTGATCCTCCTGCTCGACGAAGAGGAGGGATCGCAGGTGCGCGACCCGGAACTATTCAGAAAACTGCCCGCGTACTGGGAAAACCACTTCAACCAAGACATGCGCTCTCTCAACGTCCTCCCCCCCACGGTCGTCACGCGCGTGTCCGAGTACGTGCCCGAGATTGTCTCGTTCGTCGAGCAGATGGTCAAGAACGGGTACGCGTACGAGGCGCAGGGAAGCGTGTACTTTGACACCGCGGCGTTTGAGCGCGACGGCAAACACGTCTACGCCAAGCTGCAGCCCTGGAGTCGCGGCAAGACCGACCTGATCGACGAAGGCGAGGGAAGTCTTTCGGTCCGCACCGCCGCCGACGGGAAGAAATCCCCGTTCGACTTTGCGCTGTGGAAAGCGAGTAAGCCCGGTGAACCTGAGTGGGCGTCACCCTGGGGCCAGGGCCGGCCGGGATGGCATATCGAGTGCTCGGTGATGGCGAGCGAGGTGATTGGCGCGCAGATGGACATCCACAGCGGCGGCATCGATCTCGCGTTCCCGCACCACGACAACGAACTCGCGCAGTCAGAGGCATACCACGAGTGTCCGCAGTGGGTCAACTATTTCCTGCACACAGGACATCTGCACATCGAGGGTTTGAAGATGAGCAAGTCGCTCAAGAACTTCATCACCATCCGCGAAGCTCTACAAAAATACTCGTCGCGCCAGCTCCGACTCGCGTTCGCGCTCACGCAGTGGAACAACGCGCTCGACTTCAAAGAAGGCTTGATCTCAGAAGTCAAGACCGTCGAGTCCACGCTCAACAACTTCTTCGCCGTCGTCCGCGCGCTCGTCGCCGAAGACGCCGCCACTGTTTCCCAAGGCGGCCACGTCCCTCAACGATTCTCGGCCCTCGAGCGCGCGCTCTTCGCCGACCTCACTACCGCCCAGCAAGACCTGCACGCCGCGCTCTGCGATAACCTCGCGACCCCCGCAGCAATCCAGACTATAGTCTCGCTCGTCACCCGCGCGAACGTCTACTTGGCATCCGCAAAGGCAAACGTCAGCTCCTCCGCCGTCGCCGAGGTCGCGCGCTGGATCACCCGCATGCTCGCCGTTTTCGGCTTCGATCCCCGTCCCGACTCCCTAGGCTGGTCCGACCCAATCGACCCGACTTCCTCTTCCTCAACTGCTGACTCTTCAACTACCACCCCCTCCTCAGTCGAAGAAATCGCAATGCCGTTCGTCCGCGTGCTCTCGCGTTACCGCGACGACGTCCGCCGCGCCGCAATCGCAAAGGCCCCCTACGCCACCTTCCTCACCGCCTCGGACCGCGTGCGCAACGAAGACCTTCTCGATCTCGGCGTCGCGCTGGATGACCGCGACGGCGACTTACCCGCTCTCGTCAAGTTTGTCGATAAAGCCGAGCTTGCGCGGCAACGCGCTGAGAAACTTGCGCGCGAGCAGGCAAAGGCGGAGAAGAAGAGATTGGCGAAGGAGGAGGAGGAGAGGAAGGCGAAGGAGAGGTTGGAGAAGGGGAAGGTTAAGCCTGAAGAGATGTTCAAAGCGACTGGAGAGTTTAGCCAGTTTGACGACGCGGGAGTGCCCACGCACGACAAGGAAGGCGTGGAGCTGGCCAAGAGCAGGAAGAAGAAGTTGCTGAAAGAGTACGAGAACCAGAAGAAGTTGCATGCAGAGTATCTGAAGTGGCTCGAGTCGCAGAGCAGCTAGATGTTAAGAGAAAAGTACTACTAAATTGCATTTTATATACATGTCCATATCATTAGATCCCATCATTAGTCGTAGTCGTTATTCAAAGTCACAGACTGTAAAGAGCGTGCTAATCCTGCATAACATTGTCTCCATCATTCTCTTGCTTATCAACCTCCATCAGACTGCTCTCGTTGAACTGCGCTTCGCCCTGCCGCCGCCCAAACCGATCGCACCATCCTTCCGCACGGTCGAGAGTGTCGCCAACGATATGCGTCACGCCCCCGAGCATCTGCAGCGCCTCGCTCGCGAGAATAATCACCCGACTCGCCTGCTCGGTCGCCTGCTGCGCTTGCTCCTCCGCGCTCTCTTCCTCGGGCGACACTGAGCTACCTGCGCTCCCGCGTCTCGACGGCGGAATCGACGCGCTCGCAGTCGCCCACCGCGCCGGCAGTTCAAGCACATATGTGCGCACGTGCGAGCGCGCGGGCTCGGGAAGTGCCGAACCGGCGTAGGTGGATACTACACCGACAACCTTGCGGATCGTCGAGACAATATCAGCTTTGGTTTCGGTGACGCGCACGTTGAAGAGAGACCGCCGGCGCCGGCGCTGCTGCTCCTGCGTCTCGGGGTTGGAAGGGTCGGTGCAGGCCGCGTCGTTTTGCTGCTCGGCCACGATGGTGTTTAGAGTCGTGACTGCTTTCTCGAGGTGGCCGTTTGCGTACTTGAGCCATTGCAGACAATACCGCAGGCTTTTCAGTGATTCGTCCGACATTGCTACTGTGAGTCCGGAGGCGTTTGTGATGACATTGTGGAGGAGGGAGGCTTGCTGCTGCTGTGGTTGATTTTGTTGCTGCTGCCAGTATTCTTGGGGTATGAATTCGGTAGATTCTTCTGCGGTTGGTATATCGTTTGTCTTTTCGTTGGAGCTGACGGACTTGCGCTCTAGGCGATCAAGTTGCCGCAACGCGAATCCCTCGAGAGGCTCGAATCTGCGGACGACGGGTCTGGCGACGGACTCGACGATCTCAGCGCCGTACTTGAAGCCTCGAGAGTAGGACTTGCCGGACTCGTAGACGCGGACGGCGGAGGAGACGAGGGTGTAGTTTGACATGCGGGAGAAGAGCTGGGAGGCTGCTGGAGAGGAGGGAGAGGGAGAAGTCACGGAGGGCGAGTGGACGGTGGGGCTATCGGAGTGGTCTGGTCAGGTTAGTGAATGATCGAGAAAGAGCAGAGACAAAGAGCATAGACTATATCAACAGACAAAGATCATCACATGAGCCATAATACAGAAAAACAGAAGAAGAACAGACAAAAACACGTGCAGAAGCCGCGGTTTGGAGTTTGGCCGGTCGGCGAGCGGAAGGAAGCGAACGTGTTGGGTCGAGCGAGCGTGCGGCGGGGCCCCAGACCCGCACGTGAAAGCGGCTGTTCGTCAGGGTGCGTGATAGGAAGGTGAGATGGGATGGGATGGAGAGGAGGCAGTGATGTGTGGGGGATATGGACAGAATGGAGATGGAAGAGGTATAGGCTCATGTAGGTGATCTTGTTGTAGATGTAGATGTAGATGTAGATGTAGAAATAAGAAAGATGGAGGGCTCACCGCATCTCAGGTCCTCGAGTGCCTCGGCGGCCAGACGCACGTCGGGGTCGTCGATAGAAAGACCAGAAGTGAAAGACATGCACTCGTCGTCATCGTCGGCAGAAGAGCGAGTAGCAGAAGACGAGTATGTCGATAGCGGGGTGTAGGAAGAGGAGGAGGACGTGTCTGCGACGGCGAAGGGGTCTTTGTCCTTGTCCTTAGCTTCTTCGTCGCGGGCGCAGAGGGCGGAGATGGACAGCCTGCTGTCGGCCATTGCGACGAGGAGGGCGGTGAGTTGATGTAGATATGAAGAAGAAGAGTAGAGAAGGAGAAGTAGAGGGAGAAGTAGTTGGTGAAGTAGAAGAGAAGAGAAGAGGCAGGCGGGGAGAGAAAGAAGTTGAGCCTCAGCCGTTAATCGGCTCGATCCGCTCTTGAATGCTGGCAATGACCTCTGATCGCCAATTGAGCGGTGATATCGACAGGAGACTGAATAGAAGCAGAATAGGCAGATTCAGACATTCAATTCCTGCAGATATCCTCTATAAAACAACATCATATACCCCATTTCGTCGTGAACAATGGCCAAGAGTCGCTGTGCACTGTTTCTTGCTCACTTAAACCACAACCGCCCTCGTCTCCTCTTCAACACCACTTCCTCGATATCTACTCTACTCTACTTCCTCTACTTACTCTACAGCACGGCATTATGCATCTATAGACTCAACATAGACTCAAACACCCCTACACAGCATGCAGCGCACCGCAAACCTGCGCGCTGCCCTCGCAGCCATCCCGGCCCTCTTCCCGGCATCCATCGGCGGCCTCCACGCCCGCGTCGCGCTCGCTCTCGAATCCCTCTCGGACCAGAACAGCAAGATCCACATAGCGCGTATGATCCCTTTTACTCTTGTTGTATGTCTGCGTTAGCTTATATCTCTCAGTTGCACCGTTCTACGCCGACAGACGCATCACAAAACGTGTACCTGACGCGCTCGTCATCGCAAACATGCCTGTTCCTGTCCACAAACAGGCAGCAAACGAAATCGAATGGTTCAACAATTACCGGCGGCGGTCTCTGGCCAAGGACTCAAAGATAGAGTACGACTCAATTGCCTTCTACCTGTATAATCAGAGCTAATAAATCTCTCTCAGAGCCGGACCTTTCCTCCTCACCATCACAAACTTCATGCAATCATTCACCGCGCCCTCGCCATTCCTCATCAAAAACAATCTCGTGCTGAATGAGAGCGTGAGCCAACCACTCAGTCTGCAAGACATCTACGAACCCTGCCATCTGCACGTCTTTGTCTCCAGCGACATCTCCTCCCTCACGCAACCCCTGCCATCAGACATGCTCCCCGCCGTGCGCGTCCTCGACCTACCCGACATCTCCGCCGTCGACGCAAACGTCGCCAGCTCGGCGCTCATCGTCTCCACCTCCGCCAACAGCCCGGAGTCGGCCGACGTCACCAGTCTGATTGCTCGTCTCGAAAACCGCGAGCGAATCATCACCGACCTCCTCCACTCCATCTCCAACGCCTGCACTTCCTACGTCCTCTCCTCGCGCGCATACATCGACTCCTCTTCCTCCTTCCCTACCCCCTCCTCCGCAACCGACATCATCGCCACGCGCAAAGAATGGTCCCGCGCGGCCCACACCGAGATCAGAGACGTGCTCGAGCGCGGACTAGCTGAATTCGAGCGCCGCGCAGTCTGGTGGAAACTCTCGTTCGTCATCGACGATCTCCAGCAGATTGGCGAGACTGCTGTTCTGCGCAACTTCCTTCCTGCCGCAGAGAAATCGCTCATCTACGTGCTCGGCCAACTCAGCTCGCTGCGGCCTCGGGATGATCCCACCACCGACGCCGACGAGCTGCTCCAAATCCCCAAGCTCCCCACCACAGCGACAGCAATCGACCTAGCTCGGATACGCATCGCCCAGGATCTCCTTCCAAACATGCAAGCGCAGGCGCAAAAACTTGTTCTGCGCACCTTCTTCGACACGCAGCTGCCGATCGCCGTGCTCGCCTTCGCAGGCTGGCAGGTCGAAATGCTTCAGATCTCAGGCTACGCCGCCTCAGCCTTCGCACTGCTAGGTCTGGTCTGGGGTTTCAAACGCGTGCAGTCGTACTGGGACGGTCTCGTGAGTGCGTTTGCGCGAGATGTCCGCGACGCGGCGGTCGAGGCCGTCGAACGGAGTGAGGCCGAGATCCACAGCGCGTGGGAGGCAAAGGTGGGGAAAATGCGCAGTCGCATTAACGAGCAGGCAGCAGCAGCCGAGCAGCTCGAGAAGTTGCTGCAGTGATGTAAAAAGTAGTTACAAAATCATATAGAGACATTAATAATCCATTACATAATCAACTTCGACTGCCATTGGGAGTTCGCAGAGATCCATCGGACAACGGCGTTCGCCGAGTGCGGTTTGTTTACTTTGCGAGTAGCCGAGAGCAGCTGTGGAGAAGAGGAAAAGAGAGGAAATTAGTGACAATAAAAGGAAAAGAAAAAGAGAAGAAGAGAAGAAGAAAGAATAGTATAAAACACACGCAGGAAAGTGGGAATGTGGACTTGTGTTTAGTTGGATCTTTGATCTCTTCCCGTCTTTTCCTTCTTATTGCTCTATTCACCTTTTCCTATTCTTCTTTCTGCTGTTCTCAACATGGGCGCCATATTCAACGCGGTCTTTGTACGTCTGTTCTTCTTCTCTCACTCGTCATTCTAATACTAACATCACCAGTCCTCCGCGCTCTTCCTCGCATGCGCAATCACCCTCGTCCTCATGTACAAATGGGCCCTCAGACCCGTATTCGACTACTACAACATCTCCATCCCCCTCCGCGACATCTCCGCCTACCTCCAGCAACAGCAAGAGCAAGGCGCCATCTCCCTCTCCGGCCCCGACGAGTTCCCTAGTCCTTCCTACGACTCCCCCTCCGCTCAGCAGATCTCCCCCCGGCTCCTTGAATCAGGCATAGCCATCTCCCCCCTCCCCCGCCCGGACGTCGTCGAAACCCGCACCCACCCGTCCTCAGAAGACACCACAAAACCCCCGTCGATGCTGACCACCCCCGCCGTCGCAGACGACGACGCGTCAGACATCTTCTTCGACACACACAGCACTATCGGCTCCATCCAGAGCATTCCCACCGGCTCCTTCATCCCGCGCAGCAACTCCATCTCCAGCACAATCAACGCCTCTGCGTCCACGTCGACCAGCTCGGCCGCGCCGACGTCCATCTCGTCACTCTTCTCGCCGCCGCCGCCGCAGCCGGCTATGAGCCAGAATATGAACCAGGGCCAGAATCAGGTGGCGTATGCGGTCACTGCCCGCATGCCTATGCAGCCCAGTCTTCTCGAGAGCTCGGAGGAGAGTTGATTTCTTTTCTTATATCTCTTGCTTGTTTTATCTATGTTTGGCGTTTATCTTGGCAGTTCTTCTATTTGTGTACTCAGTCATTGGCAATAAACTGATATTAATCCACCTCTAAACAGATCATCTACTACCATCTACTCCTTCTCCCCTCCGTGATTCACCTCCCACGCCTTATTCAACTTATTCAAAAACAACCGCACCCAGTGCGCGCACGTATTCGTCGTCACCTCCGCATACAAAGCCTTATACCTCCGCTCTCTCTCCTCCTTCGGCATCGTCAGCGCCTTCTCAAACGCATCCGCTACCTCAACGCTGTCCCACGGATTCACCAGCAAACAGTTATTCCCAAACACCGCCGCCGAGCCCGTGAACTCTGACAAGATCAGCGGGCCTTTGCTCGTCTCGCTTTGGCAGTAAATGTACTCGTGGCACGTCAGGTTCATTCCCTCGCGCAGCGACGTCACTACAAAGACATCCGCCTCGTACAGTAGCGCGAGGTACTGCTCGAACGAGATATCCTGGTGCAGAAACACCACCGGCGGCTCAGACACGACGTGCGTCGACGAATTGATCCGCGTCACGATATCAGACACCTCAGACTCGAGATCCTGCGACGCAATGTTTGTCAAACACACCTGGATAAAAATTGCCTTCTCCTTGTACTCCGGGTGATTCTGCAAAAACCGCTCGTATCCCAACAGCTTGTGCCGCACGCCCCGGAACTGATCCAGCTTATCCCGCCCGACAATCATCTTCTTATCCGGCCACCGCTCCCGCAGCATCCGCCGCCACCGCTTCACCTCGGGATCCTCGCCCAGCGCCTTCAGCGACGGCGGATCGATCCCGATCGCGACGTCCGTCACGCTCACCCGTCGGCCGTCGCAGTCAATCGACCCGTCGCGGTTCGCAAGCAGTCCCAGCACAACCTGACAGGTTTGCCGGAAATGCCGCGCGTACTCGTTGCTCTGGAACCCGACCACGTCCGCGCCGAGCATGCCGCGCAGCAGCAGTTTCCGCGTCGGCAGGCATCTGTAGACCTCGGACGACGGGAACGCAATGTGTAGGAAAAACCCAATCTTCGCATCCGGGATCTTCTCGCGGATCAGACCGGGTACCAGCAGCAGATGGTAGTCGTGCACCCAGATCGTGTCGCCCGGCTTGTAATTCTGAATCACGACGTCCGCAAACGCCTTGTTGAGCGCATGGTAGTGCACCCACGAGTGGTCCTCGTACGCTTTCGACTTTGCATTGTCCGGGATCTGGTAGTGAAACGTCGGCCAGAGAATGTCCTTGCAGTAGTGCGTATAATGACCTTCCATAGTCGAGTCCGACACAAACACCGGCGCCTCCTGGTTCTTCTCCATCAGCACCGCCTCAAAGCTCTTGCGCATGTTCTCGTCGATCGCGTCCGTAGGCATGCCGAGCGTGCCGATCCATTTCTTATCCGTAATCGAGCCCTCGGCCTCTGCGCGCGCAATCGCGTTCCGCAACCCGCCGTTGCCCTTGTGGTACTTTACGATACTCCACGGCGCAGACGAAAACACCGCCGCGGGATCCTTGGGCGACAGCGGCGCGAGCGGCGCCGGTCTCCGCGGCGCGATCTTCAGCGACGGCGTGTTTGGCACGGTCGGCGCGCGCGAATCGACGATCCGCTTCGCCGGCGGAGGCGAGTTTGCGCGCGATTTGGGATGTGTGACGGTCGGAGCCGCGGCGCTGCGGAGCGTGGCGGTGAGTGACGAGGAGGATGATGCGGACGCAGAGCCGGCTGGAACCGAGCCGGAGGAAGTAGCAGCGGCGGCCTTGGTTACGGCTTCGCGACGCTTCTTCTCGACCGAGAGCGCGTAGATGTTGCGGAAGTTTTTCTCAAACTCGAGGGCGGCGGTCGGACCGGCAGGAAGGGAGTCGTCGTCGTGGTGCAGTGGGAGCGCGGAGCTGAGCGAGGTCGGCTGCGAGGGCTGGACGTATTTGTAGAAGAAGTCCTTGACGTTCTCGCTGGTGGGCGGAGAGGCAGGCGGGGTGTTGTTGGCGGAGGTGACGCGCGAGGCGAGGGACTGGATGAAGTTCGGGACGGGCGAGGGCGAGGGCAGCGGGGTGGCCTTCGGGTGGGGGTGGGGAGCCGGACGCTGGTCGAAGGAGGAGGTTGTGCGGGAGAGGATGGGCGAAGAGACTACGTTGTCGACGAGGGCGGGATCATCGACGTTGAAGTGGATGGTGTGCGGAAGATATCTGGGATGTTAGTGGTGATCGGGGAGGAGGAGGAGGAGGAGTACTTACAGAGACACCACGAGGAGGGTCATTGCGTGGATAAAGAAGAGGAGAGGAGGAAGAAGAAGAAGAAGCAGTAGATATAGAAGTAGATATAGAAGTAGATGTTATAACGTATAATGAGAATGCAGAGTGAATGGAAGAACAAGAGAAGATCAAAGCCCGAAACAGACTTTTGTGTTTTCGCTTTCGAGAATCTCCCGTCGACGTCATCACTTTTCTGTTATTAACAATCAACAGCGCGCTTTTTGTTCATTGTATTTTGTATATTCATTGTATTGTTTGTTGTTTTATTCATTGTATTATTCATTGTTAATTGTCTATTGTCTAGTATCTAATATTCTACTTGTTAGTATTGACCACCTCAGCGCTGGTGAGCTGCCCCTCCCCCTCCCCCACCGCCTTTGCCAGCAACTCAGAAAACACCTGCGACTTTGATAGGTTTCCAGGTTTCCAGCACCTCAGCTCCTGCGCTCTTAACCGGCTCAACGCTGCTGGCTCGGCTGCGGCGGCTCTCGCTCTCAACTACGCCTCCTCCGCCAGAATCTGTAAGCTCTTATGTCATATTCCCTTCAGGCATCTCCTCCATCTACTTCATCTACTCCACCTCCTCCCCCTTCACAAACTTATACACCCTCTCCCCCTCTCCACAACCTCTCCCGTAAACCCCTCCTCCGGCACCATCTCGTGTCGCAGCTCCCACCCCTCTCCCATCCTCCCGCACAGGTACTCCACCACATCATCGCAATCCCCCAGCAACGACACATCAAACGTCGCGTGCGTGCACGGCGTCCGCGATATGTAAATCTGCGGCACCCGCGCCGGAAGCACCCTTATAATCTCGCTCACCGGCGCTACCTTCAACGACGTGCCAATGCAGATCAACAGATCGCATTGATCCACATCCTGGCCCAGCAGCCGCGTCTCAAACGTCTTTGGCAGCGCCTCGCCAAAGAAAATGATATCCGGCTTCATCACCCCGTTGCATCTGTCACTCGCTTCTTCCTCGTGAACGTCGTCGTCTTCATCCTCGTCGTCGTCGTCGCGCTTCCGTTTCCGCAACGGCGGTGCGGTCTTGTCCGCAACCGCCTCGCCCTCTGGTAGTGCTACCATCGGCGGCTGCTTGCACCTGCTAACCACCCCATTTCGAATATCGTCAAAGACCTCTCGGCCGTCCACCTTATGCCAACACTTTTGACATGTCGCCTTTGCAAACGAGCCATGGCATTGCACTAGCTTATCCTCCGAAATCCCCGCATGCGTCTCCCTACACTCTCGTCAGCCTTATATCAAATATAAGATAAGAACAATATCCGACTCACAGGTTATCAATGTTTTGCGTGTAGTTTGTCAGTAGCTTGCCATTGTCCTGCACGAGCTTGATGAACGCGTGCGTCGGACTGAACCGCGATACCGACGGCAGAATATCCTTCGAAAACGTATAAAATATACTGCAACCATAAACATCAGCATCACTTCAACCAACCAGCCCCCTCTCACTACTCACCTCGGATCCTCTCTAAACACCGTCAAATCAAACACCTCCTGCGGTTCACTCAACCCCATCTCCTCCAACTTCTTGTATATCCCCTGATCCGATCTAAAATCCGGAATCCCCAAACTCGTGCTGATTCCCGCGCCCGTCAGAATAACCACGTTCTTAGCCTGCTTAATCACCCGCACGACGTCCTCCAAAGTAGCCACGTCCGGCAACGCGTCCCGCCGCGAGAGCTCTCTGCTGATCGCCGCGTTCAAAAGACGAAAGAGCGTATCTTCATCCAGCACCTCTAATGGGCCGCTTATCCGTAGTCCGAGCGCGTACAGGACCTCCAATATCGATAGTTTCTTCTTTTCTTCAGCAGACGGCGCTGTTCTGTCTTCACCTGCTTCTGGCGGTGGTTCGTCGTCGTCTTCCTTGCCCAGCAGATATCTGTATAGAAACGCTTGTCGTCCGTGTTCACGGAGATACTTCCTGACCTCCTCGCACGCTTCCTCTGAAAGCAGCGGATCTTCTATAACCAGTCAGCACCGTCTTCTTCATTCATAAAATCATAACTGTGTGCGCGTACCGTCGTCGTCCTCTGACCCTCCATCCTCCTGGTCGCCAGACCCTGCATCCCCGATATCAAGTATATTCTCCAAAAAACTGCTATCGTCAGAGTCACTATCCTCTTCTTCATCACTCCCTCGTCCTTCACCAGCACCCTCTGCACCATCATCTGCATCATTTCCGACATCCAATCCACCACCGCCAACCTCCACCTCGTTCCCAATAATCTCGTCCTCTGTAACCCCAGCCAATTCCTGCATTCTCGCTCGCTCACTCAATTCTATACACACTCTATTAAATCCCAAAAATGCACCAAAAACCTTCCTGCTCTTGCTCTTCGTCTTCAGTTCACTCGCAGACGCGTCCGTACCGCGTCAGTCTGCGTCTTCTGCTCGGCTTTGGGAGATTCCTGAAAACTTTGTGGTCGCGGCGACGTTGGGAGTTTATTTCTTGTTATGTAATTTATTACTAATATATTTGTTACATGTTCCAGTTCTCTATGTTGCTGTGTATATACAATATGCCAGTCATATGCAGGCAAGAATCTCACAAATGTTACCAAAACCCAACGTTTGGCAATCAGTTATATCCACCCCTCCAGCGCCAGAAGCGCGTTATCCATCCTCCGTCTGCCCTCATCCCTCTTCTTCTCATCCATCGCGACATCAACGCTCAGCCGTCCCAGCGTCTCGATAAACTTCTCCAACATCCGCTTATGCTCCAGCTCCAGATTAATCAGCTCGTCAAACTCTGCCCCTTTGCCCAGCCAGTCCAGGTTATCAGTCTCCTTGTCGAGAAACCAGGGCGCCGCGTTCGCCGCGTCGCGCGGCTGCGAGTAGATTGACGTGTGCGTGGACTTGCGCTCGCGAATGGGACTGCCAGAGCTGCTCATAGAGCTGCTGTACTGATGCGACTGTCGACCCGTAGGAGCACCAGTAGCCCTCGGCGCCCGCCGCCGATCAAATTTCACGTTCCCTTCCGACGTAGCCCTCTGCCTCACACCCCCCGCCCCTTTCTGCTGATGATACGACGCGCGCGGACGCGGCGGCGCCTGCCCTTGACCTTCCATCTCTGCTCGCGCATCTGTTCGCACATCAGCATGAGACCGTGGCCGTGGCTTCGGCTGCGGCTGCGGCTGCGGTGGTGGTGGCGATGGTTCGTAGTAGCTTTGACGCGGATCGGGCTGTAGATTGTATCTCTGAGCTTGTTCATACTGCTGCCGCTGCTGTTGCTGCTGCTGTAGATTATATCTCTGACTTTGCTCGTACTTCTGCTGCTCCTGCTGCTGCGCAATAGCCTTCGCCGGACTAATCCTCGGCGTCGTATCAAACGAAATACTCCGCTGCTTCGACCTCGACCCATGTGCCCTCCCCGAACTCCGTCTCGGCACCTCCGGCGGCGGCAACATACTCTCGTCCACCGCCTCCTCTTCACCGTCCTCACCCACATCGCTCTCCTCCGACTGCGGAACAGACGACGCAGCAGTCACAAACGACTTTCGCTCGTCAGAGTCCGTTCGCGCGCGATCAACCGCTCCGCCCGCCGCCTGCGTCTCCATCCGCGAGCTAGACCGGTCTTCGGCAGGAGAGATCTCAGCCGCTTGTGCCAGTTGCTGGCGCATAGACGACAGACTGCTTGTGCTCAGCGCGCGCGGGCCGCGTGGTCGGCTATCAGGTCTTGTCTGCGAGAAACTCGAACTACTCCGCTGTTTGACAACGTGCAGCTCTTCATCCGCAGCAGTACTCCGCTGCTTGACAACGTACAGCTCTTCGTCCGCAGCAGTAATAGTTTGCTCTTCCTCCTCCTGCGCAAACTGACGCTCTTTCCGCTGACTGCCTCTTTGACTTATGAAATCCGTCTCAAGCTCTTCCTCCTCCTCTTCCTCCTGCTCATACCTCCCTCCCATCAGATCAATCGGCGGCGGCGGTGCCAGCATCGCGCCTTCGTCCCGGAGTTCCTGCGCGATCCGCTTCGCCTGCGATGACGGGATATACACCGACGACGGCTGCTGTCCTCCGTACGCAGCCAGCACGTTCTCCTGATTCGGCGAGTGCAGCGAAAACTGGCTCAGTCGTCCGTAATCTGTCATCATCGTTGCCGTCGACGCGCGCGCTGCATGCTGTTTACTCGATCGCTTTTCTGGCACCGAGAGCGTCTGCTGCTGCTGCTGGTACTGTGGCATGGACGTGGCAGTAGTTGACAGCGGCGGCGTGGGCGGCGCGGTCGACGCGATATCCGACGAGTTGGGGAAGTTGCTAACCGTACTCCGGATCGACGCTACGCGGCCTCTGAAATCGCGGACCTCGCGCAACAGGTTCTCCATGTCCTCTGCCAACGACATTGGCTCGCCATGGATCTCGAGCGGTTGCGTAAGCGGTAGCGAGCGCTCGTCCTCACTGCTTTGTCGGCGGTGGTCAATGATTGCCGAAAGCAGCGGCGCGTCGGTCTTGCGCTGGACAGAGACAGGATCGACGGTCAACCGACTGAGGTTAGCTGGATCAGACACAGATCGAGGCGGAGGCCGATAGACCCCAGCAGCACCTCCTGAGCTCGACGAGCTCTTGCTGACACCGCTGCCGTCGCTGCTCCCTCGCTCCCGAGACCGCACGGAGCTCTCTGCAAACTCGAGCGGCGTCTCCTGCATAAGCTCGTCCTCGATCCGCTGCAGCAGATCGGCGTGGCTGAGCCGCGATCCGGGCGTGAACTGCGGCAATACTTCCGCGTCGTGCGATGTCTGGCCGGCCGGGGGAGAGGTGAAGACCGGTTTTCGGTAGGAGGGGCTGTGGGTCGGTAATCGAGATGCGTCGGCGGCCTCGGCCCTGTTGCTGGGAGAGAGGCGGGGATCGAGTGAGCGGTAGTTGACTGTGGTTGTGTCGGACGGAGCAGCGCTGCGGGGACGGTGATCGTCCGCGTTTTCGGAGATGGACTCCAGAGCGACAGAAATATGCTTGCTGGGATATGTAGAGGTGGAGGTATTGAAAGACGAAGAGGAATCGGCAGCAACGGGTACGTAAGCCGGCTCATGAGCAGAAGCCTGGTCCTGTGGGGGCGTTGAAGTTGCTTGCACGTCCTCAAACCCGGGCTTCCCTGCGTTTGCAGAGCGCTGAAGAGCGAGAAGTACATCCTCTGATACTTTTGAGCGCATGGTCGGGATTGGTGCGTCGGGGTCGACTATTGGTGCTGATATCTTGCGGGCGTCGATGTGTTCTCTGCTGCGGGTCGGAGAGCTGCTGAGCGCGAGGGCGATGCGGGCGTCCACTTCCTACAAATTGTCAGTTGTCAGTCTGATGATAGAGCAGCACTAGACTGAACAGCAGCAACACTTACTCTCAATCGTCTCTTTGCTTTCGCAATCATCCTCTCAGCCCTCGTGGTGGCAGGCTGAGAGCCGCCGGCTGCCTCCTGCTGTTCTCTGCTCATGCGCTGCGCTGAGGATGCTGATAACAACGCTATACTATCCAGTCGTCTGCAGCAGGTCTACAGAGCAGAACACACGATATATAAACAACCGCAGCGCAGCAGCAAAAAAAGGAGGAGCGCAGACGCAGATGGCTGGGCTGCACGTCCGCTTTGGCGACGAGGCTGGCTTCCGTGCGGCGTACAAACCTTAAATCGCGTAAACAAACGCGTAATCGTCGGGCAGCCGAACTCTGTCTCGTCTCCCCGGCGGTGGATTATTTACATTTCTTTGTTTGTTATCGTACAATACAGAAGTAATGTCAGAGACAATATGTAGGCCGTGTCTCTGACCGCGTGGGGCGTCATGAATTCGCAGAACGGCTACTCGTCGTCCTCGATCTCGTCCAGCCACTCGTCCTCGTCCTCGTCCTCGTCCTCCTCATCGCCCTCCCTGCCTGCGCCTGCCCCATGTCGTCGCCCCTTGCCTGCACTGGCCGCAGCGTCAACCGTCGGCAGCCCTCGGTTTGCCATCTCGGCCTCTGTCTCCGCAAGCCGCTGCTTGAGCTCGTCCGCCAACTCCTCCGGCTCGTCGCCTCCCCCATTCTCCGTAAGCTCGAGCGCGTTCAAAAAGCTCTCGTACGCAGCCGTCAACACGGCCGGATCGCCGGATTTGCCGTACTTCTGCGCAGCAGTCAGACCAGCTAAATACCACACCTCTGCAATGTCCTCGTCCAGCGCCAGGATCAGCTTGCACGCCTCCTCCGCGAGATCGTGCAGCTCGGTCTCGATGCTGAGCCGCGTCAGGTTCTTGAGCGCCGTGATCTGCGCGACCTCGTCCGAGCCGTATTCGGAGAGCGATTGGTTGAGGCGCTGGGCTTCGGCAGAGGCGTTGAAGAGCTCCCATGATCGCTGTACCGCAATCCTGGCGTCGTCAGGGCGCTGCTGAGACAGTCGGATCGAGGCTAAGGTGGAGTAGGATTCCGGATGATTGGCATCGATCATCAGAGACTCTGTGATCAGTGCATCGCAGGTCGATTCTGCTTCCGGCTCCATGCTGTCTCAGAATGTTAGTCTGTTCTCTGCCACTACGCACTCTGATACATCTCGCGAGAGATTTCAGTGAGAAACTTCAGTCAGTGGGGAATCTCACCATAGATCAGTCATCCAAATCTCGACCGACGCACACAGCGCATCACACAACTTCTTCCGTAGCTCGACCTTCTTCTCATCCTCCACATCCTCGCTGCTCAAATCTTTTCGTAGCCCGTTGCACCCCTTGCGAAACCACTCCACCGCGTCCCGTCCACCAGACAACTGCCCAAGCCAGAGATACTTTGCATGGTCTCCCTTGCCATTACTATCGTCCAGATTAGCGGCCTTGACAAAATACTCGTACGCCTTCTCCGCGTGCGTCTCGCCGTCGGCCTCCTCGGGCAGTGCAGATACCTCCAAGTGCGCGGTCGCGAGGGTCTGCAGCAGCTCCGCGTTGTCGTTGTTTGATGCGAGAAGGGGTGTGAGCGCACTCAGCGCGTCGTATGGCCTCCGCTGGCTGATGCTCTCCTGTGCGGACTGTATGCTCTGTTCTATAGTCGTCATGATCTGTATTTCTTGCTGTAAATGTCCTGAATCTTTCAAAAACAGTGCAAAAACAGTGCAAAAGTCCCAAATATCTGGTTTCTGTTTGCTCCCAAAGATTTTTTTCTTCAGAGCTCAAACCCGAACCCTATGATTTCCATCTCCGCCGACCCAGATATTTCTCTAAACCAGCTGATTTGAGCAGGAAATAGCTGCTGTTGTCGTGTTTATCGGAGCTGTTGTTGGATATCGTGTTTTTGGGAGCTGTATTTATTTGCATTAACAGACTGTATGTGTTGCATCTCTCTCGAGAGCTCAGACAAGTGCATACAAGCTAACATCCAACCCACAGGACACTACATCACCATCATGGACTACGAAGAAGAGAAAGCCCAGGAGATCGAGCTCCTGCAGTCAATGTACCCCGACGAGATGACAATTCTCTCGCCGACCACATACACCATCCAGCTTGCGCTGCAGGCACCCACCTCGTCCAAGGGACTAGCCACAAAAGACAACAAGCAGCTGCTGATAGTGCGCGTCGAGTACACAGAGAAATACCCCGAGACGCTGCCGATTATTGAACTGTCGCTCGAGCAGGAGGAGGAGCAGGATGAGAGTGATGATGAGGATGAGAGTAATAGTCCAGAGGCGCTGGTGCTGGATAGGCATGATCTTGATGCGTTAAAGGAGAAGGCAGCTGAAGAGGTTAGTTCCTCTTTCCTACTTGCAACGACTTGCTCTCTTCCAATACAATTACTGACAAACTATCTAGATTGAAGAAAACCTCGGCTTCCCGTCCATCTACGCGGTAACCTCCTCGCTAAAAGACCAAGCCGAAACCATGCTTCAATCAAAACAAGACGCCATCGAGCGCGAGCTCGATGAGATAGCGCGCAAGGAGGAAGAGGCCGAGCAAGCAAAGTTCAGAGGCACGCTCGTCAACCGCGAGAACTTCCTGATATGGCGCACGAAATTCAAGGCCGAGATGGCAGAGAAGAAAAGGCTCGAGACTGGGAAGGTTGAGGAGAAGAAGAGGCCTACGGGTAGAGAGATTTTCGAGAAGGGTCTGGATGGGAGTAAAAACGAAGGGGATGATGAGCTTGGGGATTTGCCTGAGGCGGTCTCGGAACTTGCAGTGTCTGAGGCGTAGTGTTGGATATCTTGTGCATTTGTATTGATCATGTAACAAATACTATCGATCTCGATGATAGACCACTCGTCTGATCCCGATCACTGATCTGATCTTCGACCGCTCATCTGATCTATCGACTCTACATCCAGCATCTCCATAAGCCATATAGTCCCACATAATCCAGTCCCAATCAACCGATAATAACATTCTGTAGCTCGTCGTTCTTCTCGTCATTGCTTCGCGTCTCCTGCCGCGGTCTCGCTACTACTCCCTGCACTCACACCCTCCTTCTCCTCCGACACATCGAAATTTACTATCCAGTTAGCACCAATCCCTCCACTATCATCTCACCCTCATCTCAACCAGAATACATACTCAACAAGTCCACATCGCACAGCGGATTCACACGCGCACACTCGCTCTCAAACCGCTGCGCATCCCACCGCCACGCCTGCGGAATCGCCGCATCCCCGCCTTCAACGCCGTCCGCATGTATCTCGTCCTCGTGGGCCGAAGGAGAGGCTAATCTGTCGGCTGCGGATGTGCTGCTCTGGTGATCTGGTACATCGTTGATGCGGTCAGTTACTGCGCCGGCAATATGTATGGAAGAAAAGAAATCAGCGTGGATCTTACCTGGCCGGCCTCGGAAAGACATCTTTGCTGGCTCTAAGAAGAATATCCCACTGATTGAAGATGTCTGCTGTTTAACGCAAACAAACTACGATTCTCGTAGATATCAGAGTGGTTGCTATAACAAAGCTCTCTTAATTCCGGGGCGGCTGTATCTGTTATGTAATCAAAAGCCTGAGCGCTTAGTAATAATCTGATCAAGGATCTCCTTTCTCACATCAAAGCAGAATACTGCTTATATCAATTACAACTGCAAAGGAGTTCATAAACATATCTAAGAATCTCAATTAAACATCCTACTCAATAACAAACACTGAAGAAGCCCTGCCGACAGCTAGCAAAATCTCAACCAGCCGAATCAGCACAATCAAAAGATCCACCTTAACTGCCCAAGTCAACAGCGACACCTGAAATAAACAAAATAGAGTACAAACAATTAGCTAAAAAGAAAGAAAGCAGATATTAGAACAGAGTACAGACAAAGAAATACATCTGCCAAAAAAAGAGAAAGGGAAATGGAAACTGGACAAACTAAAACTCCTGTGGAAAAACCCCGCGATATCGAATATACATATATAAAATGAAATGGCAAGATTAGATATAACAAAAAACCATTCGTACACTCAATCTTCCATCTGTCTACCCATCGCACGAATGATAATAACAAACATTAAACGTCAGAGTGAAAGCACTAGTTGATCTCCATATTGCTGAATCGACTGGTAGTACTCAAATCATCTCCCAATCCCTGCAGACTGGTATCGAATACGTTATCGGCATACTCAAAGTCGGCAAAATCGTCGCTGTCAGACTTTGAAGGTGTCGTCTTCAGATAGTCCTGGCTTCCAGTCTGATTTCCGACTCTCAAATTCTCGTCATTCCCATCTCGCAGCTCTAGCCTTTGTAGTCGCTTCTCCAGCTCTTCATTCTTCCGTCTGAGTTCCTCCTGTGCCAGCTGCAGTTGTCGGATATAGTCGACGCTCTTCTTCAAGATAATCCCCTTGTTTGGCTTCCCATCACGACCCAGCGCGGCGGCTGCCGAGGCTGAAAGCCCTGGTGTGCCGCTAGTACCACCTGGGGTCGACACCTCAGTGCCGACACTGCCGACATTCACTCCGCTTCCTGGGTTGTTGTTGTGTGTGAAGCCGGTGCCTTCTAATAGATGCTCAGGAATCAAAGAGGCCAGCTCTTGGATTTTCTCGTTGATGTTATCGCGACGACGTCGTTCGACTAGTATAAAAGTCAGCAAGACGAAAGCTCACGTTAATTGATCAAATAAATAACTCACCAGCATTATGTGACTCTCTACGCCTCCTCCGCTTCTCCATCATCAGCAGATTCTGCTTGTCAGCGCCCTCGCCCTTGATCGCCGGCGGCGGCGAGAAAGTCTGATCGAAGCTTTCCGGCGTGCCTCCCGCGCCCCAACTGCCAACCGAGTTCGGAATCGAGACACTGTTCATGCCAGACTGCTTCTGTGGGCGGTTGTACTCGTTCACGTTCAGGAAGCGCTGCGTGTGACTTTCAGGCATCATCTGCCGTGGCGCGCTGCCGCTGCCGCTCGGCGTCTGCTGGTACATTTGCCGGTTGCTGTAGTCGTCGAACGGCGAGCCCGAGTTCAGCGGCACGTTGCGGTTCGGCGGCGAGAGGTAGCCCCCGACGCCCATGTTCTGGGGTGCCGAGAACTGACTCTGGCTCTGGAGGTCCTGGCTGACGACAGCTGAGAATTCGGGATAGTTTTCGTTCAGACTTTCGAGCAGGTCGTCTTCGGGGATCATCGACGACGACGGAGAGTGGCCGTCAAAAGACGAGAACCCGCCACGGTTGAAGATCGGTTCGGGGTTGCCGCCCATGGAGGAGAACCCTCCCTGGGAGACCTGATAGAAGGACCCATCCGGATCCGGCTTGATGTACGGCGGTGACTGGTAGGACATTGTGAGTAGAGGGGTGGGCTGTAGACTCTGTGAGTCGCAGACTAATCACAGTAGTAGTAGCAGTGAGTTCCGGGTAGTGTATCAGCGCGAGCTACTCCGGTTTGTCCATAGAAGTTGGTGAAGTTGGTGAAGTTGGTGGAGGAGGCAGAAAACGGTGGCAGCAAAGCTCCACGAAACCCGTTTTGCTGACCGCTCAAATCCGCCTCAGACGCGTCCGCTCCCAACTCGCTCGTTGTTGATATCCAGACAAGTATCAGCGTGTCTTCTATTCTGCTTGTTATCGCGATAATTTCACTGCTATCTGACCTCTTCAGTCTCCCCGCAATGCCCTTCTCATCAGCTGAAAACTCCTTCCGCCAGCAGTTCAGCGGCTGGACCTCGCGTCCCGCCGCCGCGCCGCCACCTCCCCCACCTTCGCAGCCTCTGCAGCTCTCGGACTTCTCCCTGGCCCGAATTACCACGACCGTCAAGTCCATAAACCCGTTCAACAGCCAGGGACCGGGGTACATGCAGCTTCCCGTCTCTGAGAACGAGCCCGCGCCGTCGACGATCCAGGAGCCCTCGTGGTTCAAGAGTACGTATTCGTTGGGGCTGGCATCGTGGATTCCTGCTGACTGCCGTTTCTAGTGTCGAGATGGGACAGGATAGTCTGCTTTGGCGTCTGTCTTGGTGCGTCGGCTTTGTTCTTTGTGCTCTGTTTCGCGCTGTTCCCCATATTACTTCTCAAGCCTGTCAAATTCGCCATCTTGTAAGTACTCGTGTGGACTTGTATGCCACGTACGTACTCGCGTTAACCTGTCTTTTCTCTTGAAGATGGTCCTTTGGCTCCCTACTATTCGTCATTTCATTTGGCTGCCTCCAAGGACCTGTCAACTACACTCTACACCTAGTCTCGCCTAATCGACTACCTTTCACAGTCATCTACTTTGGCTCTATCATCCTCACCTTGGTCTTCAGTTTGGGCGTACGTATCGTCTACTCCAGTTCCTCAAACAGTTCAAAAGGTGACGCTAACAATGTTGTAGATGCACTCAAAGATCCTAACCGTGATCGCGTGTGTTGCGCAAATACTGGCAGCGCTGTGGTATACCGTCAGCTACTTCCCGCTCGGCACGCAAGGGCTCCGCTTTGCCAGCAGGTATGTCATCCTCTCTTTTAGTTTCTCTCATCTATGACGACTCTTGTGCTGACCATTTCTCCAGACTGGGTCTACGACAGGTCAACGGTTGGCTCGATTCGTAAATGCACTCTCGCATCAGAGATATCAGAAACCGAATATTGACAGCCGGAAAAGTACATAATCAATCTGAAAAATCAGGGAAATATCACTGCATGGGAGTTCTTTTGTTTATCGAGTTTAGTATTCAAGTGTCTTAATTACCAACGATGTTCTATGAACCCTCTTGCCTTTAAAGTACAAGCCATAAAACGTAGATATATTACAGTCTGATCCTCTACCCCGTCCGCACATGCTGGACAACTCCAGAGCCATCCACGGTCACGTTAAGTCTACCATCCCGTCAGCTCTTGCTCTTGATCTTGAACTCCATCGCAGCAAACACGAGTCCACTCACCTCTTCGGATCAAAGTCCATCGTCGAAAGCGTTCCCGGTTTGATAACCCTCGACGGACGCGGCAGATCTGTTTCCACAAACGTCTACCATATCAACAATTAACGGTCAGCACCACAATCATAGACAAGGACAAGAACCGTAGATCATCATACGTTATCAGACGCCGGCCCAGATTTCACGAGCTGTTTGCCAACTAGTCTTGCGCTCCACTCTTTTGCCTTCGGGGCATCGTATCCATATGGTGTTTGTGTATTCATGATTCTGTGGTCTTGTTGTTGCCGATGGTGTCGAATATCAAAGGTATCCCAAAGCTGGTGGGCGAGTTGGCAATGGCGATCAGCTGGGACTGAAACTACGTCATGGTTACGTAATCGTACTATTTTAGAATACACTGACATTACTACAAGGGCTTTCTATGTATTTGTTTCATGAGTCTGCCTGTTGATTGTTCTATTGCCTATTCTCAAGCAAATAGTGGGTGGTTCAAGCGATCGACAGGAACTATACTCTGGCTTATAGTACAATGTAATTTATTCCTGATAGCCTCTGTATGCTACATCCAAACGCGTTATTCAAAAGAATCCCCTTCTTTCCATACTGGTAACGAAAGCAGGGAACAAAGATGTCCCATCAAACCACCAATTCCCACAATCATCACCATCTAGCTACCAACCCAAATCCCCTCACCGCTCACGCTCAGAAGCAGCATCAACCAAAATCGCGTCATCGTCCACGGGCTCGTCCTGGAACCGCGAGATACCTCCTGTGGCGGACAAGTCGTCATCTGAGTGAAGCGGTTCGGTTCGTCGGAAAATCTGCTTCTTGTCGTGGGATTTGATGATTGAGTCGACGAGGTAGTATTGAATCATGTTCATGCTGTGTCTTGAGTTAGTATTTATCGTGTCAGCAATTAAATTTATACGCGTTGCTGTGTACTTACATCAGCGGGAATACCTGTATCATTCATTCAGTCAGTAATCAATCCAAACAATATTTCCATACACCAGCAATAAACGGAACAACTCACCAGCATAACAAAAGACACCTCCGTCCGCTGCCGCCCCTTCGTCCAAGACAACAAGAATCCAGCAAGATCATCCCAAAACGGCATCACAATGAGCATCACATAGACTGTAAACTTCATGCAGCTCAAACCCAGGAAATACATGATCGCCTGGCGCATAAACCAGTTGAACTGCGGAGGCGTGCCATAGTCGCCTGACCGCGTGCCAGGGATATTCAGCCCTTGCACCGCTTTGGATATCATCGAGAGAAAGAACCAGAGCATTGGCACGCCAATCGTCGTGTCCAGTAAGATATTCAAAAAGTACCTTCTCATCTGGTTAGCATGGTCTTGTAAAAGAGTTCTGAGTACTCGGTGCTCACCAGTGACAGGGATTGGTAGGCGCATCTTCCTCTTTGTTGCTTGACAATATCGCCAAAAAGAGATTCATCACATGGATACCACTAGCACCCAGAACCTGTTTCGATACATCAAACGCCCTATTCCAAGCCAATTAGTCTTCATAGCATTCCCTCTGCATACCAGATACCCCCGACGCATACCAAACAATAACCGGCCGGCGCGGTTCTTCCTTGTATCGTTTATACACCAACGACAGAACGGCAAGACCCCCCATCGCGCCCTGCACAACAAGTGCAAACGGGCCCAGCAATTGGCATCGGTCGTCCATTGTGAATATATGCTACCTTGTCGAATGAATGAATACAATAACTCTTAAACAGCGTCGCGAGTAGTCGACTGTCGCGCTCTTGCCGGGGATTCCTAGACTCGTGCGGTAACTCCTGCTTTTCTTGATCAAACGTAATTACCAGCAGATCTAGACACAGGCCATTCTGCCACACAGAAACAGAGAATCCGGTACGCGTTCAAGTGCTCGCTCTCAAAGCACAGATTATGGGGAACGTCTGGGCTTTCACGGGCTGAGCCGACCGAAGATAACGAGCGTCAGCCACAGAAGGCGCAGCCACAGCCACAGCGGATATAAGCGGATGTGCAATAACTTGCTGTGGGCATCTTAATGTTATATCTGGCTGTTATATAGTTGTATAGCTACTGGTATAATGAATATGTGGATAGATCTGTACTTGGACTGTTGTTTCTGTAACTACAAAACCATGTATATTGTGAAAATATCTCTGAATACTTCTATGCCAGTTAAAGATACCCATTATCCTCTTCTCGTTCCTACAAGGCTTTTCCACACAAAAGTCGGTCCTTGTTCGAACAAGGCACGGATTTCCAGTATAAAAGGGACCTTTTCCGCCTTCTCTCTCTTTCCTCTTTTCTTTCCTCACCTCTCACTACTTCCACACTTCAGCAACAACTTTCCCGTGTCCCCCAAGAATGGCTTACGACAAGAAGAAAACACGTTCTTCTCGTGCATCGCAACATGCTGCTGCGATTTCCAAGCACGATCCCCGCCGCCCACACCCGACGCACTCGCACTCGCTTCTTTCCTCGCAAAGCACATCGACCGCCGAGAGAGGCAACGGACGTCTCCCGCCCTGCGACCGCGACCCACAACCCGACATCGACTCACAATGGAGAGAGTATATGAACGATTATCTCGACGGGATACTCTTCTCCTCCTGCTACACTGACGCTCAAAAATTTGACGCCATCAGGTTTGCGTACGACAACTTCGTCTCTCGTATTGACAATAGCAACCATAAGGACCAGCTAGGCAACAGATGAACCGCCAGGATCCAGTCCGGGTTTCTGTTTTTAACTGCCTATGATCGTGCTTTCTTGTAAAGATTTTCTTTGCTGGTTATCAAGGCTTCGCTGTATATCAGCCAACGTATGTATACGCTCTTCACTCCTTGTTCTCCCTTGTTCTTCTCTCGAGCCTTGCTGACTTTCCTTGTTGATTCAGCCGTCCTCCCGCAGCATATCCGCCTGGAACGAACCAGAAGAGTCCTATACTTCGACTACTGCTCAGGCTAATACCCCAACATCTCATGAGAGAAGTGGTCTACCTCCTGTATTCCTGTCTCGCCACTGTACAGAATACCCTTGCTGAAGTCATCTCATCGAACTACATGTTGGTATCTGCCTAAAGAAGTAACCTTACTGTCTGTCTGCACCCCCTTCCCTGCTGTACGGTCATCACTGGACGTTAAAACCACTGACCTCTGCAATGTACTGGCTCGGAATACCTTTTCTTTACTATTTTGTGTAACAGGGTTATCTTTACTCCCGCCAAAATCCAAAAAAAAGAAATTACGAATCGCGCGGAGCCGGAGACGAATCATTCAACTGGGCTCTGTCGCTTGATTCTCGCGTGTGTAACCACTCGTGAAGTCCTTGTCAAATTCCTTTACCTCCTTTTTGTTTTTGCTTTTTGTTTTTGTTTTTGTTCTCTTCTCTTTTTCTTTTTTATAATTCATTACGGGAGTTCACTAGGGATCTTCTCATTAGCATTCGATTGCTAGTGGCTCCCATCACCCCAATCTCTTCTGTAAAAGCCTTCTTTCTTGAAGGACTTGTAGGATCTGGAAACTCTGTTTTATTGTCGTCGATTATGGTACTTCTTTGTAGCTCCCCCAGTGTCGTGTGCATTCATTTCTATTGCCATATATTGTTCTGACCTCTCATTACATGTGTGGAGCCTTTTGATCTCCTTTCTGTGGTATTTCCTTGTAGCTGCTCGAGTGTTGTGTGTATTCATTTCTACTACCATATATCGTTCTGACCCGTCATCACGTGCGCGAAGCCTTTTACCATGTGTTCCCGCTGCATTTCTGATCAACCAGCACTAGTCTGTTAACTCACCACGCCAAAATGATAAAAGAGAAAGAGAGGTTTATTTTTTTTTCTTTTTCGGTTTTACAATACGGTACCGCCCCAGCGCTCTTATACAACAATTACAAAACAAGTCAGCCGTGCCCACAACTAAGAGATACAGTACTAAAACAGTACAGAAAAAACAATACAGTAACATAATAATACAGTTACACATCAGCACAACGACAATACAGCAACAGCTGATACAGAAAATACAGAAAACAGTAAGAGCGCATGAAGCGGCTGGTGCCAGGATCGGGAAGAATGCATTACGCATACTCTTGAACAAGACATTCAAGAGTTATGTGGGACTCTGCGACTGCGCTTGTGTTGAACAAGCGCTCTCTCGACGTCGCCATACCCACTAAGACCCGACTCACCCAAAAGACAGCTCCGGAACTGCCTTCCGTATTGATAATTTGTCAGTGTTGTCGCTTGATCCGCTCGTCTCATCTTCTGAGGGAGCTGCGGCCACAGACCTCCCTCGTAGACAAGACGGTTGGTCGCGCAGACTCTCTCCACAACCATCACCACGGGCTCCATGATGGCGCGGCATGCCAGCACGCGTGTTTCGAGATGCGACAACGATGACGTTTTAAATCCGAATGAGTAACCTGGCTAAAGAAGAACTCATCAGATTGGCCGCCCCGACCAACAGCGTAAATCACACGCCTAATGGGCAGCGCGCAGAGGTACCCGAGCCGGCAAGCATATACATGCTCACTCGGTTCTGCGCAGCTCGCGGAAGGTTTGCCGACTTTTAGGGCTGCTGCGAGGCCATGCCAGAACATCTTCGCCCAAAGCTCGAAAGCTCTCTTCTGGCGGGCCATGGTGGTCGAAGCAAGCGCGATAACAGCAACACAAGACAGGACAAGACTAGCGACTCAAGAGTATGCAAGTCTTCCGATCAACAGGCAGCGCCAGTCCGCTTGACATGTGCTCTCGCAAGAGCCGGCTTTGATTCTCTGTCTCTCGCATATGCGGCACAACGCCAACTCTTAGAAGAGTGCTACCGTCAACGGTATATGCTACTCTCTGACGTCTCCGCGGAGTATTGCCACAGAATGCTACCTAAGGTATATGCTATCATCCAAGGATGTCACCCGCGGTATAGTCTACCCTCGGAGAGTGTTGTCAGCGGCATGCGATCCATAGGAACGCCTCGTTGCGGCATCAACTACTCCCCGAGAATGCTACCCTTGGAGATGCCACCTGTGGTATATGCTACCCTCATATAGAGTGTTATTTGCGGCAAGCGATCCATAGGAACGCTTCGTTGCGGCATAAACTACTCCCGAAAATGCTACCTGCGGTATAGATCACCCTCAGAGAGTGTTATCTGCGGCATGCGATCCACAGGAACGCTTCGTTGCGGCATAAACTCCTCCCTGAGAGTGCTACCCGTGGTATAGGCCACCCTTGGAAGATGCTACCTGCATAAGGAGCAGACTGTGGAATATCCGCGGGGCACCGCACATGCAAGAGAAGAAAGAACCACAGCCCATGTTTCAGATCCGGCCGGAAGTGCGATTTGCCCTACAGATGAGACGCGTCGTTAGCACTCGAATCCACTAAATGAAATGAAACTTATCGCTCATGTGAAGTAGAAAAAGAAGGTATTCTAAGAGATAATTTGGTGCGCACTCGTCTTGCTGATCGCTCTTGCTTCCCCGAGTCGACTGACTTCTTCACCAAACGATATCCGCGATCGTTGATGGTATAGACGTCCCTGGAAAACAAGGACGCGTGCAGCAGACGCGCGCTGGGCGGAAGCGTGCGCCTGCGTGTACGCTGTTAGTAGTCGGGGGCTTTGGATCAAACGTATTACAATACTCACTTATTTGCCGTATGTATGGATTGAGAGGAGGCCAGAGCCACCGCCGGATGATCGTGAGATCATCACTTGATAGCTCCGCATACGACGGGGTGGAGCAGCCCGGTCGTAGTATCGGGTATACGCGCGTCCGGGATACCTACCTAAGTTAGCATGCCCAAGCTGCCCCAGCCATAAAGAAAGACTCTGTGAGTCTTCCTTATGGCAGGATCACTTGGGCGGTTAGTAAACAGCAAAGCTGTACACACAACACAACAACAAAACAACGCCGAATCTTGTAAATAAGATCTTTACATTAAATAGCAAATACATCAAAGTTGTGAGTGAGAGACAAGCGCATAAAGCGGATCGGAAAAGAAGAAGAGAAAGAAGAAAAGAGGCGGAAGCGGCGAGCGCGTTAAAAGTGGGCGATTCCAGGGCGGGCGGGCGCGTGTCTGGTGTGTAAGGGTTTCTCGATCAGGTCGAAAGTAAACAGAAGGTAACGCGCCGCCCGTTTCGTGATTTTCATTGTGTAGAGATTTATTCGCTGCTTATTTGCTACCTATTCACGCTTTATTGTCTATTGAGTGGTATCAGGCTGTAGCAGCTAAGCATTCGTTGCCAGACGGACCTCGACTGGCCTCCTAGGATGTACGATAGTCATGAAACCCTGATGAAGCGGTCAGACACAGAGCAATGCCGATTGCCTAATAAGAGTGATAACGTAGTTACATTTCCGCTTTCTATGATATAGAAGCTGAAGGCTTTTGCAAAGGAATATGTAATTTACCTTCCTCTTGGTTGTGGTGACCGTCCCGGACAGTAAGAAAATCAGACCTCGAACAGATCAATAAAGCCAGATCAGGCAATTCCAAATTGATTCTAGACGCGTTCAACTAGGCTCATCCTCGAGTTTTGCTGCGTTTAGTATTCTATTTATGTGCTCTATATACTATTACAACGTCTTTTTGGTTGAATCATTTTTGAGCTTTTGCAGAGATACAAACGACTCTGATGTAGCTGTAACAAATATCAGTGCCTTCATTCATTAGGGTTTATTGACACATCAGCGCTCTTCCTCAATTCGGCTCTCTTTATCGATTTACTTTTCCTTCAGATATCTCAATCCACTCTTCCTTCTACTTCTCTCAATCTCCGATCTGGCCATTAACGACACAATTATGGGGCTTCACTTTGCAAAATTCTATACAAAATCAATACTTTTGATCCTGTCAGCCCTGATCGACGTCGCACTCAGCAACGTCGCGCTGGTATTTCTCAAATGGACCGAAACTCGATGGCCTGCGCAGTCTGATCTTTTGCGAACCGCTGTATCTGCTTCGCTATGGGGATATTTGCTTTACATTGTTCAAGTTCTGTTGATCTCAAATTGAACTACTGAAGAGCTCGACTGACTTTCTCCAGGTCATCAAGAAGGTCAATATCTCATTCAGCGGCGACCTCGTCAGCGCGGAAAGCAGCGCGCTGTTCATATGTACAACTCCTACATTTGTCTTCAGAACCACGATCACTGACTCAGTCTCGCTAGGTAATCACAAATCAACTCTAGACTACATCATCCTCTACGCCCTATCCAGCTACCACGGCGTTCCAGGACGCATGCGTTTTCTCAATTGGCGATCTATGTTCAGTATTCCTTCTTTAGACTGGTTATTTGCTAGTCTATGGGTTTCGCAGAACTGGACTTTGGATTCAGAGGAAGAGAAAGAAGAACTGTTTAGACCACTTGCGAACGGTCTCCACTGTAATTATTTAAACTCGCCTGTCTCAGGTCTGTTGAATGAATCAAGAGGGCTAAATCTGTGGCAGGGACTGCTGTTTTTCCAGAGTCGATTCGATATACTCCCGAGGTTGCGTTTGAGCATAAACGATACTGCGTACTGAATGGCCTACCTGTGTTGCATCACTGTCTCTACCCGCGGTTTGAAGGTGTTTGGAAGAACTAGTTCTTATGAAAGTATTGGGTCTTGATTATGAAGTAGCTGACTTTTACCTTGCAGCCTTTGTGCCTATTCTACAATATCTTATAGAGCAGGAACGAATTGAGTGTGTATACAGCGCGACCTTATTCTACGAAAAGACAGATCAAGATAACGAACCCGTCTCTTCCATCGCCACATCCTCAGCCAGCGCCGTCACCGCCCCCTCCACAACCAGAAGAAATTCTCCAGCAGTGCACCTTCTAGACTCTCCAGGCTCTGAATCCACCAGCAAGATCGACATCGCACCAACCCTCCGCGACGTCCTGCTTGGCAGGACAGACTGCTGGAACTTCCACATGCACATCGAGAAAGTGGCGATCGATCAGATACCGACTGATCCGCACTCGATTGAACGATGGCTCGAACGGCTGTGGGTTAAGAAGGATAGGTTTCTGTCGATCATTGAGCAAAAGGGAATGTCGTATAAGGGACTGGGGTTCGTATATTACCTTGGGGACGAGTGCGTGGTGAACGACTCATCTACACAGATGTCTACACAGATGTGACCTTCACAGTTGCTTAAAGATATTTTTATCCTTGCTTAATGCTGTTCTTATTACGATTTATTCTTATTACGATTTATTAATTTATCCTTCTGGTAGCTGTTAATAGCCTGCGTAGCACTTGAAAGAGAAAATTAAAACTGATATCATACAAAGGGTTGCTTGAGCTTCGCAAGCTCAGATAGACAGAGTGCCCATCTTTGCCGCGATCTCGTCGTCGTTGTCTTCCTCCGCGACCGGCTCGTCCTCTGCAAGCGCATCATCCCGCTCGACAGACTCAGACTTTGCCTCATCCTCCTCGTCAGACTCGTCCTCCTCATCTTCCTCTTCGTCACTGTCCTCCTCCATATCACTCAGATCGTCCAACTCGCCAAACCCACGATCCTCAAACAAATCGTTGATCTTGCCAACTATCGGATGATCCTCGGAAAACTTGTTGCCGTTCAACTCCAACTTCTTGATGTTCTCCAACGTCGTGTGCAGCGCAGATGTGATGAGCTCGACTCCCTCGGCGTCGATCTCGTTATACTGTAATCGCAAAACCTCCAGCTTGGGAAACTTTCCCGCCTCGAGCAACGCTTTGCCGAGAACCACACCTCCTCGAGTCGAAAGCAGACAGTCGCCGATTCCAAGCTCGACCAGTTCCTCTGTCCAGTTGGGGATCACCTTGGCAAGCGCCAAAGCACCCTTGACAGTAAATGTGTTGTCCTGCAAATCCAACCGTTGCAGCTTCTTGCTGTTTGCGAGACCGGTCGTGAGTAGCGTCTCGATACCTTCCTGTCTGATTCCATTCTGGTAAAGTCTGATCTCCTTGATATCCTTGTTAGCGGCAAAGCACGCACTCCACGCCTCCATACTGCCGTTCTCTAATCTGTTTCGTCCGCAAATCACAGTCTCGAGCGCATAAGGGCTCTTCGCCTCCTCTTTCGCCTTTGCAAGATCACGCAGCGCGGTAGCAACCTTGGCACCCGCAATCGGTCCAAATCCGTTGTTGGCCAGAATCAGATCTTTGAGCGGCGTGTGCTTGGATAGAAAGTCCGAGAGCGGATCGACGGCTGACAGACCGAGCGCATTGTCGGAGAGGTTGATCTTTGTCAGGTCCGGGAGCTCCAAGAGGGCAGGAAGCAGATGTTCCAAACATGCCGGAATCTCGTCCTTTAGTCTGCCGGTGAACATATCCGCAAAGTTCACTTCCTGAGATCATATTATATATCAGCACAAACGAATCCAGGGCAAGACACATCAATCGTCACAGTGCGTAAGTATGTACCTTTAGTGTCTTCTTCTCCTTCAGCACCTTAGCCAAGGCCTCCGACGCCTCAACACCAAAGGTATTTCCCGACAAATCAACCACCTCGACGCCATCGACCTTTTCAAGCTCCTCGATATAGGGCGCGATATCCGCCGCCGTATCCAGCTTCAGGGATTTGTCTTTCAGAGAGAACGTCTTCTCAGCCATTCTGATTTCGTCGGTTTGAGTGGCTGTATGTTAAGAATGTATTAATGAGCGAGCTGATGCAGTTATCAGGCCCAGTCTTGAGTATGAACGAGCGCTGGTCGAGGTTTGCAGAGAAGAAAAGATTCACGCAGGAAATCAAAGAAGCAGAAGAACGCGTTTTGCCGGTAAACACTTTCGTACCCTCGGACCCATAATAGTATGTACAAACGCCTCAAATGCTTACTTTCTCCGGTAGATCCCGAGGAAGGTTCTTAAAGGAATCGCAATCAGTCAGGTCAATTAGATCAGTTTTCATTTCAACCAGGACCCTTATTGCTTTGCGAGCAGTTAGAAAGATCTTTGAAATACGTGAATAAATACACAAAACAAAGGATAACAATGTCTCTTGAGAACACGACTCTGGCTACCTCGAAGGTCGAGGACAAGCGTATGTAACCTGCTCTCTGTGTAGCATGATCTTCTGCTGACGTTCTTCTCGTTATTGTAGCCATTTCTGAGGTCAAAGCTGGTACGAATATCTTCTAATCACTCTGTGTTTGATCAAGTACTAACGAATATCTCATCACAGAGCGCCCGAAGCCGTGCTGCGTCTGTCTCGATCAGAAGCAAGCTCGGGATGAGTGCATGCTCGTCAGCGAAGACGGTCGCAAGCAGTGCGCTGATCTGATTCAGGAGTACAAAAACTGCATGAAGGGATACGGATTCAATGTCTAGATCGTGAATCAGTGGTGGTTCTTACTTGTTTTGTTGGCTCTCCTCTCTGCAGATGCATTTTGTATATTATGGCGTATCGGTGTCGGCGTACCGATCAATAGATTGTACATATAAACATGACTACTATATCTCAAGCTCTACCTCGACATGCAGTATTCCCCGAAAGAGTCCATCATACCCAGCTATTGGGTGTTGCCTTTGTACAGCTGACTAGTCATCCTCATCTTCCTTGAACTTCTATCATTTCGTAATGCAAGCTTTGTACAGTTTGTAATTATTCCAGACCGCAAACAGAAAGAAGCAGCCGAAGCATAATGTGACGTTCGCGACCACCCATATATCAGGGTATTGTGCCGGTGGTGGGACAGTTAGCTCGAGTATCAGTAGAGCGGCTACCGCAAGATATGACGACTTCGCAAAAGGTTAGCACCACGTTGACAGAACTTAGCTGTACATATGTAGAGACTCACAATCACGACAAGCTGTCCTAGAAAGTATTTCGGGGCTTTGGAAAATGACTTCATTAGCCAGTTCCATAGGAAAAAGATGGTGAAGAACTGCATGACCAAGCCATCTCTTCTTATCAACGGGAAAAGACTGCACGCGGTTCAGTTAATATCTTCCCTATAAAGCATGTATGCACAAAAAACCCTCACCTGAACATGGCAATATTATTGATCCAGTAAATGCAACTCTGGACATTCAAATCCGTCTCGCCCACCAACAACAAAGTAGTTGGCATGAGAGGCAGCAGAACACTCTTTTCGTGCACCTGGAACGAGAAGAGGAAAAATCCCCACGCTGAAGCAGAGACTCCCCAGATGAGTGCCTTTTTTCGCGGATGGAGAAGGATTAAGGTAAAGGCCGGGAGAACCGATATCAGTGTCATAACCAAACTGCGAGATGTCAGATAGAATGTAATTAGTTGGGGACGAGAGTGATTTGCGTACCTTAACCTCTGAAGAGTTTCCGACGGAAGAAGCGTTTTCAGCTTCACAAATGTATTAACAGCACACCAAAAGTTGGCAACCTTGTCTTCCCAGAGTCCTCGCGCAAAAGGGAAAACGCGGATGACAACCTGTAGAGACTGCGTGAAAACATCTCTAATAGCAAATCCTTTGCTGAAAGATATAGGCGCCAAAATTGCCGCGAATGAAATCAAAACAGATACGGCTAGCGAGCAAAATCGCGGAATATTGATACGCGGAAAGATGCATATTCCTAGCAAGTAAGCAAATACTGGGAGAGCGTAGTAAAGCGCCATTTGCTTGAAAGCCAATGCCAAAACAAAAAATATAGAGCCAATGACAAGCTTGTCTTTTAGAATATTGGTAAAGCCCAGCAGAGCTAGGCCAAGCATGACCGAATTGTACTGGAAATGTCCGTGATCGATCAGTATCAACGAAGGCTGCAGTAGGATTGCGGCCGTGGATATACTGTGATGAAAAGGAGACAGTTTGGCGCTCTTCATCTTCCAGCGGATAAACATCGATACTGCGGGTATATATACCGCAAGATCACTGACGACGACAGTCATCCGCATATACGAAATCAGGTTCGGGTCTTCACAGCCTCTCGAGGTATCCAGATCAAACCAGGAGGAGTTTACCTTGGATCCACTAAACGATCTTTTTAGCCAAAGACTCTAATAGTAAAATAAACTCCAGTAAAGATACTTACATCCAGCCAAGGATCCACGAGTGATATGCGGTCACAGGTGGATAGTCTAACCCCCAATATTGAAGATCATACCAGTACCATTCCCTCACAGGTAAATGATATGTGATCTCCATCCAATGTCGCTGGGCTTCAAAATCACCATACATTGGAGGAGTCCCCTTGCCTAAAAGAGTAAAATGTTAGCAACAAACCTCCGAACTGGGCAAACGTTCTTGCAAGCGAGTAGAACAACGACGCACCCGAATAAGGACCCAAGCCAACCCCGAGACGGTAAAGGAGCGAGATCATGATTATGACCTGCCTAGCAACCCATTGGGTACGTGCGGCCTTAAATGTAATCAGAAAGACATTCAGCGGTGAATTGTCCGAGTCCTCGTTGACTTCTGAAGTATTGACAGCATCTTTCTTTGCGGGTTGTGGAGCAGACACATCTGATCTCTTGTCGTCCGTCGCTTTTACCGCGGGAATTTTCGCACTTGCCGCAGATTTTGACTCTGTCATATTGTTGTTCCTCTCTTATTCGACTGCTCAAAGGAATACCAGCTGATTGGCCGACCTGGAGCAATTCATTCCAGCAAAGTGAGTGAGTATTCGGTCCTTGTACTTTGGGCGCGGGAACAACAAATTACTGAACGTGCGGCTCGTCGACGGTCGCTCTTCCACTTCCTGTCTTCTTCCCAGCGGACTACCACTTCTTTCTGTATTCTCTATTGATCTGGCGTGCTCTTTGGTGCTGGGTGGTTTGATGTCGGAAGATTGCTGATTATCTCTTATATCGAGAAAGGAAATTTGCAGACCGAATAATCAGGCAGACTCTATCAGTGGCAGCGCTCGCATCGCGGCTCCAGAACCAACCAACAACAATGTCGCCAATAAATCGCAAGCGGAAGGTATTATTGGAGAACGGTTCTTCTCCGTCGATGGCGGATTCGGTTTCCAGAATAGCTGGCCAGAAGGATTTTAACAGGACTGAGAACCTTGTCATGAGATCGAAGACTGTTTCGACCGCCACCAATCTGCTCAGAACACCACTGAAGAAGCCAAAGAAAGAGATTCAGGGTCCAGAGGCTACTGATCTGTATGCATTATATTTTACTATTTTGTCGATACTATCTACTACTGTTACTGATACTCCTTTACTTAGGTTTGTGAACGAAAAGGTAGAGAAATTGCATCGGTATAATATGTTTATAAGATGTCATGTCTGTCAGCGACACAATCCTTCTTTATTGTCTATGGAGAATTGCGAATGCGAAGTATGCCATGGCGCGACATGTTTAGTATGTATGCGTCAGTGCGAAATCTGCCGGTCATTATGCTGCAGTACTTGCAGTCATGAAGCGTACGTATTTCTTTTCAGGTTTCAGATCTACACAGGTCCACATTCGTACTTACACGATCGAATATACAGATATCCTGACGACGCGGTGTATTGTGAGACATGTTATACAAACAAGTGAGAGCTCTGGGTTGTTCTTATTGTGATTTATATTTCCATTGTACATATTTGCAGTTTGGAAGATGACTGAGATCATCTACCGCATTGTGCTGCTCGCATTCATCCGCATCTCGCGAGCAGGCTGGCGTTCTTTTTTCATTTCTGGAGTCTTATTTATGATTTTTGTTGCTATTTATCCGATAATTTCCGAAAGTACGGATGCTATTTCATGGGAATAAAGTACTATTTAACACCGTAAATTACTACTAGTTCTGGTGGCGCTTTAGACTTACCTTGCCCATGCCGCGCCAACAGAAAAGAACCTCTAAACAACAAGAATTAAAAATACCAATAATACTGAATACATATTCGACAATTGCTGGCAACAGAGCTGAAATCACATGCAAAATAGGCGAGAGATCGTCGGCCGGCCGAGTGCGGTCACTGCTTTGGTGAAGTAGCAAACTTAACTTTGTCTGCTGTCCACTCTGCCCGCCAACTGCTTTTATATCGTCTCCGCTCCTCGTGCCAATTCTTAGACTCAGCCTGGTCTGCTTCTAATACATTCAATAGAACAATAGACACGATAGAGTGCTGTTGATGATTCACTCCCTGCGGTCATTCATCAGGACAAAGCAGTGCTACTATCTGGCTACTACAGCAACAGTTGCATCATCATTTCTCTTATACAACTCGGCTGCACCTGCTTTTGGATCCAAATTCAGCTTTTCTCGATATTCTTCTTACAGCACATCTACTCACGGTTCTTCAATTGTCCCCGACATGCTCACGAACCAACTCCCATTCGGCGGATCGTCCGGAAGTGGCTCGTCACCACCCTTCACCGTCCTCGCGTCAGCGCTGGAGAAGCCCGAGCTCGACAATCGCAAATACAAAGTGATCAAGCTATCTAACGAGCTCGAGGCACTGCTGATCCAAGACCCCGAGACCGACAAGGCTTCAGCTGCTCTCGATGTCAAAGTCGGCAGCTTCTCTGATCCTGCTGACCTCCAAGGACTGGCTCACTTTTGCGAGCATCTGCTCTTCATGGGTAACGAGAAGTACCCGAAGGAGAACGAATACAGCGAGTACCTGTCCTCTCATTCCGGCCACTCGAACGCATACACCGACACTTGCGATACGAACTACTACTTTGAAGTCGGCCATGAGCACTTGGAAGGTGCTCTTGATCGGTTTGCCCAGTTCTTCATCGCGCCTTTGTTTTTGGCTGACTGCAAGGACCGTGAGATCCGCGCTGTCGACTCGGGTCAGTATTCTCTTCTCAGAAATTGCCAACTATGCTCGTACTAACTAAACCTACAGAGAACAAAAAGAATCTCCAGTCTGATATGTGGCGTCTGCATCAACTAGACAAAGCTCTTGCCAATCCCGACCATCCGTTCTCGAACTTCAGCACCGGAAACCTCGACACTCTAGAGGTCTGGCCGACCGCAAAGGGAATAGATGTCCGAGATGAGTTACTCAAGTTCCATGCAAAGTATTACTCGGCAAATGTGATGAAGTTGGTAGTCCTGGGTCGGGAACCGCTGGACGTTCTCGAGCAGTGGACGATTGAAAAGTTTTCTCCAGTCAAGAACAACAATTCTTCGTATCCCAAGTTTCCCGGCCAAGCGTTTACGGAGAATGAGATGCAAAAAGCCATTTTTGCAAAGCCAGTTATGGATGATCGTTCTATGGAGCTGACGTTCTTGTTCCCGGACCAGCGTCCTTTCTACAAGAGCCATCCCGCGCAGTACTTTTCTCATCTCATCGGACATGAAGGTCAGGGATCTATTCTTCACTACTTGAAGAAGAAATCCTGGGCGAATTCACTTTCTGCCGGGTCATACCATATCTGTGATGGATCCGAGGTATTTTCTATCTCGGTCGACATGACAAAGGAAGGCCTGAAGGAGTATGAATCGATTATTGTTGCCATTTTTCAGTATTTGAAATTGCTGCGATCTACTCCTCCTCAGGAATGGATTTACGAAGAGTTGCGTGATGTCGCTGCCTCTAATTTCAGATTCAGACAAAAGGCATCTGCATCGACTACGACCTCCAGACTTGCGGCAGTCATGCAGCGACCTCTTCCTAGAGAATGGTTGATGAGCGGACCGGCTCTGTATAGAGAGTTCGACGCTGATCAGATTGCGAAGTCTGTCGAATACTTCACTCCTGATGCCTTCCGATTTGTGCTTACGAGCCAAGAGTTTCCCGGCGACTGGGACCAGAAGGAGAAATGGTACGGAACTGAGTATAAGGTGGAACCGCTCAGCTCTGAGTTGTTGAACAAGATTAAAAACGCACCAGAGTCACCGGAGCTTCATCTCCCGGGAAAGAACGAGTTCATTGCGACCGACTTTTCGGTTGACAAAAAGGAGATTGAGAAGCCTGCTAAGAATCCTGTGTTGCTCCGCGATGGAAAGGATTTGAAGCTGTGGTACAAGAAAGATGATTCGTTCTGGGTTCCGAAAGCGAACGTGTACATCAGCCTTAGAAAGTAAGTTACTGTCTTTTATTTACGTTACATGCGTCGAAATACTAACTTGCGTTAGCCCAATCACTTGCGCGACTCCTGCCAATCTAGTCAAGGGTAGACTCTTTATGGAGTTGGTAAGCGACTCTTTGAATGCATATGCGTATGACGCTGCTATCGCGGGACTCAGCTACAGCGTCGAATTGGCTTGGGATGGCATATCGATCTCTGCCCAGGGATTCAACCACAAGCTTCCGATTCTGCTTGAGAAAGTGATTGAGGAACTGAAAGATTTCAAAGTCGATCCTGAGCGGTTCAAAGTGTTTAGAGAACAACTCCAACAAGAGTACAAAAACACAATGCTCCAGACGCCGTACCAGCAGATTGGATTCTACACTTCCTACCTTTTTTCGCAGACTGCGTTTTTGACGGAAGAGAAGCTCGCTGAGCTGGAGTCTGTTACTGCAGAGGACGTGCAGGTTTTTATTCCTCAGGTCTTGCGGCAGTTTAACGCAGAGATTCTTGTCCATGGAAATATTCAGAAAGAGGTATTGAGTCTAATTTTTTCTCTTGAGGGAAATATTTATTGACGTGAACGTTGTAGGATGCGCTCAATATCGCGAAGCTTGTTGACGAGACGTTGACGCACAACCCTCTTCCTATTTCTCTGGATATCCGACAGCGCTCGCTTGTTCTTCCCAAAGGTGAGACAGACTGCTAGAGTTATACTGTATCAGTACTGACAAAGATATAGGATCGAAATTTGCGTATAAGCGTCCATTGGCGGATGACAAAAACATCAACTCGTGCATTGAATACTTCTGCCAAGTATGCCCACTGAAAGAGCGCCGAATCCGCACGACGCTGAGTGTGCTCGCGCAAATCATAAACGAGCCGGCGTTTAACCAGCTCCGAACTAAGGAGCAGCTCGGGTACGTTGTCTTTTCTGGAATCCGGCTCACCAAGACGCTTGCCGGTTTGCGGGTTTTGATTCAATCGGAAAAGTCTACGGAGTACTTGGAGAGCCGGATCGATGCTTTCTTCGATAAGGTGGGCGATATACTTAAGCAGATGCCTGCGGACGAGTATGAGAAGCAGGTGAAGAGTATCATCGCGAAGCGGAAGGAGAAGTTCAAGAACTTGAATGAGGAGAGCAATCATTACTGGAACCATATCTCGAGCGGATACTATGACTTTTTCAGAGGTGAGTTATTATTAGATTATGGTATGCTGGATGGAGACTAATCAGATTTTTATAGATGACATTGATATCGAGCTTCTTGGCGAGATCAAGAAAGAAGAGGTCATTGACTTGTTCTACAAGTACGTGCACAAATCATCCAAAGAACGCGCGGCAGCCATCGTTCAGCTTCAATCAGTCTGCGTGCCGCCGGTAGCCGATCTGTCTACCCTCTTGAAATCCAAGGTGACGGACATGTGGAGCAAGTTTGAGCTTCCTGCGGACAAAACGCTCTCTGAGAAGGTAATCGAGCAGGCTGCTAGCGACGCGGATCCGGTTTCGGCACTCAAGGCCTCGTTTGAGAAACTGGGTTTGCTCGACGCCTGGACGAAGAATGGGATCGAGGAACAGATTACGGAGCAGATTAGACTATCTGCGCCTATGACTGCGGACGAGGATGAGAAGGTTATTACTGATGTCTCTTTGTTCAGGTCTCAGCTTGAAGTCTCGCCCGCGTCTGCGCCTGTGAATGATCTTTCGATGTTTAAAGAGCCGAGTGCTAAACTGTGAGAGACTAGTGGGGGTTTTAGGGCGGCGTGTAAGCTTAAGTCACTACTCTGAATGGATGAATAAACTCTTTTGAATTGGTTGATAAATATGTGTATGAGAAAAGATACCCAATAACTTGCGCCCTGAAAGAAATAATTACATGCCGCCGTACGTCTCCTCTATATCACTTCCTCTTTGACTCCACCTCGATTTAGGAATAGTGCTCCGCTTAATGGTGATGCTTCATCTGGTATCGAAGGCCGCCTAGAGATGAATTAGACAGGTGTGTGGGATTGACGGTAGATAAGAAGAGAAACGACTTACAGTACGTGCATGTGTTGGGGCCGTCCTGATCCAGATTAATGAAAACTTTCTGTAAGAGCGGATAGGTGGTTAGTTGAATGAAGTCATATTGTTGACGCACTATCGAAACAATGAGAATCTTACGGGATGACCCTGAACTCCGCGTCCTATTCAGAACTGAATTAGTAAAGTGCTTTGAAATAAAGAGTTGGATAGAAGGATATGAAGTGCATACCACCGTCGCAGACTGCGATGTTCTCCTCAATGAATCGGACCGGCTCCTGTGCAATTAAGTCGATAGCAGCATATGGTTGAGGCTAAACCCTTAAGTCAACAATCAATCCAGAAACCACTCCAAGCACTAACACAAGCAAAAACACACCTGAGTAGCGAGGTTATGCTGAGCAAATCGGGGACCCTGCATGGCTTCTGACCGGGGTCTCTGGCTGGGCGCCCAGGTCTCTTTGCGGTTAGGAGCCTGCATGGACAGGATCTTCTCGTCTTCGGTCAGAGCAGCATCCTCAGGAGTCGATACGGCGACCTTGGAGGCAGCGCGACGCTGGGATAGAAGAGCGATGCGAGAAGCAACTGGTCTGGCGGCGGCGGATGGTAGTCTGAGCATGATTCGGAACTGAAGAGGTGTGAGTATTTGGTGAATTGCGAATAGTATATACTCTGCTAACGTACTATTAACTAGTTAAAACTGCAGATGGTCTTTTCTTCTTAATCTGCCTCTTCTCTTCCAATATCAAAGAAGCTGCTAATCGTCGAGGAGCAGATTGAAGCCGGTCCTCGAATTGAAGATGAATAAGGTTTCGAGAAGCCCAAAGGATTAGCCGCGAGCTGATTGGGCGCAGAGCGTTGACCCGGCAACCGCGTTTAAGGTTCGGACTCGCCAAAATCAAAACAAACCCGCGCCGCAGCGGGCGATGAGCATCCCATCTTGTTGTTGCTCTCCAATCTTTGTTAGATCAGCAGAGAACTACTACTACTTCAACCATGCCGAGAACATCACGCAGAGCTCAGGCTGAGGCTATGGAGCTATCGCCGCTCAAGCAGCGGGATGCGAATGTCGCGACTCAGTCTGCGATCGACCCCGAGTTTGCCAACTACGCAAACACAATCGCCCATATCTTCCAGGACGTGCAAAAGTCGACCACGTCGCATAAGAAGCACGGGATCAGGTTGTGGAGCATACACAAGCAGGCGTACGAGAAGGACATGAAGACGAGCTTCGATAAGAAGTTTTGTGCTATGCTCAACCAGATCTTGCCGGTGAAGAAGAGCGAGCCTGCTGGCGAGAAGGTGGCCAAGTTTGTCACGCATTATGTGGAATACATTGCGACGCAGGGTGCGTAGTTACTCTTTTTTTATAAATGCGACTTGGTGTCTGTACTAACTGACTGTGATTAGGAGCGCCAAAGGCACAGGATAACGAGGACGTCGATATGGACATCGACATGGACATCGACGAGGAGGACGAGAGCTCAGAGCATTTCATGGCTCACTCCTTCATTGAAATGCTTTTTGCTCATCTACTCCAAGGTGTGGATGCAAAGAACAAAGCAGTACGCTTCCGCGTCTGCCAACTACTGGCTTCGATTGTCGTTCACCTCGGTGAAATCGACGATGATCTATTCCAAGAATTGCGGGCTGCTTTCGTCAGACGTATTCACGACAAAGAGAGCACAATCAGATTACAAGCTGTGCTTGGTCTTGCTAGACTACAAGGAACAGACGATGAAGATGAGCCGGAGCCCATCACTGAGCTCTTGTTGAATGCCCTGCAAAATGATTCCAAAGCGTAATATACCTTTTGTTTTGATTTTATTATTCATTTCTCCGCGGCTAACATTTTGACTTAGTGACATCCGCCGAGCTGCACTACTCAACATTGAAAAGAACAACGTCACCATTCCATACTCTCTCGAGCGCGCTCGCGATATGGACGCGGCTACCCGAAGAAGTGTATACACTCGCATTTTGCCCGAGATTGGAGACTTTCGTCTTCTCAGTATCGGAATGCGAGAGAAGATTCTGTCGTGGGGATTAAATGATCGTGATGCGAGCGTTAAGAATGCGTCTGTTAGAGTGTTTGCTCACGGATGGCTTGAAAACACGGGTAATGACGTTCTTGAGCTGTTGGAGAGACTCGATGTTTTGAATAGCAGTGTTGCAGAGGATGCTATGAAGGCCCTATTCTCTCAGCGGAAGGATGTTGTCAACAGTTTGGAGTTCCCGCCAATGCTATGGGAGAATCTTACGGCCGAGACTGTGTTTTTAGCTAGGACGTTTGCGGCTTACTGTCGGGAAGAAAAACTTGATGATCTTTTCGAAGAGAGAATGCCAGAAGTCACCAAACTTGGTTTTTATCTGCAGGCTTACAGCAAATTTCTGGATAGAGAGGAAAGCGAGGAAGAAAGCTCAGTCGAGGAAGATTTCACTTTGGAGCAGTTACTAGCGATTGCGTCTCTTATGGACTTTTCTGACGAGATTGGACGACGAAAGGTTTTTGATGTCATTCGGATGCTGCTTGCAAAGGAGAAGCTTTCTGACTCTGCGACCGAGTTGAGTGTGGTTGTGCTGAGAAAGGTGTCTTTGACTGAGCGAGAGTTTTGCGAAGTTATCGGGGAGATAATTTCGGATGTGCATGACTCTGTTGCAGATGATGAATTTGATGATTCGTTCCACTCGGCTTTGTCGGATGTTGAGAGCGTGACTGGAAGCAGCCGGAGGTCGAGCAAGACGCGCAGCAGCATTGCATCGAATGGCTCTGATGCGAAAGATAAAGCGATTCATGAACTCATGATCAATATGAAGTGTCTCAAGCTTGCGCAGTGTATGCTCGAAAATGTCGGCTGCCGGCTGAAGAGTAACATGGCACTGACGAGCTTACTGGACCAGTTGATTGTTCCGGCAGTTCGCAGCCACGAAGCGCCTATTCGAGAAAGAGGTCTTCACTGTCTCGGACTGTGCTGCCTACTTGACAAGGATCTCTCGCTAGAGAACACTGTTTTGTTTATGCACTGTTTTAACAAGGGACACGAGGCATTGCAGGTTGAAGCGATTCACATTATCTGCGACATTTTGGTGTCCCATGGTGGCTCGATCTTGAGTGTCAACAGTGGCATTGATACCGAGATGATTGTGAAGATGCACACCAGAGCGCTTGATTTGGGCACAGCGGGCGATGTGCAGGTAGCGGCTGTGCAGTCTCTTAGCAAGTTGCTGTTAGCAGGGATCTTGACTGACCCGGAGGGCATGCTTTTGGAGAGACTGACGACTCTATATGATGATGAGGGCACGATGGGAAATTCTTCACTGAGACAGACTCTTAGCTACTGTCTCCCGGTCTTGAATGAGCACATGAATGAGATCAAGGCAGCGGAGGAGAAGGAAGCAGCGGAGGAGACGGCGAAGGAGGAAGATGACGTGGAAGTCAGCGTGCAGGTCGAGAAGGAGGATGCGTTGGATAGCGACGAAGGTGAAGAGGTGGATATGAGTAGAGCGGAGTCGGTGATGAGTGTGCTTACTGAGGTTTAGGATGTGTGACGTTGTAATCTAGTATGATACCATTGTTTACCAGTAGATCTTCTCTTTCTTCCTCTCCTTCTCTCCTTCTCTCCTTCTCTTCTCTTTACTACTTCCTACTGCTCTCGAGTCAAGTCATCGAGCATCCGTGGCTGGTGCGATGAGAGCCAGCCGCAGACGGCGGTGCATCTGTGGCGCAGTCTGTTGACCAATTTAACTTAATTTCCGCCGCGTACGTCGCTCGCCGTCGCTGCCTCTGAAATCGCAACCGCCGCTGCCTTCTTCCTCTCCTCCTCCGCCTCCACCCGCTCCCCGTCTCATGAACGTCCCTAAGCGCTACCGCTCCCTGCGCAGGACGAAGCCCGACGCTTCTGCCGCCGCGGGTCCTCCGCGGCCGTCGGTGCCGGCAGTGCCAACCCTGCCCGCGATCAAGAGCGGCGGTCTACTCGCAAGCGGCTCTACCGCGACCGGCAACCATCAACAAACCAGATCCGCCGGCCCTGAGCTCTCGACTCCCGCCCACTCGCGCTCGACGGGTCCACAGCTCACCGTCACCATCGAGATCTTCGACGCAGATCACCCGATATCGCTCGCGTGTGCCCCGACAACCACCGCGACCGCGTTGATCGGGCTCGCGGTCTCTGCCGCCCAGCGCCAGCGCGGCATGCGTATCAGCCAGCCCGTGTCCGCCCTGCGTATCCACGAACTCTGTCAGAACCACGACATATCTCGCGACTTATTCGGCTGCGAGCTCATCGACTCCGTCATCAAGGACTGGGACCCAAAGAAAGTCAACAGTCTGCGCTTGGTGCCTGCCATCTCGTCGTCGACCCAAAACGACTCTAGATTCTCAGAGTTTGTCCCGCCGGTATCCGGCTGGATCCGTGTAAAGCTGAAACCATCCAAGTGGTCCAAACGCTGGGCGTTTGTCGAAGACTCGTTTATTTACATCTCCAAGAAGCCAAGCTCAAAACCAAAGGACAAAGTCCTGCTCTGCAATCTGTCTTATGTCAATTTCTACACCCTCGCGCCTTATCACCTCGCGCAAATAGGATCACCATCTCAGTTCTGTTTTGCGCTAAAGTCTACCAAGAAGCATGCCATGTTTGAGAACCAGCATGCGTTTCTCCACTTTGTTGCCTGCAACGACCGTCCGAATATAGAAATGTGGCAGCGATCTATCCAGTCTGCGCGGTTCCTCGAAGTTAGCAAAGAGTCACAAGAGCGGCTCGAGATCTTTTCGCAAACACAGACAGCGAACTCCCGGGCTGGCCCGTCGAATGGCCCGCTTATCTCTCACGAGGATCTCAAGATGAAACCCGCAGAGCATACAGCGGTGCAAGTTCCACCACCTCTTCTCGCAATCGAACAGGTAAGCAGCATCACATCTCCTCACTTTCTCCTCGACCATGCTAACAATGATTCAGTCATCCGTGAACCTGAGCAATCCAGTCAAACGTCACAAGAGTACATTACAGAGCTCAAGAACCGTGAAATTAAAGGACGTGCCAGTTGTATATCAGCCAAAGCCCGACGTGGCAGTCACGAAGGACTCACTACTCGATAAACTCATGCACGGCGAGAACCTCGCAAGCACCTCAAACATACCCAACCCCGAAGATTCCGTCAAACGCACGTCGTACGACGAACCCGGCTCTCGCTATCTTGATCGTCCGTCAGGTCACAACGTCCGAAGAACAGGCTCGACGAGAAGAGATGCAGGCTACAGTGCTCCCGACTCCTACAGCAGAGGCTCATCAGACTTTGACCGAGCGCGAATTAACGAAGCTAGCGCGCGAAGCACGAATCATTATTCCGACTCCCACGAGATCGTCGACCCGACACCGCAACACGCGACACGCTTATCAGCCGAAATCCATTCATCGAAGAAGATTGAGGACGACGAAGACGAGAATGTGCCTTTATACAAGAAGCTCCAGCAGTTGGATTTGAACGTTGGATCCAAGAATCCATTCTTAGATCCGGATCTTCTCGCTCTTCCCGGCGCGAGAAGCTCAGAACCTGCCGAGACAATCACAAATCCAGAGCCGGTGCGTACCACACCCACGCCTCAGCTCTTCTTACCGACCGAGAACCTGTTTGATTCTCCCACGCAACCTGTCCATCAAAGCCAAATAGAAGCTCAGACAACGAGCTGGAACATGCCTTTGGCTCCTCAACCGATCTCTCCTGTCTTTCAGCCCCAGCATGAAGCAAGTTATTTTCCGCAGCAGCAACAGCAAGACGATATATTTGGCTTGTCTGCCCATGGAAATCCTGCTGTACCGTACTCTGCCCAAGGGTCCACCATGTTTGAGAATGGCGATCACGTCTACAGAAGATCCGAAGAGGACCAGGGTGTCACACGAACCGCATCGCGGTACCGTCACCAAAGCAACAGTATCCGCCACCCTCAATCCCATGTTCTGCAGCAACAACAACAACAACAGGCACAACAGGCACAGCAGCCGCAGTATTACCACCCCCAAGAGACGCATTACCAGCAAGCAAGTGTGCCTCAGAATACCTTTTATCAGCCTCATGCATACTACCCCGACAAACATCCCAGTTCTCCAACGCATATCTACCGTGCGCCCCAAGAGCCTGACGGACTTTTCGATCATCCCATGACATCATCGTCATCGCCCCGCGGCATCGGTCGCTCGCAATCCACCCGCGCTGGATCCTCTACGACCGCAGCAGCAGCAGCAGCGGCAGTGCGTGCACGTGCAGAATTCGCTGCTACGAACGATACTTCAGGTATGCGCCGGTCGATGACCACGACGCGGAGGAAAGTGCCTCCGCCGGCTATGCAGAAACCGTTGATTACTGTCAGGTCTGAGGCTGAGGTTGCTGTCGGACGACCGATGTTTAACCAGGGAAGTTTGCTGGATAGAATGAATAGATGATTAGTGCTAGTGAAGGATGAACAAGTTTAGTTGCGAGGTTGCTGTAAGACTAGATGTTGATATTGCTATGAGGTACGATGAATGTACTATTAGACCTTTGTATTTACAATACATTTCTCCTATAGAATATAATTATTACGACCAAGTTTCTTAAATATAGATGAAAAAGGCAAAGCATTATCAGTTAGCTATATATAATACACACACACCACAAAACAATCTTTTTTCTGTTCATAGAGTCCCAAGCCAACTTAACTAACGAACCTTTCGAAATAACCAAAAAAAAGTACATATAATGCCAATCAAACGCAAGGTAAAAACAAAATACGGGGGGCAATACAATAAAAATCAGATAGGTTCACCGAAATTTTTTCCAACTCGCCAGGCACTTTCCCAGACCTCATCATCGCCCTCATGAAATGTACAAGAATCGAATCTCGCTCGTTTCTTTCTTCATTTTTTTTTGCTCTTGTTTTGTTTGTCGAGGGCACATACGACGTAATGAGATCCGAGGCGCGATGCAAAAAAATAAACAACATAAAAGAGAAAAAAAAACCCCACGCTATAATATAACAAAAACTAGTAAGGAAATAGTAAAAAAAGATCCAGCATTTTTTCCAAAGTGAAAACACATACACACACACCCGAGGTCCATCCCATTTTTTGAAAATATATATAAATATCAAAGAGAGGTTTGTGCTTTTATAGCACGCACCGGCACTCCAGCAGAGTATTAATGACCGAGCTTTTTCTTTTAACTGAACTCCTTGACAGCAAAAATAAAAGCAGAAAAAAGACGTAAAAAAGTTAAACACCAGCGTATTAATGTTCGGGATATGTCTCGCGATCTCGATTCATGTTTCGTCATGTTTCGATTCAGCTCATCATGGCGCCGTTGATCGCAGACGGATCGACCATACTTATTCCTCCATTCATAAGCGTGGGATCGGCAACGACAGCAGCTCCGGCACGCGAGGCTCCGCATCGTAGACATGAGACATTCTTTGCAAAGTTATGGTATCCGCAGCCTTCGGTGCCGCACTTCCAATCGCCAGCACGGAAGGGCACCATACCGAACGAGCCGTTGCCGTTTCCACCATTTCCACCACCGCCGCCTCCACCACCGCGACCACCTTGCCAGCCCATGCCAGGCATACCGTTGCCGCCACCGCCGTTGGCAGGAGGCATCATCATAGGAGTCTGGTAGTTGTTGTACATGTTGTACATGGGATCTTGAGCTGGCGTGGTGGAAGAAGCGGGGAACGAGCAGCGGAAGCATGCGGTTCTTCGCTGGAAGTTGGAGAAGCCGCAAGACGGGCACGTCCAATCACCAGGTCTCGGGCGATTTTTACTCGGCTGGAGAGGATAGTTAGCACAAAACAATCAAAAGCAGTAAGCAATATCCTGGGTACATACGGGAAATGGAGTGAGGATCTCCTGCGCGCGATCCAAGACGCGGCTGCTGGAAGGCGAGACCTCGATCGCCTTTTCGTTCAAAGCGCGACCGTTCATAGCCAAGCTTTCGGCCGCTTCTTCATGGGAAGAGAAGACAGCAAAGCCGGTGCCGGTGGGTTTATGCTGATCGGGCGTCCGCAAGGTCCAGAAGGCGATCGGACGTCCACCGTACTGCGTGAACCAGCTTTCGAGTTCACTCTGGGTGGTGTCGTGGGGAAGGTTGGAGAGGTGGAGAACCTTTGATCGCTCAGCGAGGAAAGCACGGACATCCGCGCGAGCATCGAGGGGCTTGACGAGGACATCAGGGTGCTGCTCGGGAGGTTGAGACTTCTTGATGAGGCCCTGGAGAACGCGCGCAAGGGTAATAGCTTCCTCCATCGCTCTGCGAGGAGAAGCAGGCGCAAGAGCCTGGAGATGGAAGGGCAGGTTGTGTTTTATAGGGGCCGAGCTCTGCACGGATTCGACCTCGAGGGCCGCGCAGATGTTTGAGAGCGAGGAAGCAGAAAAGGGGAGAGACTCGGGGTGGTGCGCCTGCCAGCGGGTATACTCTGTGCGGAGATCGAAGCATCGCGAGTGCTGGAGGTATGCGGGGAGAATGACAGCCTTGTCGCGAGCCTCTCTCGGGAGCTGGACGCGAAGGTCCCATGCGTTGAGGGTAACAAAGGTGAACTCGATGCCTTTTGAGATCAAAAACTCCTGCGCAAAACTGTCGAATCTGTTGATTGCGTCCCGGAACGTGCCCGCGTTTCGGACGTGTTCCCAGGTAAGCGTGGTCAAGCTCGCTAGAGAGGATGGCTGGTTAGAGAGGAGAAAACTGCTGCGACTGCCACGTATATACGTACTGCACAATGCTGTTATAGGCGTGTTGATGGGACGGACGAGCACACTATCGCGGTGCATCTAGAGAACGAGGATGTGAGTAATTCCACCAAACAGGATCATGACAGCAATAGAAAAAGCATTTGATACCTCCTCGAGTGTCTTTGCGTTGAGAAGAATCCAGGCAATCTCGATGACCTCGGCCGAGTCCTTGGTAACGTAGACGCCGTGCTCATCGCAGGTCGTGGCGACGTGAATAACAACATACGCGTCGGTCATTGCTATTCAGTAGGATTATATCTGCACAAAGGACAGAGCAGAGAAGGAAAGAGGAGGAAGAAGCGGAGGATGGGTAAAAAGCCTTGTTTGTCTGTGAGGAAGCTCAAATTTGACGAACTTCTGGCGGCAATTTTTTTTTTTTTTTTTTTTTTTTTCGCTGCAATCAAAATAAACTTTAAGAGCGAACTCTAAGTTTTGTTTTTGTTTGGCGACGCGCCCGGCAGCCAGCAAACAGGTTACCCGGCTCTGATGCGGCTCACATTTACCCGCCCTTTGTGCTGCGCCTCCACCGCCCTCCTGCACGCGCCACATGCGGCTGGCGGCTCTGAGCCGAGAAGAGCTTAATGAAATTTTTTAGAGCCCATCGCCAGGCCCAGCGATAACCACCAGCAGCGAGCGCTTCACGAGAATGGACGGCGGGCGCGAGTTTCCGATCCCGGATGGGTTTGAAGGGGGAGTAGATCAGTATCTGGTTAGTCTTGTGGGGCTTTATCTCGAGCCGCTTGTGCAGGATCTGGTGGGGAAAGTACAGATCCTGGATTTCTTCCTCGGCGAGAGAGACTTACTGCAGGAAACCGTCTCGGAGGAGTGGTTGCAGTTCTTTGACGATGGCGACCTCGACCAGATCTTGGATTTTCTGATATTCTTTAAGAATCCCGAATGTGAGTTTGCTGTTATTGCGGACTGTCGAGATCATTCGGTCTAACAATCGTTGTATAGCACTTCATCCGCCCTCGTCGCTAGTCGACTTCATATCAAAGATCCGACACCTCTCAATAGACCGAACACTCCCCAAAGACCTGGCCTCAACAGCACCCCTGCCCTTCCTACAAACCTCAGCCCTCTCACTTGGAATGTCTCCGAAAAAAATCCACGAATGCCAGTACCTCGCCGCCGCTGTCTCCTCCATCTGCGACGACGTCGACACGCGACACGTCATTGATCTAGGCAGCGGCAAGGGCTATCTCTCGCGCACTCTAGCCCACGAGTTTGACTGCTCGGTGGTCGCAGTCGAATCTGTGAAATCGAGAACTGAAGGTGCAGGTAGACTCGATACCCTCTACGACAGCAAAGGCGGGAAACGGAAAGCCAAAGCGCTTGACGCATACAGGGCGAAAGGGTCACTAATACACGTCGAGAAATTCGTCAGCAGTGGTGACTTGCACGAAGTGGTAGACCAGGCTGAGCTGTTGGATGAGAAAGCCGTACTTGTCGGACTACATACTTGTGGTAACCTTTCGCACCACGCGCTGCGCAGCTTATTCGAGACTAAGGCAATCCATGGCGTTGCAGTGGTTGGATGCTGCTACAATCAAATGACGGAAAAGCTAGCAGGTTAGCACATGCTATTTTATTTCGTCATATTTCTGATACTGATCATTTCATTACGCTAGATCACGATGATATTGGATTCCCAATGAGCTCAAAATTAGACACATACAACATCCCATTACCAATGTCTGCCCGTATGCTAGCATGCCAAGGTACACCATCTCTACTTCTCACCCCAGACTTGAACTAACATCTCTCAGCCCCCGCGACTTGGACAAAATCCTCCCGCGAAGACTTCTTCAAACGCCACTTCTACCGCGCCCTCCTCCAGCGCATATTCAAAGACCGCAACCTTCTCGAGTCCGACAAAGACAAAATCGTCATCGGCAGCCTCCGCAAACAATGGTACACGTCATTCAGCACCTACTGCACCGGTGCTTGCCGCCGCGCCGCTTCAGCTCACTCCTACCGCATCCGCTCATCCTCTCCCGCCGACTCGCAAAACCCTTTCGAAATCACCCCTGAAGTCGCAGAGCATTACCACGATCTCTATCTTTTGAAAAAACGAAGACTCAGTATTCTCTGGACTTTGATGGCTTGCACTGTCGCTCCCTTGACCGAGGCGCTCATACACTTGGATCGGTTCTATTTCCTGAAGGAAAACGGCGCAAGAAAAGTCAGTGTCTCGGTGGTTTTCAATCAATCAATCTCTGCCAGAAATTTACTGGTCGTCGGTCTAAAGTGAATTTTGTACGACTATTTTTTCTCATTGTGTATGTGTAAGATATTGAATTAAGGCTTTATTTCATCAGTACTCGTCCCACACCTAATATACCCGCTGAGCAAATCTCCCAGCTAAATATGCTATTGTACACTGCTCCCACCACAACTGTTTTAGAAATTAAGCATCGCCTGAGAATTCTCCTCCAGCGCACGTTTGAGAAGATCCCACGCGACAGGGTCGTTCGGCGCTAAACTCAGTGCCTATATCAACAGCGTTAGTCAAAAGACAAATAAACATCCGAGAAGAAGTTTGCTCATACCTCTTGGAAATTCATCACGGCCTTGTCGGTACGGTTTAGATGAAGATTCACAAGGCCTAGAGCTGAGTATACCTCAGGTTCATGCTTTGATATCCGCAGTACTTCCTCAAAGTTCTGCAGCGCCTCGGGCCATCGCCTACACACCAGTCAGCATCCTCCATAATCACTAATAATCAGCAATGATACCCACCTCAGCTGTCTAAAGGCATGCCCCAGATTAATCTTTATCGGTACCCAGGCTTTTGTATCGCTATCCAAATCCTCTGCAACTTTCAGCGCTTTGAAGAAAAACTCCAAGGCCTCCTCTAATTGGTTTTTATGATACAGCACAACGCCCATCTCATTCAGCAGCAGCGGATCTGTTTGACAGATATTGTATGACGCGTCTAGGTATTCCTCTGCGAGCGTAAAGTTATGTAGTTGGAGATGCTGCATTCCTAGGAACATCGACGGCAAATGCGTTCTGACAGAACGTTAGTAAATATTTCAAACATTCAATCAAACTAGTAGCATACCCTTGAAAAAGTCTAGCGGCGGTGGAGTAAGCAGACACAGCTTGCTCATGTTCACCTTCCACCGCAAACGTGTGCGCAAACCCGATCCAAGCAGCTCCAAAATGAGGATTCATCATCGACGCCTTACTGAAGAACCGGCGCGCTTCGGCAATCTTATGGATCGAGAGATAATACACGCCGACCGTCAGCCAGGTCACTGGCTCTTCAGGGTGGTTTTCAGTCATCTCGTGCGCGAGTAGAAAGAGCTTGTTTTTCTGCTCGAGCTCGTGCAGACATGCGAGGTAGAGCGGTATAATCGAGAATTTAAATCTATCATTTTTCAGAACCCTGCAGACCAGTTAGCGTCACCTCTCAAAACACTCAAAGTATGGCAAGTAGAAACGCACTTTTCACATAGATCCATGCACTTGTTAAACCTGCACTGCACGAAGAAAAGCTCCGCCCGACTCTGCAGCAGATCCGAACTCTCCGAAAGCTGATACACAGTCTGAAGCTGATGCTCGGCCTCGAAGAAGCGTGCTGTGTTGTAGTATTTGTTTAGCTTGGTGGAGTATAGAAGCTTCACAAGGTCGCCGTCTGGTATATCCTCGAATTTGAGCGATTCAAGGAATTTCCATTCTAGCTCACGTTAGCAACCACGCAAATCAACCAGAAGATAGCAGAATATAAATACCCTCAGCAGGAGACATTAGACTATTCGTAATCAGCTCATCAAACGCCTCAAAGCATTTAACGTCGACCGTCAGTGCCTCCATGTAGCACTCCTTTGCCTTTTCAAAATTGTTCTGATTCGAGTATATGATTCCGCGCAGATAGCACATCGAGGCTTCAAGCTTGATTCCGCCGTCAGAGACCACTTCGGCCTCTTCAGAAGCGTTTCTGAATGGATTTGATTCCCCTACGGTTGCAAGAGCCTCGTCCCATTTGGATAGTCGCGTCTATTAAGACGAAGTTAGTACAGCGCAGCAGAAGACTGTTAGATCGAGACTCACCAGACACAGCGCGGCAAGGTATCGACAGCTAGAGCTGCGATTCAAGTCCTGGCGCATAAGCAGCTGTCTTGCACGAGCGTAATGCCCAGTATTGTAATGCACTTGAGCAAGCCAAAACGCATCGTTTGGATCATCAGTGAGTGCAAGTACGGTATCACCGACAAACACCGCCGTCTGGTTCTGGTGCTGCATCAATGCGTCGTGTCTCCACAGACGAAGTCGATCTGCCTGCGACAGCTCTGCCTGTGCCGACGCTGTGGTATCCCGTTCGGCAGAATTGTACACCGGTGTCGACGTAGCGTCCATATCAGACCCAAAGCCAAACGGGTAGGCATTTTTGGTGGTCGGCGGGACGGGGGTCGACGACGCGAGAAAAGGGGAAGGCGGGACTGTTATCGCGCGGACGATTGGAGAGATTGAGAGTAGTGATGAGGCATGTGACGAGTTTGAAGAGACGGAAATACTGGGCAGGTCCGGGTTCGCGGCCGAGGAAGCAGAGTCGAGACGGGACCGTTGCGAGAGCTGCTGCCGCGACGGGGGGACCGGGGTCGAGTATGCTGATGGAGCTCTGCGTGGTGCCGGCATGGCGAATGTCTGTTGCTGTCTGTCGCTGTTTAGATAGAAGCAGAGTAGCTGATCAACTGGAATACGCCTGATCCTTGAACCTGCGTGGAGTATGATCTGCTTCGTGGAGTATTGCGCAGAACTCGATATTTGGGTTGAGAACGGTTGTTTACAGTTTGGTCGCGTTCAGTCAGTCCTGGCGCGTCCCTGAGCTCTATTCGGATCTGCTCTATCTGCACATTACAGCTATTAGTATTCTGAAAATGAGGTAAAACATTTACTATTCACAATCTTTGGACTATTTAATACTATAGAAGCTCTTATTTATCGATCGAAGAACGCAAAGAGAAAGCAGACCAATAATTACTCATATCTTACTAATCACTCTCGTATTCGGATTCTGCGTCCCGAGAAAGCTCGCCCCGACTCGAGCTTTTCGTGTTTTGCTTCTATCAGCTTGCACGAACCACTTCAAATAGCTATCTTATTCCTCGTCTTCTTCGCTATAAGTCCGGTCTATACCTCAATTTCCTGAGATCTTTCAGCTAAAACGCATACATACGACACATAATGGCCGACAAAGCTGCTGCTAAGGAGAAGTTCGTCTCTTTCTTTGATAAAATTGCTGAAGAGCTTCTGGGCGAGCTTCAGAAGTTCAACATTTCCGATGAGGCCGTTGCCTGGTTCAAGAAGGTGCGCAGTCGTATATTTCAATTCTCTATGCTCTTTTGCATTTGCTCTTGCTCTGTTTCTGGAGAAGAAAGTGGTGCTAATAGTCCTTCATAGAACCTCTACTACAACTCCGTCGGTGGTAAACTAAACCGCGGTCTCTCCGTCATCGACACCTACCAGATCTTGACTGGCAAGACCGAGTTGACTGACGAGGAGTACAACAAGGCCGCCGTTCTCGGCTGGTGCATTGAGCTGGTAATTGCCCTCTGCCGCGAGATTTTGAAGATTTCTGGAATGGTGCTAACAAAGTGTATATTAATAGCTGCAAGCTTACTTCTTGGTCGCTGATGACATTATGGATGCCTCAAAGACCAGACGTGGCCAGCCGTGCTGGTACTTGGCCGTAAGTCTAAACTGCTGCTGTTGCAATTGACATACATGCATCAGGTTACTCACATGTATTTACCTTGTAGCCCAAGGTTGGCATGATTGCCATCAACGATGCCTTCATGCTCGAGGCCTCTATCTATCTTTTGCTGAAGAAGCACTTCCGCAGCGAGAAGTACTACATCGACCTTTTCGAGCTCTTCCAGACCGTTAGTACCCCAATCTCAACCCAAATCACACCTCAACTCTCTCACACTAACGTCTACCAACAGGTGACCTTCCAAACCGAGCTGGGACAGCTCCTCGACCTCATCACCGCTCCCGAAGATGAAGTCGACCTCAGCAAATTCTCGCTTGCGAAGCACTCCTTCATCGTCATCTACAAGACTGCCTACTACAGCTTCTACCTCCCTGTCGCTCTTGCCATGCACATGGCCGGCGTCGACAGCGCCGAGGATCTCAAGCAGGCTCATGATGTTCTGATTCCTCTTGGCGAGTACTTCCAGATCCAGGTGCGTCATCTTTTTTGTTAATGTGATTACTGTGTTGTTAACGTTATTTAGGATGACTACCTTGACTGCTACGGTGACCCCGCTTTCATCGGTAAGATTGGTACCGATATCCTGGACAACAAGTGCAGCTGGCTCGTCAACACCGCTCTGAACAAAGCCACCCCCGAGCAGCGCAAGGTTCTTGACGTAAGATTTCCCCATTTTCTTCTCCCTCGCCATCGTTATTCTCCTTCTTACGCTCTTTTGACTATTTAGGAAAATTACGGCCAAAAGAACAGCGAGTGCGAAGCGAAGGTCAAGGCTCTGTACAAGGAGATGGACCTCGAGAAGGACTACCTTACCTACGAAGAAGAAGTTGTTGGAAAGATCAAGACCCTGATTGAGAACGTCGACGAAAGCCGAGGATTCAAGAAAGCCGTGTTGACTGCTTTCCTTGCCAAGATCTACAAGCGCCAGAAGTAGAAAGTTACTGCTTTACGGTAACGTGTACGTTAGTATAAGATGGAGACTATGCTTTGGTTTTGCTGGCTATTCGCTTGATGCTAAGGCTAGTCCAGCACAGTCGTAATAAGTAGTATGTCGTAATATATAGTTCCAAATAATAGAAACATTTTGCTTATCAACAATATAACTGGACGCGGGGAATGAACTCGCAGCACTCGCTGATGTTCTGCTGTCATGCATGCATGCAGAAAGGTCAACGACATGATTGACTGAACAAGATGTCGGAAGGAGTCCTGTAGAGCTTCCAGATCCTGCGGGCCCTTGCAGAAGGGAACCACCACCAATAGAACGCTAATGAGATGATTTCGGGTGAACTCTCATGATATTTTAAAATAAAACACAAAACTCTGTATGAGCAACTTATAAGAGCAAAATGGAAAAGACACGGAAGAGTTCGACAATACTGGATTGGATCCGCTTGGAACGCTGGTCGGCTTCGCGTCTGATCATTTTATCAGGGTTTCATAGACTATTGTACATACAGGAAAGCTAGCAGGGTATTATAATGCTCATTACTACAATCTGTCACCACCCAATAGACGAGAGAGCATGATTAAATAGCAATTACCTTTCCGCATCATAGATAATTACGAAATGGGCGGCGCGTTGCCTTCTGTTTACTTTCGGCCAGATCGAGAAACCCTTACTCACCAGACACGCGCCCGCCCGCCCTGGAATCGCCCACTTTTAACGCGCTCGCCGCTTCCGCCTCTTTTCTTCTTTCTCTTCTTCTTTTCCGATCCGCTTTATGCGCTTGTCTCTCACTCACAACGTTGATGTATTTGCTATCTAATCTAAAGATATTTACAAGATTCGGTGTTGTTTTGTTGTTGTGTTGTGTGTACAGCTTTGCTGTTTACTAACCCCCAAGTGATCCTGCCATAAAGAAGGCTTCTAGAGTCTTTCTTTATGGCTGGCGTTGCTTGGGCTTGCTAACTTAGGTAGGTACCCCGGACGCGCGTATACTCGATACTACGACCGGGCTGCTCCACCCCTTCGTATGCGGAGCTATCGAGTGATGATCTCGCGATCATCCGGCGGTGGCTCTAGCCTCCTCTCAATCCATACACACGGCAAATCAAGTGAGTATAGCAATACGTTTGATCCAAAGCCCCCGACTACTAACAGCGTACACGCAGGTGCACGCCGCCCTGCGCGCGCCTGCTGCACGCGTCCTTGTTTTCCAGGGACGTCTATACCATCAACGATCGCGGACATCGTTTGGTGAAGAAGTCAGTCGACTATAGGGGAAAGCAAGAGCGATCAGCAAGACGAGTGCGCACCATTCTATTTCTCTGGATACCCCCTTTCTCTACTCCACATGAGCGATGAGTTTCATTTTATCTGGTGATTTCAAGTACTAACGACGCGTCTCATCTGTAGGGCAAATCGCACTTCCGGCCGGATCCGAAACATGGGCTTTGGCTCTTTCTACTCTTGCATGTGCGGTACCCCGCGGATATTCCACAGTCTGCTCCTTATGCAGGTAGCATCTTCCAAGGGTGGCCTATACCACGGGTAGCATTCTCAGGGAGGAGTTTATGCCGCAACGAAGCGTTCCTGTGGATCGCATGCAGCAAGTAACACTCTCTGAGGGTGGTCTATACCGCAGGTAGCATTTTCGGGAGTAGTTTATGCCGCAACGAAGCGTTCCTATGGATCGCTTGCCGCAAATAACACTCTATATGAGGGTAGCATATACCACAGGTGGCATCTCCAAGGGTAGCATTCTCGGGGAGTAGTTGATGCCGCAACGAGGCGTTCCTATGGATCGCATGCCGCTGACAACACTCTCCGAGGGTAGACTATACCGCGGGTGACATCCTTGGATGATAGCATATACCTTAGGTAGCATTCTGTGGCAATACTTCGCGGAGACGTCAGAGAGTAGCATATACCGTTGACGGTAGCACTCTTCTTAGAGTTGGCGTTGTGCCGTACATGCGAGAGACAGAGAATCAAAGCCGGCTCTTGCGAGAGCACATGTCAAGCGGACTGGCGCTGCCTGTTGATCGGAAGACTTGCATACTCTTGAGTTGCTAGTCTTGTCCTGTCTTGTCTTACTGTTATCGCGCTTGCTTCGACCACCATGGCCTGTCAGAAGAGAGCTTTCGAGCTTTGGGCGAAGATGTTCTGGCATGGCCTCGCAGCAGCCCTAAAAGTCGGCAAACCTTCCGCGAGCTGCGCAGAACCGAGTGAGCATGTATATGCTTGCCGGCTCGGGTACCTCTGCGCGCTGCCCATTAGGCGTGTGATTTACGCTGTTGGTCGGGGCGGCCAATCTGATGAGTTCTTCTTTAGCCAGGTTACTCATTCGGATTTAAAACGTCAACGTTGTCGCATCTCGAAACACGCGTGCTGGCATGCCGCGCCATCATGGAGCCCGTGGTGATGGTTGTGGAGAGAGTCTGCGCGACCAACCGTCTTGTCTACGAGGGAGGTCTGTGGCCGCAGCTCCCTCAGAAGATGAGACGAGCGGATCAAGCGACAACACTGACAATTATCAATACGGAAGACAGTTCCGGAGCTGTCTTTTGGGTGAGTCGGGTCTTAGTGGGTATGGCGACGTCGAGAGAGCGCTTGTTCAACACAAGCGTAGTCGCAGAGTCCCACATAACTCTTGAATGTCTTGTTCAAGAGTATGCGTAATGCATTCTTCCCGATCCTGGCACCAGCCGCTTCATGCGCTCTTACTGTTTCTGTATTTTTCTGTATCAGCGGTTGCTGTATTGTCGTTGTGCTGATGTGTAACTGTATCGTTAAGTTACTGTATTGTTTTTTCTGTACTGTTTTAGTACTGTATCTCTTAGTTGTGGGCACGGCTGTCTTGTTTTGTAATTGTTGTATAAGAGCGCTGGGGCGGTACCGTATTGTAAAACCGAAAAAGAAAAAAAAAATAAACCTCTCTTTTCTCTTTATGATTAAGGCGTGGTCAGCTAACAGAGTAGTGCTGGTTGATCAAGAATGCAGTAGTAGCGTTACAGAGATCACGTATGTAATGGCGGGCCAGAACGATATATCGTAGTAGAAGTAAATACACACAGCACTGGAGAAGCTAAAAGGGAGTACCATAATACCACAATAATACAGAGTTTCCAGGTCCTACAAGGCTCTCACAGAAGAAGGCATTTACAGAAGAGATTGGGGTGATGGGAGCCACTAGCAATCTAATGCTAATGAGAAGATCCCTAGTGAACTCCCGTAATGAATTGTAAAAAAGAGAAAAGAAAGGAAAGAGGAAAACAAAACAAATAGCAAAAACAAAAAGGAGATAAAGGAATTTGACAAAGACTTCATGAGTGGTTACACACGCGAGAATCAAGCGGCAGAGCCCAGTTGAATTATTCGTCTCCGGCTCCGCGCGATTCGTAATTTCTTTTTTTTGGATTTTGGCGGGAGTAAAGATAACCCTGTTTCACAAAATAGTAAAGAAAAGGTATTCCGAGCCAGTACATTGCAGAGGTCAGTGGTTTTAACGTCCAGTGACGACCGTACAGCAGGGAAGGGGGTGCAGACAGACAGTAAGGTTACTTCTTTAGGCAGATACCAACATGTAGTTCGATGAGATGACTTCAGCAAGGGTATTCTGTACAGTGGCGAGACAGGAATACAGGAGGTAGACCACTTCTCTCATGAGATGTTGGGGTATTAGCCTGAGCAGTAGTCGAAGTATAGGACTCTTCTGGTTCGTTCCAGGCGGATATGCTGCGGGGGGACGGCTAGATCAACAAGGAAAGTCAGCAAGGCTCGAGAGAAGAACAAGGGAGAACAAGGAGTGAAGAGCGTATACATACGTTGGCTGATACACAGCGAAGCCTTGATAACCAGCAAAGAAAATCTTTAAAAGAAAGCACGATCATAGGCAGTTAAAAAGAGAAACCCGGACTCGATCCTGGCGGTTCATCTGTTGCCTAGCTGGTCCTTATTGTTGCTATTGTCGATACGAGAGACGAAGTTGTCGTACGCAAACCTGATGGCGTCAAATTTTTGCGCGTCAGTGTAGCAGGAGGAGAAGAGTATCCCGTCGAGATAATCGTTCATATACTCTCTCCATTGTGAGTCGATGTCGGGTTGGGGGTCGCGGTCGCAGGGCAGGAGACGTCCGTTGCCTCTCTCGGGGGTCGAAGTGCCTTGCGAGGAAGAAAGCGAGTGCGAGTGCGTCGGGTGTGGGCGGCGGGGATCGTGCTTGGAAATCGCAGCAGCATGTTGCGATGCACGAGAAGAACGTGTTTTCTTCTTGCCGTAAGCCATTGTTGGAGCCATTGTTGGGGGACACGGGAAAGTTGTTGCTGAAGTGCGGAAGTAGTGAGAGGTGAGGAAAGAAAAGAGGAAAGAGAGAGAAGGCGGGAAAGGGCCCTTTTATACTGGAAGTTTGTGCCTTGTTCGAACAAGGACCGACTTTTGTGTGAAAAGCCTTGTAGGAACGCGATGCCCTGTAAAGACAAGATGTCGAGCCTTGAACCTGCAAGGCTATAGCGAAGGACAGAACAAGAATCCCGCTGCATAAGTAAAACATAAGCAACCAATATATCGTAGAATAAGACAGCAACAAACTGCAGACCTTGCTGGTATATGTTGTATGCTAAGGCAAACTGGGTGCAATAACCTGAAATCACGGGCAAGTAGTAAACATTACTAATCCGTTAGTAAGGAGCCGCACACTAGGTCGACGAAGATACTGTTTAATCTCACAATGATCTTAACGTTATTTTAGGGCTTTATTGCTCTGCGTGCATGGAGAAGACAGTAGGATCTGCAGGAGTCGGAATCAGCAGCTGGGATGGTTTGTGAATAAGTGGTTTGTATTGGGCAAAAGTGGTACTGGCTAGAATATACGGTGCTGAGAGTTGACGACGAAGGATGTGCAGATACGATGGCCATTTCATTCTATTCTCAAAGGCAAGGATTTAAACATTGGTCATTGCAGTAATATACAAGAGTACCTGATTAATAGTCTCACAGTTATCTTACAGAAAATGGCACTATTACACCACCCTCGCGCACCGTGTAATTCCTCCACCCGCTTCCTTCAGTTGCACCACCTTCAAACCAGACAGGACCATTGCTCTCAAAATGAGATTCTATCAAAATGCACATGACTCCTCCGATGCCGCTGGGTGAGCTCAGGGACGCTGATGCCGATATCGCACTGGGAACAAATTACTCAAACGAGGTGTTAATTCCGAGTTTTTGATTCCGTGCGCGCTACAACTGATTAGGCCTCGGGACGTTTGAGGAGATAAGATTGTGCTCACACACTCTCTTCCTCTCTCTCTCTTAACTCATTCACACTCTGTTTCAAGCATTTTGAGTGCAGAAGAGTGCGCCTCGTGGAGACGTCTAGCGTGTTGAATCATATCGAGATACGAGTACGAGAACACGCGTGAGTTTCCGTGTTTTTCGCGCATCAAAGATATGACCCCTCCAAGCTGCAATACATCACAAAGCTGATCTACAAGCTACAACATATACAACAGCACACCAAAGTTGCTTTCTAATTGCTCGGAGACCGCGCTGCAAGCCTGCCCTTCTCCGTGCGTCAACACGGAACTGAGCTCGCGATGCGTGCACGGGCCCCTATCAGCACCGCGATAACGACCGGTCGGCTCTTATCCTGCATGCACGCAGAGTTGGGTTCATTCTGATGATGAAAGATAAACCAAAACCAAGCTTCCGAACTTGCATTCCCCAAACAAGGACAGGTCTGTCAGTCTGAGCTTTCGATGAGATAGATAACGCATTGATATTGTTGGTCTGACGTAGAAAGTGCTGTGTAGGGTCGTGGCGAGAACTCTGTGGAGATGGATAAGTCTATTGTTGATGGATGCACTTCAGTCACAGATAACCAACACGAGTTTGAACACCGATCGGCATAAGTCAGAGTTATTGGAAAGACGTTTTGATATCTATGAATCGCGCGATAGTCCTGCGATAGACCTGATCGGGAGCGGCTTAACTATTCAGGTGTCTTGTAAAGATAGTTCGAGATCAAACTACTCCTTATTCTGCCCTATTCTGATCAGTGTGGCAGTGATATGAGTATCGTGTAAACTAAGGATTAACAAACTGAAACTAGAGTATATACAATTGAGCTACAGACACTAAGAAAGCAGATGATGCAAGCAGATAATAACCTTTGCCTACTCCTTAATCGCGCCTACCTTGTTGCCAGCCTCTCAGTTGAAGCGTTTGACTAGTAGTAGCAGAGTAGTAGATAGTGAAGTAGAACGGTAGTGAGTCCCAGATGTGGCTCTTTCTTCCTCGCGCTCTGTTGACTCATGGCGGATCCAATTTCCTAGACAGGCCAAGGCGATAATAATACCAACCATGAGAGCAGACAGTCCAAGTTGATGACAATAACAGTCAGCACCTGTCACTACCTTTTAAACTTCTTCTTTTAATGAAATAACGTCCCGTGTTTGCAGTGGGACTGTGCCGAAACACGGGAGGAAAGAGAGACAGTGATAAGGATCCTGCGAAGAGAGTTGTGATTCCTACACCCTCCACTCTGCGGGAATTTCCTCGCCGTCCAGCTGACACCACATAATCAAGCAAAGCAATAATCTTAATCCTTAATCTCCTTTTTTTTCTTTTTTCTCAGTTCAATCAATGCCGGGCAGGGAGCCGTTATCGCACCGAGGAATGAGTGGGAGCAGAGGAGGGAAACCCTTATCGATAAGGAACGGTCTGGCGGCGCAGGATGACATCAGTTCCGCAGCGGACGACGGGATTGCAAGCGGATAGCCCCTGGACGCATCGACACTGACGCTCTCCAAAGCGCGGAATGCTTGTTATTATTGATTATATATCACTTTTGGTAGCTGAAAATAGCACGATACTGCTGGTTTATGTATCGATATAGACAACTGCTCGAGTATCAAGGAGAATCAAAAGTCTGGCGCATCAGATAGGCAGGTGCAGATAAGACGATTAGTGCAGTTCTTAGTACAAGAAGAGCATTTCCGAGCGCCATGTGCCCGCATGATCAAGCAATCGGACGGAATATCGTCGGCTAGCCTACACAGACGACATCAACAAGCCGCCTGTGACAAGTCCAGTTCTGTGCGTGCACCTCGGAAGATCACAGTGTTTGGACAGTGTCTTGGGTGATTGATGTAGGATATGCAAGAGAATACGGAATAAAGTATACAAATTAAGGGTGCGGATATACAAACAAGAACGGTTACTCTGCCGCAGTGCAGTTAATAGACCAGATCGGGGTTTTGATATCTAATAGATAGCCGCTCTTGGATGTACGGGGCAAGCTAGAAGCTATAGACAAGCTTGGATACGGCAAGCGCAACTAGTGCCTCGATCATGAGGCATGCGGTTTATCTATTCGTACCAGTATATCAAGTTAGCTTGAGTAGATGTTTGTACATATTATAGTCAATCGCCGTATTGAATATGTAATAGACAGGAGAAATGTTCGAATTCGCGGGCTTATTCACTCGCTCAGCGTAGTCTATCTAATCGCGCCCTGCGCTGCGCGGCGGAGTGCCTGCTCGCGGTCGCTCTGGCTTGGTTTTGTCGGCCGCTCCGAGCGGGTATCCGGTAGGAGGATGGTATGTCAAGGGTGGGAACGTGTTTAAGGTTGCTTTGTCTGTCTCAATTACGGAAGAGGGCAGGTTGCCGAGCGGGAGGAAGCGAGATGGCAGACTAACCCTACGCCAGTAGATGTAATGAGGATGATTGAATACTATAACAAGGAGTGTCTTGGAGGTGATAGTACTGGTGAATAGAAACAGATGAGGATCAGCTCAGACAATGATAGCAGGGTTGGTGCAGAGACAGAGACAGAAGAGAGGAGAGGAGGGAGGAGAGGATATGCACGAACCAAGAACGCGGCAATGTCCGAGACCACGAGGATGCAGACAGAACGCGCTAGAGGCCCTAAACATACAACGACGATGGTCGACCGCGATAGTCAAAAAGTCGGTTCAGAGCAGGGAGAGAAGGCCTCGGGCGGACCGCAACCTTGATTACCGAACTCAGCCCAAGCGTCGTCGAACCCGACGCTCAGTCCACATCAAAAGACACACGGACCGGATCCTGAACTGAGTCTGCACTTACGCCTCCTTCCCCTCGCTCCTCTATCGCTCGTGCTCGTGCTCAGCCTGGTTATCTCGCGCACGCTTGATTATATATTGCCCGCCTGGCCGCCGCTCCCGCGCGTGCGTGCGTGCATACGGACTCCCGTCGATATCGTTGCCGTAGCAGCGAGAAGCAGTGCTATACAGTCCGGCGGTGTTGTGTTCTCGGACGCGGCATGCCAGAACTGTTTTTTGTCTTCTTCTGTCTTATCGCATCGCCCGCGTATCTGCAGTTATTTCCCGTGTCCTCGTTCTTCAGCGATCGCTGGTGATCATCAGAGTGTCTCGGTGACGACATATCTCCCAACTATCGCTACAGAGAAGGTATGTACATATCCTTTTGCACACGCACACGCAGAATCGGATCGGCTACGGTCGCAGTAGTCAGCAGGGCAGCAGGCAGCGGCACCTCTATATTTCCTATCTCTATCTACTCTTGCCAAAGTGGTGAGAACAGCAGGAAGTGGAGGAGGACGCGGAAAGGGTTTTGTGGTTCGCAGATGTCCGGGCCGAGTACGCCGCACTCGCTCGTCTCCGGCGCTGCTTGAAACAGCTCCGAAGCCGGTTTCCGCCCGCCTCCTCCTCGAAGGCACTGCGCAGGGCCAATTCCCTGCTGAACCGCCGTTCTGGAGGTCTTTTGGTGCTCGAAATCGAACCGGGCACGTTCACAAACCCGTCTGAGCGCGGCCCCGTGCGTATTGGGGAGCACTGCGCTCAAACCTCGTTGAGCCGCTGCTGAGGTACCTCGGAGGTACTCTCGACCAGCCCCGTTAATATTTCCTTCTTCTCGACATTCCCTGTTTTCTCTTCTTTTTTGTCTGCGCCTTCTTTTTCCTTTTTTCTTCTTCATCTTCTTCTTCTTCTTCTTCTTCTTCTTCTTATTAGCCCGCCCGGCTCTGCGCTCATGTGCTGCGCCTGCTCCTGCTCCTGCACATCTGCTCCCCTACTGACCGCTTCCTGCCCTCAGCCTTATCGCCGCCGCCTCATATCTCCCTATCCCCACTGAATCTATGCCACTGACCCTCTCCCTCTGATCTACGCCTCTCCTCCTCCTTCTCCTTCCTCTCGGCACACATATATGACAAGGCATGGCGTCGCGGTCGTCGTCGCTGCCGCAGACCTTTCCGTTATCGCGCCCACCGAGGAACGCTGGCGGTCTTGATGATTCCTCTGGATCTGCCCAGCACCCGACTTCCTCCACCAGCACCCGGCAACGCAGCGCCATAGCATGTCGCTACTGTCGCAGGCGGAAGGTAGATATCTTCTTTTGTCAATTCTGATCTTGATACTGAACCCAGACATACTAATCATGATCCACCCCAGATCCGATGCTACGGCTTCGAGAGCAATCTCCCTGATCCGCGATGCTCAAACTGTATAAAGTTCAATCAACAATGCGTCTTCATGCCTGTATCCGCCGTCGCAGGCCTGTCTCCGGAAGAATACAGCTCGCGTTCGATATCAGATCAGCACCATATATACCCCAGCTCTTCGCACACCCACGCATCATCAGGTGCACCCCAGTACAGAGCTGTCTCGTCGCCGCATTCGACATCAGAGATCGGCCAACCTCACCAGCAATTCGCCTCATACCAGGTTCCCACCCCGCTTCCTTCTCACATTCCTCAAGGATATCCATCAACAACCACACCCCAATCCTCCCAACACTATTCCCAGCACAGCCACACTCAGCAGCCTGGATACTCGCTTTCCGGACGAGGATCAACCGACCCCACAAACTATCGCCACTCCAGAGTCCGTCGGCTGTCGGTCCCGGAGGGCGCACAGTACGGTCTCGGTCTGTCGCTCCAGTCTCCGCATTCTGCGATGGTTAGACCTGGAAGCAGGGATCGAAGTATTTCAAACTCATCTACAAACTCCAATGCCTCTGCTGTAGCTTCTGATGTGCCGCTATTCCAACAGCAGCAGCAGCAGCAGCAGCAGCAACAGCCGCCAGGAGCAAGAGCAGCGCAGCTCTTCCAACAGCCGACGATGCTAACCCAGCCTGCTCCGCCGATGGTGATAAGATCAGCGCAGGCGGCGCAGGCGGCTCAGGCAGCTCAAGCAGGCTCGCCGTCGTCTGCATACTCCCCTCTCAGCACCTACGACGCGCAAATGAGCCCGGTCTCACCCACAGATACGTTCCAGCACGTGTCGCCGTATCTCGGCGCGCACGGGGTTTCTTCTAGCTACGCGTACGCGTCTGAAGGGCGGCGGCAGCTGCTGCCTGAACATCAGCAACCCTTGAGTCATCATCAACAGCGGTACACGGCCGGTCCGCCGCTGTTTCAAGAAAATCAGCTGCAGTACGGTAGAGCCGACAGCGAAATAGGGTACCCAAGAGACCCGTCTTTACAGCACATCCAGACGTCACTACCAGAGTTTGACCGCCACCCGCAGCAGCCGACCCTGGGTTATGGCTACACAGCCGGATCCCACAGCAACAGTGTTCCGCAACCGCCGAGTACGCAACCACAGTCCTCGCGGCCGAGTATATCGATCAAGAACCTGCTCGACCCATCCGGCGAGACGATATCCTCGCGCCCTACCTCCGACCTCTAGACCATGTGATATTTTTCCTTTGAGTATCCTCGCTATGGTTTCGATAATGATAATTATGATTACGTCACGCTGCATTGCTTTCTGTTTATAACAACTTTATGTATCTCTAGTTTGTCTCTGGGTCAGGAGTATATGAGGGATTATTTTTTATTTATTTATTTCCTTGTGATCTGGTTGTAAACGGCATTTGCTTCTCTATCGATGTTTACTTGTTTTGTACTTTATTCACTTTTGGTATAGTTAGTTAGATAGTGGAGTTCATGTGCATATTCTTTTTGGTTTATTCAATTTCGTTACATTATTCTACCTGAATTACAGTTAATACAAGAATACAAAGAGAAATAGATATTAAGAAGATCTTAAACCAGATAAACAGTTGGCGCGTGCGAGACAACAGACGAAATACGTCGATTAGAGTTCCGAGATGTCCACACCTTATTTGCATTTCTTATTTTCTGTTTTTTTGCTGATTGTTTCCGAATTGGGTGAATATATTCAGATAGCAGTGATATTAATATTGTGAAATCAATTACATAGTCTTGACTACATAGCAAAATGACCGACTACGAGTCAGGGAATATAAATGCGCTGTGGCCGTGCTAAAATCTACTAGAATCATTTTATTCTCGATATTCCTCAGCACCTTTACACCTCACCACCTTCATGATCCTAAATCATTTGAGTAGAACATTGTTTGAAATTTTCATAGTCTCTGCTAAACTTTTAGAGCATACGCAAACTGCTGTTGAGCTGTTAGAAGAGGTTGTAGAGGTGCTGAACAACATCTTAAGCATTTCACCCTCAACCGTCACATAACCAAACACATGATTTTGCTATTGATGCACTTAATTCATTTATAATAAACAACACTAAATATTAGAAGACCTTTGAGATAGCAGGAAGCATCAACAAGGAAACAAAGAGACCGGACAACTTCCCAGAGCGGAATCTCCAAACTTACCTAATTCCTTACTCATCTCCTCTCGACCTCTTTCTTTCTCTCGAACCATCTTCCCCGAGCCGTCCGACGACGATTCAAAATCATTTTCCCAAGACTCACCACCATCACCAGATCCATCCTCCGGCAAAACGCTTGATCATGTCGTTGACAAGAACGCGCATTGCCTCCCGCGCTGCCGCAAACTCGCTGCTCTCGCAATCCGGCCGTGCTTCAAATCTGCTGGCTATCCCGACCGCCGGCTCCAGCAGCACATTGTTCTCGCCCGCATCACTTGGCTCTGTTCGATATGCCTCCAACTCCGGGCTCAATTTTTTTGCCAGCTCGCGACTTCCTTCAAACACTATAATCAGGTACGATTTCTTTCTCTCGCAGTGAATTTGCGGTAGTCAAATTCCCATGCTGACGTGACGACATTTCAGATTCGTGCCTCAGCAGACCGCGTGGGTGGTCGAGCGCATGGGCAAGTTCAACAGAATATTGGAGCCCGGTCTTGCGATCTTGATTCCGTTTCTGGATAAAATCAAATACGTGCGATCGCTAAAAGAAGCCGCGATCGAGATCCCGAGTCAGAGCGCGATCACCGCTGATAATGTCACCCTAGATATTGATGTACGAGTTTATTATTTCTATCACCTACTCCAACTACATACTGATTGTGATTCTGCAGGGCGTCTTATATATCCGCGTTGTGGACGCATACAAGGCGAGCTACGGAGTTGAGGACGCAGAATATGCCGTCACTCAGCTTGCGCAGACAACCATGCGAAGTGAGATCGGCCAAATGACGCTCGACCACGTCCTGAAAGAGAGGTAAGCCAGTATATCTCAACATCTTAACATTCAGTAGCAGCAGCAGAAGCAGCACATCTAACGACTGCAGACAATCTCTCAACACGCACATCACACAGGCTTTGAACGAAGCCGCCGAAGACTGGGGCGTCAAATGCCTGCGCTACGAAATCCGCGACATCCACCCTCCCGCGAACGTTCTCGACGCGATGCACAGACAAGTCTCTGCCGATCGTTCGAAGCGCGCCGAGATTCTCGAGTCTGAAGGTCAACGCCAGTCCGCGATCAACATCGCCGAAGGTCAGCGCGAGGCCGTCATCCTTGCCTCTGAGGCCGAGAAAGCCGAGCAGATCAACCGAGCGATGGGTGAGGCCGAGGCAATCAGATTGAAGGCTGAGGCTACGGCCGAGGGACTCCGGAAGGTTGCTGCTGCGTTGGGCGATCCCAAGAGCGGCGAGGCTGTTTCGTTGCAGGTTGCGGAGAAGTACGTCGAGGCGTTTGCGAACGTCGCCAAGGAGTCTACTACTGTTTTGTTGCCCTCACAGTTGGGCGACATTAGCAGTTTTATTGCCAGTGGAATGGGAATCTACAACCAGGTCAAGGACAAGAAGACTACTGAGAAGTCGTCATAATCTCCAGTCAAAATAACCACCTATGAATAAAGAATAAAGCATTCTAAATAACTAGTAGGACTGAGTGAATATTTTGTTATAATTATAAATTACATAAACAGCACTAGACAAGAAGGAAAGAAAAGCAAAACGCCTAATCCTACATGAAGTTTTCCCGGGCTAATGTAAAGATGACATGAACCAAAAGCACTGCTTGAAATCACTGGGCTCTCTTCCGCCTCCGCTCCTCCTCCTCGTACTGTTCTAGCCGCTTATTCAACTCTAGCCGCTTCGACTCTTGCCACCGTGCCAGGCGCGCGTGCTCGTGGATCTTAAAACCAAAGATAGCAGGCACGAACCGCTCGGGCGAGGTCTTGTTTGGGATCAGATGGGGGTAGGCTTGGAACAGCAAGAACGGGAAACTGGTGCCGAAGTAGGCGCCGTCGATGCTGGCGAACCGGACAGATGGGGGATTGTACACGTCCTCGCATTTCATGCAAAACATCTTGACGGGGGCCGAGTGCGGGACATCGCTGAGACCGATGGGGAGAACGGGTTGGCGTTGGCAGTGGACGCGGGGGCAGACTCCAAAGTCGCCTTTTTTGTACTTGTCCAGCTACATTATTACTAGCATTAGCTGAATTCAGAATATAGAATGGGCAAATCAAGCTATATTACCATCTTTTGGAGGCCACGCTGGGTGAGGATGTAGCGGGCGTGTATGAGTCCATAAAGATGCCGAGCCGACCGCTCGATCTGCTCGCGTGTAGGATCATCACATTCACGTTCTATCAACGATATCAGCACATTGCATCTCGAAAACAAAAAACAGAGAACCAACTCACCGAATGTGTCCATGATGAGGTCCATCGCGTACTGGTAATACTGCACCTCCGAGTTGAGCCCAGTCATATTGAATCTGTCATTCAGAAACTCGTCATCGATCTCGCAAAAGAACTCATTTCCCTGAGCTCCTAGAAACCAATCGATCCAGTACTCTGCTATAACCGTTAGCTCTTTTCTCTTCTTCAACTTCCAGAAGAAATGAGGAGGGAGGGAGGGTGGTCGCGGAGGATACTTACTCGTGCAGTCTGAGTCACTTGAGAAATCGTCCATTTTTCCTACTTCCCTCAAACAGATGTCTCAAAGCAGCAATACCAAATATATATCCAGATATACTCAATAAAGCACTTGCTCGCCAACAACTTTTTCAAATACAGGAAACTGCTCGACGAATTCCCGGTTGAGCCTGCCACAATTTTCCTACGTCGGGTGCTTGCGGCTCCAGAATAGTGAACCGAGGGTCAGGGTTCAGACAGGGGCGTCCCGGCTCCGGCCACCTTGTTCAGATGGAGGATGGACGAGGTTCAGCTGCGTGTTCTCCTGGCTGCTGACAACCGTGACTGACTTTGTACGATATCTGTTATAATCATAGAGTACGTATTGAGAGATTTGCTTGGAAGGTATTGATTGCTGCGTGAAAAAGAGAGGGACAGATCAGGTTATCGTCAGATTGTCAAGAGCTGCAGTGCTGCAGCAACCAGCCAATTTCATCTCGAATACGGCAAGACACTTGAGTCTTGACTGAACACACAATCAAAAAGGAAAGAAGGGAGAGGAAATCAAAATATCAGCAATGGCAGTCGCAATCCAGGATCGCACGTCCGAGTTCAGGTCGTGCGTGGCGGCCGTATCGAGGATAAACAACTCGACCGCATCAGCAGCCCGAAGCCAGCTTCTGGCACCAACCTCGCCTCCACCGCTCGGTGGTGGCAGCAGTGGTGGAAACGCGATTCAGACCCGGGGTCAGAGGACAGAGTTTGCGATGCGGGCGGCGAGTATCAGCAAGGATATCAACAGCGCGATGAGTAAACTCCAGAGATTGGCGCAATGTCAGTATTCTTCTTTCTATGTGATGTATGCTGCGGGAGTTCAAGCTGACATTTGAGTGATTATGTAGTGGCAAAGCGAAAGACATTGTTTGACGACAAGCCGGTTGAGATTGCGCAGCTGACGTATGTGATCAAGCAAGACCTCGCAAAGATCAACACGAGCATCTCCGAGCTGCAAACGTTTGTGAAAACGGGCAAGAAGCACTGGGGTCGGAAGGGCGAGAGCCAGGTGGACGAGCACTCTGAAAACGTCGTTGTGCTGCTGCAGGGGAAACTTACTGATGTTACTGCTGGGTTCCGTGAGGTTTTGGAAGTTCGCACAAAGGTATGCACATTTACTGAATGCTGTTGTACTGATTTGATATGTATGTGTGGCTAATGACGGTATTTGATTTAGAATATTCAAGCTTCGAAATCGCGGACAGAGCAGTTCATCTCGTCGAGCTCTGCCGCGGTTAAAGATCGTGAGTGGACATTCTCTTCTTGTTTCCTCTTCTGGAATCTAGTCTAACAGATGTACGCAGCCAACTTCCAAACTGCATCTCCACTATACTCGCAAGCAAACGGTGGCGGCGCGAGCAGTTTAGAAAACCCATATGGAGCTACGGGTGATCCTGACAATCCGTACGGGTCCAAGAACACGGATGGAGAGTATCTGACGGTACCGGACCAGCAGCAGAGTCTGATGCTGCTGGAAGAGCAGCAAGATACGTATATCAGTGAGCGGAATACGGCGATTGAAGCTATCGAGAGTACTATCCACGAGCTTGGAGGTATCTTTTCGCAGCTGGCGACGATGGTGGCCGAGCAGCGCGAGGTTGTGCAGAGGTAAGAAGAAGTCTGAGAGAATGGTATCACTACAAGAGAAGAACTAACAGGTCATAGGATCGATGCGGATACTGAGGATATCGCAATCAACATATCAGGAGCCCAGCGGGAGCTGCTAAAGTACTTTGCGACAGTGTCGAGCAACCGGTGGCTGATGATGAAGGTGTTTGGCATAGTTATCGTGAGTATTCCTCTCTTCTTTCTCGACAACACTCCTTACTGACGATTTCCAGCTTTTCTTTTTACTTTGGGTGTTGGTGAGCTGAGCAGGTGGTTTTGTTATTAGTAAGCTGAATGCAGATTATTACATACTCACAGGCTGCGACGGAAGGTTTCATCTGGTTGCACAAGCGAGCCCCATCTGGATAGCGGCTAGTCCTAAAGCAGCAAGCGCTGTTTGAAAGGATGTCTACCGCTAAGGGTTTTCCGTAGTTAATGCAGGGCGTAGCGGCTAAAAGTAGACAATTACGTCAGCGCCGGTGTAGATCTATTTGGGGCAAGCGACGAGCTCGTGCGGCCATCGGAGCAGCAGCGAAGTAGCAGCTTTTCGTTGATAAAACCGACTTTTCCGGAGATGCAGCGGTTTCACCCACAATTGCACTCGTTCTCGTTGTTTGAATACTGTAGTTTGTCTTCTTGTTGAATATGGCGCACTCGGCGCAGCTCCAGACGCGTGAAGACGAGGACAAGGGCCAGATCCTGCTCGTGAGTACCTCGAACAGCTTACTATCGCGTCGGATCATCATGCTAATCCTCATCTTCACCACAGGATCTGCTGCAGAACTCGTTTGCTTCGTGAGTATCTCTACTATACTCTCTGACACTATTCAACCTCTACTAACACTGCCCAGAGCGCAAATCACAGGCAAGGCCGTCTGGGTAGGCCTTCTCATCTCCCTCGGCTCCTCCGCCGCCTTCTTCGCCCTCTTCTGCCTCCTCCGCACCCGCAACACGATCCTCTACGCCCCCAAAACCCGCATATCCGGTCTCAGCAAACACGACTCTTTCTCCACCGTCTCCTCCTACCCAAGACTGCGTCCAGGCTACTTCAAATGGATGCTGCAGATCTACAAGCTCAAGGAGTCAGACTTGCTCTTCATCCTCGGCCTCGACTTTGTCGTCTACCTCAAATTCCTCAAAATGAACTGCCACACCTTCCTCTGTCTTGCCATCTTGGGTGTTACCGTTGCTATCCCCGTCAACTTTGCCCTCTCAATCAACTCCCCGAGCGCAAAAGCCGCCTCCGCATCCGACGCCTTCATCCTCATGACTCCCACCCTACTCAAGGGCCCGAGCATGGCATGCCACGTTGCGCTCGCCTATGTCTTTGACGCCATAGTCTGCTTCTTTCTGTGGAAAAACTACAAGGAGATCCTCCAGCTGCGCAAAATATACTTCACCTCGTTCGACTACCAATCCAGCATCCACGCGCGCACTTTGCTCATCACCGAACTCTCCAAACCTTATCGCTCAAACGAAGGCATCATCAAGATCTTGAAAGATGCAGCCGCGAGATCCACAATCGCTTCCTCGTCATCGATCGCCATCGACCAGATCTTTGTCGGTCGCAGCGTGAGAGGTCTCGGCAAGCTTGTCCGCATGCGCGAGAAAACCGTCTACCGACTAGAAAAAGTATTCGCAAAGTATCTCAAAGATCTCGACAACCTTCCCGCCACGCGTCCGATGATGAAACTCGACCGCGGCGACAAATTCGCCGACGGTTCCAGAGGCGGAAAAGTCGACGCAATCGACTACCTCGTCACAAAGATCCGCGACTACGACTACAAGATCGCTGCCGCGCGCAAATCTGTCGACTCCCGCCGCGAAATGCCGTACGGTTTTGCGTCCTACCACTCCGCGACCGAAACACACCTTATCGCAAAGGCCAACTCTGGCCGCCGCGTACTAGGCGCGGGACGCATCAGACTCGCACCGAGGAGCAAGGATATCTTGTGGGAGAACATCGAGCTAACATCTCGTGAGCGCCTCAACAAAAAGTACTGGGGAAACGCCATCTTCATCATCTTTTGTATCGGCTGGATCGTGCCCAACGCCTTCATCGGAACTTTTCTCTCCCAGATCTCTCGTATCGGCGTGCTCTCAGACTCGTTCCAGCGCTTTGCAAACACGCATGCCGGCTTCATCTCTTTCATCCAGGGTTTTGTTGCACCAGCTGTGACCTCAGCTATCTTCCTTATCTTCCCGATCGTCATGCGACGTATCTCTGCCTTCCAAGGCGCTCACACAAAGTCCATGCGCGAACGCAACGCACTCCGAAAGCTCTACATTTTCTTTGTGTTCAACAACTTGATCGTCTTCACGATGTTTGGCGTGGCCTGGTCTGCGATCTCACAGATCATCCAGCTATCGAATTCCAGAGACGATATGTCGGCCAAGGAAATCTTTGACTCGCTAGACCTCGCCGAGCAGATCTCGAGCTCAATCATCGGCGTGTCTTCCTTCTGGGTCATGTACGTTGTGCGCTCAAACCTCGGTGCACTCCTCGACCTGATCCAAGTCTGGTCTCTACTCGTGCACTCCTTCGCCCGCCGCTTCCTAGCCCCTACACCCCGCGCCCAAATCCGCTGGACTGCGCCTCCCGAGTTCGACTTTGCCTCCCACTACAACTGGCTGCTCTTCTATGCCACCATCGCACTCACATTCACCTCAATCCAGCCCATCATCCTCGTCGTCACCTGCTTCTACTTCACAATCGATACCTTCCTCAAGAAATACTCTCTCATTTACGTCTACATGCCCAAAGTCGAAAGCGACGGCGCGTTCTGGAAAGACCTCTTCAACCGCATTCTCTTCTCCCTCGCGCTCGGCAACGCAGTCATGTTCATCGTCACCTGGGTCCAAGGCACCTGGCGCGTCGCAGTCGCAATGCTTCCTCTCTTCCCCGCCATCCTTGCCTTCAAAATATACTCCTACTACGCCTTTTCTCAACAAATGAAATACAACCTCGACTCCCAGAGTCTCGAGTCCATCACCCCTCCCGCACAATCTTCATCAGCACACACAGACCCCCGAAACGAATTCGGCAACCCGGCGCTCTACCGCACGCTCATCGTCCCCATCGTCAAAAAGGGCGCCGAAAACATCCTCGAGCAGATCCTGGGCTCGATCTACCTCGACTCAAACTCGCACGGTCCTTCTGCTTCTGGAGCTCTCGACGGCGCTTTTGAGATTGTGGACGAGCGGGAACTGGACTTTATCAGGTTCCTTGACGATCCTAATCTTCGCGACTCGGAGGATCCTGCTCCTCGTCCTGCCACAAGCCTCTCAAACACCTCCAGGCAAACACAGTCCTTGCGGTCTCTGTCCTCGACCGGCATGAAGAACATTTACCGCACCCACAGCGACGACGACACAATCTCCACTTCTACTGCCGCCGTACCGCCCAGGTCTGCTTCCATGGGTGACTTCGCCGCCGACTTGGCCGATGAGGATATCGTGGCATACGCCAATCCCTATGACGATGGCGTGTACAGCGAGGACAACGTGCTGGGTATTTCATTTGCCACAGAGACAAACCCTGCACCAGATAACGAGGAGGACGAGCAGAATTTGCTGTAACTCATACTTTAGACTCCCCGCTTTAATATCTCATACTTGTTAGAACTATTGTAATTATAAATTCCACGTCACAAAATTCTATTAAACTAAATGAAAACAAAAATACACAAATGACAGAAATATAAAAAATATGGTATCACAGAACTACTCCTGCTTTCTCTTCCACGACTTTGGCACTCTCGCCAACCAATAGAAAAACAAAGCACCAAAAATGTTAAACACAATGTAAATCCACATCAATCCGAAGTTTCTCCATCTGTGCGAGTAACTTGCCGATACACTGGCCAAGAAAGTGTTTGTCGACTTCACCGTGCAGAACTTGCAATCGCTCGTCGCATCAGGGTTCATGATGTTTCCGCCGTGCGTAAGCACGTACGGCGACAGGAAGTCGTCGCAGGTCGTGCCGTTGGGGGGAGGAATCGTCAACAGTTCGATGTCGGAGCAGATGACTTCAGTGTTTGCAACACCAAGCGAGAGCATGCTGTCGACGAGGTAGGTGAACGGAGACACGCGGTACATGAAGATCCAGAATCCAGGCATCGACGAAGGGCTCGCAAGCACACCACAGAAGATCAAGCAAAGAGAGAAGCATAGCTGCGCAAGAGAGGCCGCGTTATCGGCAATCTCAATTCCCGCGACGGCCATGTCGGCAAACGTCGTAGTGAAGATCATAAACTGCAGAATCATCAAAAACATAAGACCTCCGCGCTCGTGCTGCTGGCCGGCAGCAATAGCATTGTTCTGGAGACCAATAGGGTAGTACCAGGAAACATACGAGAGCACGGCGCCGAGGAACTGCCAAGGGATCTCAGCAAGAATGTTTGCAATCATGAATGATTGCCACGAATACGTCTTTGAGGGTCGCTCGCGAACCTCGTACAGAGCGCGCTGGGTAGCAAAGTTAGGCATAAGCTGGGCACAAATATTTCCAAAGACAGTGTAAAGCATGAAGATCGAGAACATCTGGTTCTGGAGACCTTGAAGCGACGTTCCTGCTTTCCAGAACGAGAAACCGATGAAGAACGCAGGGAAGAAGCAGAGCATGAGCTTGGACCAGATATAAGACGGAGTGCGGTAGTACTGCTGCGAGACACGAATAAGCACTTCACGGAACTGCGTCCAAGTAGTAGAGGCAAACTCTCTATGGTCAGCCTTCGAGGTCGTGACGGGCAGCTTTGAGAGCTCTTCCTTCATGTCGTCGATCTCCTCACGAATCTTCACACGTTCGGGACTCTCGAGCCAGCACTCAGCCCAATCGCGCACAGCGACTGATCCAGGAGCGGCACCCACGACCTCGAGCATCCACTCGGCAGGGTTGGCCTGGGGAGGGCACGGGTGAGCACCTCCACGCTCAAAGTAGTCGATAAGCGTGCGGGAGTTTTCGCCAATGAGGCCAAAGTAGGCAGTGCGACCACCAGACATCAAAAACAAGAGACGGTCAAACTCCTGGAAGAGAATAGCCGAAGGCTGATGAATGGTACACAAGATGGCCTGTCCGTTAGCCGCGAGCTTCTTGAGCAAGGTCAGGATAGACCACGCAGTCTGAGAATCAAGACCCGAAGTAGGCTCATCGAGGAAAAGCAAGAGCTCAGGCTTAGCCGCGAGTTCGACGCCGATGGTAAGACGCTTGCGCTGCTCGACGTTGAGACCTTCACCGAGAATACCGACGACGGCATCAGCGTAGGCTTCCATCTCCAAAGTGTGAATGACTTCCTCGACGTAGGCGGCCTTCTCTTCATAAGGCACATGGGCCGGCTGTCGGAGAACAGCAGCGAACATCAAAGCTTCGCGGACAGTGGAGGTCGAGAGATGAAGATCCTGCTGCTGGACGTAACCGGTCTTGCGCTGGAATGAAGAGTCGCGCTGATGGCCGTTGACAAACATGCCACCGGTGACAACACCCATGGTCACGCGGGAAGCAAGAACATCGAGGAGAGTGGTTTTACCGGCGCCAGATGCTCCCTATGTAGATGGTTAGTAGTGAGGTCAGAGATGGACGTACATATAAAACATACCATAAGAGCAGTAAGGGTACCAGGCTTGACGAAACCATCGACATTGCTGAGAAGTCTTCGCGGTTCACCCTTGATCTTGATGTCGTAGCAGACATCCTTCCAGAAGAAGATGTCGGTGTGCTGCTGAAGATTGAGTTGGATTTCAGCGTCTGCGGCAGCGCTCGTGTTGGCGGTGAGTGGCTTCTCAAGAGTGTTCTGAGCTTCAACGTCTGACTTCTCGGTGTTGTGTTCTTTCATGGCATCAGGAACCTGTCCTCGCTTGAAGACAAGAATCTCACCCTTGGAGCGGGCCGACTGAATGTACTCGGCAGCCAGGAGATACATCAAGGTGAAGAAGACACCGAAAGCAACAAGGATACCAAAGTTTCTCCAGATATGGGACTTGTAGTACTGGTAAGTGACGTTGATGTAGCGGTCACCGTCCATATAGTCCTCACCGACGATGGCACCATTGACAGAGCAGACCATGTTGTCGAGCGGGGTATCTTCGTAACCAGCGCCGGAAGGAACAAAGGCCGAGCAAGGAAACTGGCGATTACGGAATTCGTTGACCATGAAAGCCTCGAATGCGTAAGCGATAGGATCAAGATAGTTCATCCATCTGAACCAACCGTGCATGTTTCTGGTGGGAATTGCAAAACCAGTATAGATGACGAGCAAGAGCATGAAGATACCAGCGGGAGCCATAGCCTGGGAGATAGTTCGAGTGACGGAGCCGATCCAGCGGAAGATCATAGACATTGTCAGGACACAGGTGAAGGAGAAAAGAAGGAAGGTGAAGAAGGCACCCGGAGTTCGTCTGAGGTTCGTCATGAAGTAAAGAGTGAGGTTCGACATGAGACAGTTGAGAATCTTGGTTGGCATATCGCAGGCCATACTCGCGATGGCTTCAGCCGAAGCGTGGTAGAAGGCATAACGAGTTTGCTTTTCAACGATCTGACGCTGAGCGTAGAGAGTAAGAATCTCGAGAGCAGAGGAGAAGGCATTGGTGAGGACGGCAAAGAAGAGCAAGGCACCACGAGAGTAGAACGATCCGGTGTTCTCGGAAAGGTTGTAAAAGACAGACGAGATGACCAAGGCGAGGACGGTGTTGAAGAAGACGGTGAAGAAAGCGATCGAGGGATCTCCCGCAAGTCTCTGGAAGCCACGCATGATGCAGAGTCTGATTTGCATGGAGTAAGAGATGGTGAAGGGAGACTTGACAGAGATACGGCCAGCCTGGTTTGCCTTTCTCGAATCGTAAAACTGCTGCAAAGCCGGACCGTTCAATGGGTATTTCTCTTCAAACTCATCAATCTCCTTGACGACATTCATGCGGAGCTGACTCTCTTGCCAGCGCTGAGCGAACTCGTCAGGCGTACGAGGGACGCGGCTCTCGAAGCCGGGACGCGCGATACGCTCGCCAGGGTTGGTGAGCGAGGTGAGGAAGTCACCAGTGGTCTGACGAGCAGGGCACTCGAAACCCATGTCGATGAAGAACTGCTTGGCAAGCTTGGTCGAGCCAAAGTAGATCTGACGACCCTCGTAGAGGACGATGACCTTGTCGAACTCATCGTAGGCGTCCTGCGAGGCCTGGTAGAGCGAGACAAGCGAGGTCGTCTTTGTGGTCTTGGCAAAGAGCTTCAAATTGCGGATGAAGGTCAAAGCAGTAGCCGAGTCGAGACCACGGGTGGAGTTGTCCCAGCATTGCAGGGGAGCACCACCGAGCATGGCTTCAGCGATAGAGACACGCTTGCGCTCACCTCCGGAGACACCACGGACGTACTCGTTGCCAACCTTGGTGTTGATGGTGTGAGTAAGACCGAGCATAGCCATGACAACGTCGCGCATATGCTCAGCGTAGCGCTCACGGGAGACGCCCTCAATTCTGTTATGCGGGGTGCGCGCAAGAGCAGCAAAGTAGAGGGTCTGGCCGACAGTCAGGTGAGGGAAGTGAATATCGACTTCGGCGTTGTAGATGACTTCACCGCGGAATTGCGAGCGCATGAGCTTGGCGGGGACACCCTGGTAGTTGAGGTGGGAGTCTTCCTTGATGTAGTAACCGTGAGTGTCACCGGACATTGTCTTGAGGAAGGTCGAGCAGCCACTAGAGAGGATGAGTTAGATATTGAGGGTGGAGAGCAAAGGACAGGATGGAGACGTACGATCCGGGACGACCAAGGACCATGAGCATTTCACCGGGTTGAAGGACACCCTCAAAGTTTCTGAGAATGTCGATGCGAAGACCCTTGTTGCGGGTGATGAGCATGCGCGCGCGGTTCAGGCCATCGAGGGCGATATTTGCGACGGTCTTTTGAAAGTCAGCAGCGGAACCGAAACCGAAAGCGGAGAGATTGCGGAAGGCGACGCCGGCGGTGCGGACGGGGAATGTTTCGGGGTCGCGTGTGTGGATGTCAAGAAGGGTGCGGACGAAGTAGTTGGGGGAGAACTGCTTGGAGAAGGGATCAAGACGGGGGTCGTTGGAGGAGTCGAGGAAGGGATTCTTGTCCTTGGCGAAGGCGGACCCGGAAGCGGAGAGGTTTGAGATCTGACGGGCTAGGGCGAGAACTTCGGGATGGTGATCGTCGTCGCCGGTGGGAGAGGAGGAGGAGGAGGAGGAGGAGTTTGTGACTTTCTCGTCGACTTTCTCGTCGATGGAGGGATCCATGATGCGAGTGATGAGGAGGAGGGGTGAGGAGAAGAGGAAGAGGAGGAGGAGGAGGAGGAGGAGGAGGAGGGAGAGTGGTAGGAAGAGGAAATCGGGCAAATAAATAAAGAATGAATTCGGGCGGCGGCAAGAAATCCTTCGAACAAAGAAAGGAAGAAATTAAGTCAACGTCCAGTGATCCTTGGAAGCGTTGCGTCGACCGCTCGACTCGGGACGGGGCTCCTGGCTCCTTGGCCCCCGGGTTCGTGACGTCAAGAGTGGACTACGCCGGACTGAACTGATGTCGGTGGTGGTCTCTACGCTGCTTGTTGTTTCTTTATTATTCGCATTGTTTGAGTACTGAAAAACCAGATCATCGAGCAGTTCAACAATGGCTTGACTGAACAAGGGAAGCTTATGTAATAAGGCGGAGGATGGAAGAAAGGCATTGTGAAGGCTCCGAGTATCCAGAGGCGCGGGTTAGGGCTCTGGCTCGGAATTCAGCGCATCCGCTCGTATTCAGGTCACGTGTTTCGTATTCGAGCCGCGCCGCGAGTATTGGAGGTACTACGATATCTCTTGCAAAGAGCAGCGCAGTGGGGTCAATTGATAGAACAAACTGTCACTCAGCTCAGAGCTATTGTTGCGATCAAAATCAACAGACAGTCAGCATCAGCATCAGCATAGCAAAGTACAGAGGAGGAAACAGAACAACAGAGGTCTCTACGGAGCGGGAGAGCGCAGGTCCGGCGTCAGCAGTGCGGTTGGCTCCAAGGCCCGAAGTCGAATATGTCGACAGTCAGTGTCGCCCTGTGTCGAAAAGCAGTCGACACAGTAGTAAGAAATTGCAGCTTCACAAAATGAAAACGTAAAAATAAATCAAAACAAACAAACAAACCGCGAATTCAGATCCCGGGCCCGGTGACGACGACGATGACGCCGGATCATCGGTCGATCAGCGCTTCTCTTCCTCTTCTTCTTCTTCCACTGCTCTGTTTTCCTGCATACAATTCCTACAACTTCTCTACTCTTCTTCCCGGCCGCGAGCTCACAACAGCGCATCTCCCTCTCGCTGCATGCGCCCCGCGTGCGCGCGCGCCCCTACGGACGCCGCAGTGCCCGGGACCCGCGCCGCACGAGAACCCCGATCGGGAGACCCCAACCCTGCACCTGATCCTGCTCGGGAGCAGATCGCGGTGGTCTCCCGAGCCGGCGTCTGTCCTCGTCCTCGTCCGCGAGCGCCGGCTCCGGCCCAGCGACCCCGGTCACCTTCTTACTTTCTTCGCGGCCACCTCAGCGTATTCCTGCTGACTGTGCACTCAAATCACGGCCGCGCCTTTAGTCAGACATCCCCACCCTAGCCCAAAGACCGCTCCTCCTTCCACCGGAATCTTACTAATCGTCAACCCTTGCCCTCGATATCTCCGTCGGTGCCGACCGGCGCCGACATTTCCTTATCTCCTTCACCATCTATCCGTCTTCCGTCTCTCTTTTTTGCTATTATACCCTGTTTTTTTTTGAAAAAATTGCATATATCTGTGATGATCGCCTATGATATTGTAATAAACTCATTTAGAGCTACTATTCCGCGACTCAGCGGGAGTAGAGAGTGGTGATCTGACTCCGTCCTTACAAATCCCTCTATCCGCACGGTGCTCCTCTGCCAAAACAAAATCACACCTTTGCCTACTCTCAAAATAAGCCTCTTGATATGCATCTGATTCGAATCGACATACACCGTCCTTCTATCTCTATCCGACACCCGCCCTTTGGCTTGAGCCTAAACCAAAATCATCCCACGGCGCTGTCCTCGTAATCGCCTTTGCCAAACTTTTTAAAAGGATCTGCCTCCCGCTTTTGTTTTTATTTTTTTGCCTTCCTCGTCACTCTCCCTCTCCTTCACCCCCCTCCTCTACCCATCATCCCAATGGCAGACGAAAAATCCCCTCTCGCCGACGACGGCTGGGTTCAGTCCTCTGCTCAACCCGGCGAAATCGTCAACGACACTGGTGCTCAAGACGATGACTTCGACGCCCGCGTCACCAACCTCGCCCGTCAGATTTCCCATCTTTCGACCTACTCGAGTCAGCACGGCCCCAGCCCGGACGGCCTCAACCCTTTCCTTGACTCCTCCGACGACCCTCGTCTCGACCCCTTCTCTGACAAGTTCTCGGCTTCCTTCTTCGTCGAGACCTTGCTCGATATCGGACGACGGGACCCCGGTGCTTATCCCGTCCGTACGGCCGGTGTCTGCTTTCGTGACCTGTCTGCTTACGGATATGGTACCGGCTCTGACTACCAGATGACCGTCGTCAACGCTATACTCAAGATTTCCTCAGCAATCACTGATATCGTTGTCAAGCGCAACCGTCAGCGAATTGACATCCTCAGAAACTTTGATGGTGTCCTCCAGCCCGGTGAGATGCTTATGGTCCTCGGTCGTCCTGGCTCGTATGTCTCACTTCTCACTTCTTTCCCATCCTCTCTTTCTTACTAATCCTTCATCTCAGTGGCTGCACCACCTTCCTCAAGACCATCGCTACTGATACCCATGGTTTCTTCCTCGACGACACCAGCCACTTCAACTATCAAGGTACATCTCTTTCTTCTATATCTCTACTCTATCTTCATCAAGCTCACACCTCCTAGGTGTCCCCTACAACCTCATGCGCTCGCAATTCCGCGGTGAGGTCCTCTACAACGCCGAAACAGATGTCCACTTCCCTCACTTGACCGTCGGCCAGACCCTCAAGTTCGCCGCCCTCGCCCGCACCCCTCACAACCGTATCCCGGGCGTTTCCCGTGACCGCTACGCTGAGCACATGCGTGATGTCGTTATGGCTATGCTCGGTCTTTCGCACACCATCAACACCAAGGTCGGTGACGACTTTGTCCGCGGTGTCTCCGGTGGTGAGCGCAAGCGTGTCTCTATCGCTGAGGCCATGCTCGGTGGTGCGCCATTGCAGTGCTGGGATAACTCCACCCGTGGTCTTGATTCCGCTACTGCTTTGACATTTATCCGCAACTTGAAGCTCTTTGCCAAGACCACAAAGACGACCTCGCTCGTCTCGCTCTACCAGGCCTCGCAGGACGCCTACGATGAGTTCGACAAGGTCATCGTCCTCTACGAAGGTCGCCAGATCTACTACGGCTCGACCAAGCTTGCCAAGCAGTTCTTCATCGACATGGGTTTCGAGTGCCCTGCTCGTCAGACCACTGGTGACTTCCTCACCTCGCTCACCAACCCTGGCGAGCGTATCGCGCGTCCTGGATTCGAGAACCGCGTCCCTCGTACGCCTGACGAGTTTGCCGCTCGCTTCAAAGAGAGCGACATCTACAGAGCTTTGCGCCAGGAAATGGACACTTTTGAGAACCAATTCCCCGTCAACGGTCCCACCCTGCAGTCCTTCATCGACTCCCGCAAGGCCAACCAGTCTGGCAACATCTCAATCAAGTCGCCCTACACCATCTCGGTCGCCATGCAGATCAAACTTTGCGTCACTCGTGGCTTCCAACGTCTCAATGGTGACTGGACTCTTTTCTTCACTACCTTGTTCTCTCAAATTGTCTTGGCTCTTGTCGTTTCCTCGGTCTTTTATAACCTGCCCTCCAATACTGGCTCGTTCTATTCCCGTGGTGCCTTGCTCTTCTTTGCTATCTTGCTCAATGCCTTCTCGTCTGCTCTCGAAATTCTCTCGCTCTACGCCCAGCGTCCGATCGTCGAAAAGCACACAAGATATGCATTTTACCACCCGTTCACCGAAGCCGTTGGCTCCATGCTTTGCGACATGCCGCTCAAGATCTTGGTCGCCATCGGCTTCAACGTCACTCTCTACTTTATGAGTAACCTGCGTCGCTCGGCTGGTCCCTTCTTCATCTTCTTGCTCTTCTCCTTCTCGGTCGTCATGGCAATGTCTATGATTTTCAGAACCATCGGTGCCTGCTCGCGCTCGATTTCCCAGGCCATGGCTCCAGCCGGTGTTTTGATTCTCATGCTCGTCATCTACACCGGTTTCACCATTCCCGTCAGGAACATGCACGGATGGGCTCGCTGGATGAACTACCTCGACCCCATCGCCTACGGCTTCGAGTCTCTCATGATCAACGAGTTCCGTCACCGCCAGTTCCCTTGCTCTTCTATGATTCCTTCCGGCCCTGGCTATGAAGACGTTCCCGCCGACGCCCAGATTTGCTCTGTCGTCGGCGCCGTCGCTGGCCGCGATTACGTCGAGGGCAATGACTACATCGGTCAGAGTTTCAAGTACACCAACGGCCATCTCTGGCGTAACCTTGGAATCACCTGGGGTTTCGTCGTCTTCTTCTGTGGTATCTATCTTCTTTCTACCGAGTACATCTCTGCCGCTCGCTCCAAGGGTGAGGTTCTCGTCTTCAAGCGTGGTCAGCTTCCTCCTGCCTTGGCTCATCCTGATGATGTTGAGGCTGCCAACATGCACGAGAAGCAGAAGCTTGAGTCCAGTTCTTCCTCTGAGCAGATCAACATCCAGAAGCAGACCGACATTTTCTTCTGGAAGGATGTTTGCTATGATATCAAGATCAAGAAAGAGCCCCGTCGTTTGCTCGACCATGTTGATGGTTTCGTCAAGCCCGGTACTTTGACCGCTCTTATGGTGAGTTTCGTTTCTATTTTTTTTCTCAAGTTATATGCAAGTTCTAACATTTCCACAGGGATCCTCTGGTGCGGGTAAAACCACACTTCTCGATGTTTTGGCTTCTCGTGTCACTATGGGTGTCGTTACCGGCGAAATGCTTGTCAACGGCCACCAGCGTGACTCTTCGTTCCAGCGTAAGACCGGTTACGTCCAGCAGCAGGATCTTCATCTCTCGACCTCTACCGTCCGTGAGGCTCTGACTTTCTCTGCTCTTCTCCGCCAGCCAGCGTCTACTCCTCGTGCTGAGAAGATCGCGTACGTCGACGACGTTATCAAGATTCTTGAGATGGAGGCCTACGCTGATGCCGTCGTCGGTGTCCCTGGTGAAGGTCTTAACGTCGAACAGCGCAAGCGTCTCACTATCGGTGTCGAGCTTGCTGCTAAGCCCCAGCTCTTGCTCTTCCTCGACGAGCCCACTTCCGGTCTTGATTCCCAAACTGCTTGGTCTATCTGCTCACTTATGCGCAAGCTTGCAAACAACGGTCAGGCTATTCTTTGCACTATCCATCAGCCTTCTGCTATTCTCTTCCAGGAGTTTGATCGTCTTCTTTTCCTCACCCGTGGCGGTAAGACCGTTTACTTTGGAGAGATCGGCGAGAACTCGCATACTTTGACCTCTTACTTTGAGCGCAACGGTGCTCACAAGTGTCCTCCTCAGGCTAACCCTGCCGAGTGGATGCTTGAAGTTGTTGGTGCCGCCCCCGGATCTGTCGCTGTCAAGGATTGGTTCGACGTCTGGTCCCACTCTCCAGAGCGCCAGGCCATCCGCGACGAGATCGACCATATGAAGACCGAACTCTCGCAGATTCCAAAGTCTGAAGATGATACCGCGTCCCGCGAGTTCTCTGTCAACTTTGCCGAGCAGTTCAATGCCGTCTTTGTTCGTGTCTGCCAGCAGTACTACCGCACTCCTTCTTATCTATGGTCTAAGATGGGTCTCTCGACCGTCTCTGCGCTCTTCATTGGTTTCTCGTTCTTCAAGGCTGGAACTTCGCTCCAGGGTCTTCAGGATCAGATGTTTTCGATTTTCATGCTCTACACCATCTTTGGTAACATTTGTGCCCAGCTGATGCCCAACTTTGTCACCCAGCGTTCGCTGTACGAGGTTCGTGAGCGACCCTCAAAGACCTACTCGTGGCAGGCATTCATGCTCTCCAACATCTGCGCTGAGATCCCGTGGCAGACTATCTGCGCTGTCACTATGTACTTCTGCTGGTACTACCCCATTGGTCTGTACGCCAATGCTGTACCCACGGATGCAGTGCACGAGCGTGGTGGACTCATGTTTTTGCTCATCTTTGTCTTCATGATTTTCACCTCCACTTTCGCTCACATGGTTGTGGCCGGTATCGACCTTGCGGATACGGCCGCTAACTTGTCCAACTTGTGCTTCTCGCTCACGCTTATCTTCTGCGGTGTCCTTGCTACTCCCGAGTCCATGCCCGGTTTCTGGATTTTCATGTACCGCGTGTCGCCGTTCACTTATCTCATCGACGCTATGTTGTCCGTTGCTGTCGCAAACACGGATGTTGTCTGCGACTCCATCGAGCTCAAGCACTTCAACCCTCCTTCCGGCCAGACCTGCGGTGACTACATGCAGACCTACATTGATACAGCTGGTGGCAAGCTTTCCAACCCCAATGCCACCACGGACTGTGAATTCTGCACAATTTCTTCGACCAATACCTTCTTGGCCAGCGTCAACAGCTACTACCATCACCGATGGCGTAACTTCGGTCTCATGTGGGCGTACGTCATCTTCAACGTGTTCGGCGGTATTGCGCTGTACTGGCTGATGCGCGTGCCCAAGAAGTCGATGAGAAAGAAGAAAGACGACTGATTGAGTAAATATGGAAACATATCTTGTTTATACTATATTTCCCTTTTATTTTGCTTTTCATTTTTATTATTTATGGGTTTTTGTTCCTAAGCATTAAATTTGTTCCTAAGCATTAAATTATATGGCTACATGACTTGGTGCACAGTCCGGTTTTATCATATTATATAGAAGACAGATGGATACCTTTTATTTTTTATTATCTCTTAGTTTTTGTTGTGTCAAATAGTCACTCTTTACCCTTTTCTATATTATATGCGATTAGCATTCGCGTGTAAATCACAAAGTAGGATTCTGAGGTGTAGACTAGTTGACAAACTCCCAATGGCGATAACTATGCGGTAACTGTCTCAGGGAGAATACAATCTTTCATGATTAACGTCAATCCCTGTAGATTCGCGCTTCAGTAGGGTTCCGCGCACTTTCAACCACAGTACTATAGTTGAAAATAGTGACGACTTAGTTAACAATCACCTAATGCGTAGGCATCATAAGTGCCCGGTAATTTGAGAGTGTAGTGGCAAACACACAAGCCTGCTCAATCGCTCTATATATTTCATCTAACCATCTATAAAGACCGTACTATCCCTCTAGTTCAGTTGCAACTACGAAATACAGCTCGAATGCTGTGGCATCTGATGCATCATGGACGCGATCCTGAGGCCTTGCTCTGTTATGGGTATACTTAGAAAGCGACGGGCCTAGAAGTACGTTGGTAAAACAAACACGGTGAGTACAAGAAGCTGAACCGGCAGACCGTTGAGAAATGGCGATCTTGATGTTTACATATCATTTCTGGTCAACATCTTAACCGCAACTTGACTCTAGGTAAAGAAAGAGATCCAAAAGGATACTGAGCATACAAGGCATCATCTATAAGCGCGCTGATGCAAACCTGGAAAGACAGGAATATGATTTATAAAGACAATATCGGAGCACAATGCAAGGCGATCGGTATCGGCGATATATACGACCGAGAGGCGAATACAGGTCGGGGAAGTCAGAGTTATTTAAGATAACACCCGGAACTCGGAGAAGGGGCGCCGCGCCACTGCTTAAAGCCCTTTGCCTGCTCAGAACTTGTCAAAGACGGTGTTGACGTCCGCGAGCTAAAGCTTAAACAGGAGAAACTTGAGCGAGAAAGTTTACGCCTTCCTCAGTTTGAGCTAGTGCGAAGCCGAGATTTATGCAAACCATGAGCATGTGCCTTTCGTGCTGTCTGCAGAGGCAGCGTCTCCCTGATCTTCAATGCTAGAAAGACTCAAACTCAGCTCCAGCCTTCTACACGTTGAAAACAGAGGTCTGAGACGGTCAGTTATATAGCCTGCTTCTTGAAAACGGTCGATCCCAATAACAACGCTGCAGATGATATCATCGCTCTCATACTAATGCGCCGCGCCGCTGCAAGCGGGAGGCAGTCGCTATTGTCAGGTCTTGGGACTTAGGCGAGCCCAGCTGTAATTTAAGCTTTCTATTTTCCACAGTCTCACCTGATAAATAGCCCTTCCAGCTTTTCGGTCAGTCCACACCTTTTCTATGCCCACCCGTTGCTCTGGTGACGTAGCTCTGGCCCATGCCTTGTCTAGCTCAACGGTCGTCAACGACTATGCAAAACATATATAATAACCAACCGGCTCACCGTCCTCGTAGATTCATATTCCCCACCTCCATACTCATATCCTCACTATGCCGCCTGAGAAGTTATCGTCGAATACCTCTCTCGCTTCCTCATCTACTGCATCCGCAGTCAGGGCAGACGCCAAAGACGACAGCAACTCCAATGGATTCGAAGAAGATCCTGAAATTGAAGCCGAGGTTCTTCAGCTCGCCCGCACAGTCTCGAACCTCTCTTCACGCAGCGCCGCAAGCAGCGACATCGCCTCTGGCAACATAAACCCATTCATCGACCAATCAACAGATCCTAGACTTGATCCGAACTCTGAGCACTTCTCGGCTGCCTTCTTTGTTCGCACCCTTCTAGACATTGAGAAACGGGACCCCCAAACCTATCCTGTTAGAACGGCTGGCGTATCATTCAAGAACCTTTCCGCTTTCGGCTATGGCACCTCCACAGATTATCAAAAGACCGTCGTCAACACTCTCTTCCACCTTTGTGACCGCGCTTTTGCTATCCTTACTCGTCGAAAGGAGGCTCGCATTGATATCTTGAGGAACTTTGACGGCCTACTCCTACCCGGGGAGATGCTAATGGTCTTGGGACGTCCTGGATCGTACGTACTCGTTCATATTGTCTGTACTATCGGCTCATTTTGTCTGACTCTATCAACTCTGCTAGTGGATGCACTACATTCCTCAAGGCTATTGCCGTAGACTCTCACGGCTTTCACTATGGACCCGAGTCCTTCATGAACTATCAAGGTATACTGCACCTATTATGTCAGAAGCCCACATTTTACTGAGCTGACAATGATACTCTTTAGGCGTCTCCCGAGAATTGATGGAGAACCAATTTCGTGGCGAGATAGTTTACAATGCCGAAACGGAAGCCCATTTTCCTCATTTGACTGTTGGTCAGACCTTGTACTTTGCAGCTCTCGCCCGCACCCCCAAAAATCGGATCACAGGTGTATCGCGTGATACATATGCCTCCACTATGCGCGACGTCGTCATGTCGATGCTCGGACTGACCCATACTCTCAACACAAAGGTCGGCGACGACTATGTCCGCGGTGTATCTGGCGGAGAGCGCAAGCGCGTGTCGATTGCTGAGGCCATGCTCAGCGGGGCTCCTCTCCAGTGCTGGGATAACTCTACTAGAGGACTGGATGCGGCAACCGCGATCTCGTTCATCAGAAATCTCAAGATGTTTGCAAAGACTACAAAGACTACCTCATTTGTTTCTCTCTATCAAGCATCACAGGACGCATACGACATCTTCGACAAGGTCACTGTTCTGTACGAGGGACGTATGATCTATTTTGGGTCTACAAAACGCGCGCAAAAGTTCTTTGAAGACATGGGATTCGAGTGTCGAGCTCGCCAAACCACTGGTGACTTCTTGACATCGCTCACGAATCCTGTGGAGCGCATAGTCAAGCCCGGGTTTGAGGGAAAGGTTCCAAAGACGTCGGACGAGTTTGCCGAACGATGGAGGCAGAGTGAGATGTACGCAGAGCTCATGAACGATATCGACAACTACAACAACCAGTATCCGCAACTTGGTCCATCGTTCGAGCAGTTCTTGAAGTCACACAAGGCCGCGCAGTCGGATCATATCTCCTCAAAGTCTCCTTATACTATCTCATATCCAATGCAGGTTAAAATCTGCGTTGTGCGCGGATTCCAGAGAATTGCAAACGACATATCGACTCCGGTTGTTAACGTCGTCTCGAACTTTGCTCTCGCGCTCATTATCTCCTCTGTCTTCTATAACCTTCCTCAGACCACTTCATCCTTCTATTCTCGAGGTGCTCTCTTGTTCTTTGCCGTCTTGATCTCTGCGTTCTCTTGTGCTATCGAGATCATGCAGCTCTACAGCCAGCGAGAAATCGTCGAAAAGCACCGAAGATACGCCTTGTATCATCCGTCTTCGGAGGCAATTGCAAACATGATCTGCGAGCTGCCAGCCAAAATCTGCACTTGCATCAGCTTCAACGTCACTCTTTATTTTATGACAAACCTGCGTCGTGAAGCTGGTGCTTTCTTTATATTCTTGCTCTTCTCGTTTACCTGCACCTTGACAATGTCTGGCATCTTCCGCACGATTGCAGCCTTTACAAAGTCGATTTCTCAGGCCATGGCTCCATCCGGAGTTATTATGCTCCTCATCGTCATTTATACCGGCTTTACTATCCCTACCCAAAACATGCACGGCTGGTTCCGTTGGTTCAACTATATCGACCCAATCGCTTATGTTTTCGAGTCTTTCTTGATCAACGAGTTCCGCAATCGCTCATACGCATGCTCAAGCTTCATCCCAGAGGGCGGGGTTTATGATGAGATACCGACTTCTGATCGTATTTGCTCATCGACCGGTGCTGTGCTGGGTGAGGACTACGTCCAAGGAAATAACTTTATTGAGACGAGCTACAGATATATGCCATCTCATATTTGGCGGTAGGTTATCTTCTCATTCTTCTTTGCTTATACTTTGGCGACGATAGTTGTACTTTAATCCGGCCACTAACACTCTACTCTAGGAATTACGGTATCCTTTGGGCGTTCCTGATTTTCTTCAACGGTTTATATCTCTTCGCGACTGAATACATCCGCTCCGCTCGATCAAAGGGTGAAGTGCTCGTGTTTCAGCGAAGCCACTTTGCTAAACACGGAAACGCGGCCAAACTTCCTTCGGATGATATCGAAAGTGCTAATCAGCACGAGAATACAGCTGTGGGAGATGACAAGTCAACTGACTCTCAGGATATTAATCTCCAGAAGCAGACCGATATCTTTTTTTGGAAAAATGTCTGCTATGATATCCCAATCAAGGGGGGAAAGACAAGACGTCTTCTGACCAACGTCGACGGATACGTGAAACCTGGAACTTTGACTGCACTTATGGTAAGCACTCATACTTCCATTAGATATCTATAATCATATCACTAACATCTTTGCGTGTAGGGTGCCTCTGGTGCTGGCAAAACGACTCTTCTTGACGTTCTTGCTTCTCGGGTCACTTTAGGTGTCGTTACAGGCGACATGCTTGTCAATGGCCATCAGCGAGACAATTCATTCCAACGCAAAACCGGTTACGTGCAGCAGCAAGATCTTCACCTCTCTACATCGACTGTCCGCGAAGCTCTCAGATTTTCAGCCGTTCTGCGCCAGCCAACTACAGTCCCGATGAAAGAACGCGTTGCCTACGTCGACGAGGTCATCAAAATCCTGGAAATGGAGTCATATGCTGATGCTGTGGTCGGTGTTCCCGGTGAGGGACTTAATGTTGAGCAAAGAAAGAGACTGTCGATTGGGGTCGAACTTGCCGCTAAGCCACAGTTATTGCTATTCCTTGACGAGCCTACTTCTGGTCTTGACTCGCAAACGGCGTGGTCAATTCTTCTTCTGCTTCGCAAACTCACAAATCATGGTCAAGCTATCTTGTGTACTATTCACCAGCCTTCAGCGGTCTTGTTTCAGCAATTTGACCGGCTTCTTTTCCTAGTACCTGGAGGCAAGCCCGTGTACTTTGGCGAGATCGGACCCAACTCGCGAACTCTCATTGATTACTTTGAGCGCAATGGCTCGCCTCATTGTGCAGAAAATGCGAACCCTGCAGAGTGGATGCTCGAGGTAGTGGGCGCCGCACCTGGAAGTGTGATGGTCAAAGACTTTGCCCAAGTTTGGCTAGATAGTCCAGAGCGTGCTGCTATTCAACAAGAGCTGGATCAGATGCGAGACGAGCTTTCGAAGTTGGCTGTCAACGAAGATCCACACGGATCGCAGGACTTTGCAGCTCCTTTCAGTGTTCAGTTCAAGGAAGTGATATATCGTGTATCTCAACAGTTTTATCGCACGCCTACATATATCTGGTCAAAAATGTTTCTGTGTTTTTTCGCCGGGTTCCTGATCGGATTCTCTTTTTACAAGGCGGATAAGAGCAAACAAGGCCTTCAAAATCAAATGTTTGCTGTTTTCATGCTCTACGCAATCTTTGGCAATATCTCGCATCAGCTTATGCCGAATTTTGTAACTCAGAGATCGCTATATGAGGTTCGTGAGCGACCTTCGAGAACTTATTCGTGGCAAAGCTTCATGGCCGCCAATATTGTTGCCGAGATCCCTTGGCAGCTACTTTGTGGCCTTCTTGCTTTTGTGGTTTGGTACTATCCAATCGGACTCTATGAGAACGCAAAACCAACGCACAAAGTTGGTGAGCGCGGTGTTCTCATGTTTTTACTTATTGAAGAGTTCATGACATTTACATCGACATTCTCGCATATGATGATTGCTGGTATTGAGGTCACTCAGACTGCCGCTTTCATTACGTCGTTTTGCTTGTCGATGACGCTCACGTTCTGCGGCGTCTTGGTATCGCCTGACAGCATGCCTGGGTTCTGGATATTCATGTATCGCATTTCTCCGTTCACTTATCTGGTGGACGCCATGCTCTCTGTCGGGGTTGCAAACACAGAAGTGACTTGTTCGGCAATTGAGTACTCACAATTCCCAACGGAAGGGAATTTGACATGTGGGGAATACATGTCGGGCTACATGTCAGTTGCTGGCGGGTATCTGGAAGATCCAGAGTCGACCGACATGTGCTCCTTCTGCTCACTCAAATACACCAACGTCTTCCTCGCTAGTGTGCATTCGAGCTATGATTTGAGATGGAGAAACTTTGGACTGATGTGGGCGTACATCATATTCAATGTGTTTGGAGCTTTCTTTGCGTATTGGCTATTCAGAGTGCCAAAGAAGACGACAAAACACATACACAAGATTTCTTTCCATCCCTCGGAGCATAATCTTCTTGGTCATCATCATCAGAAGGCGGACAAGGAGAACTCTGCTGAGAAAAGTCCAGCGGAGGACAAAAGCCTGGAAAAAGGAAATCTTGTTGAATAGTAGTAGGTAGTGACGGTGTTTTTAGGGTGTCGTCTATGTCAGCTTGTCAACAGTACGCGATTTAAGTTGGTCGTAGGGTAGGGACATACATCAGTTATAGTATAGTATAGGTATAGGTTACAGTAGTAGTAGTAGTTGTATTAATCTTTTATTTATTTTATGTTATATTTCTCTATCAGTACGGAAATGCGCAGCTTGGGAAGTGAGATTCATCGATCATATCCGCGACTCCTCCGAGAATTATGTAGCTCAGGTCCTCGGCGGGTGAGACCGTTGAATCCGATGCTCTTGATTCTCTTTTGTAGCAACGTTATACAAACCCTACACAAACCCTTTAGTGGCGACATCAATCATCCCCGAGGAAGGAACACTGCCAATAACGTGTGCAAAAAGACTAGCTAGGTGAACGGAATGCTGGATCTTCCTGGACCGCACCCGTAGAAGGAAGGTTCCTGGGGTGAGGAGTAGAGCTTTAGCGGGTAGCTCGGTCGGAAGTCTGAACACAGACTCGCCTCGCGTTGAAGGCGGAGTCTGGGAAGAGGGTTATTGCACAGATAAAAAGCGACTAGGCTCTTCAATTTCAAATCTACTCTCCCTCTCTGCTCTCCGAAGGTACAGAAAGAAATGGAGATGGCGGCATCAGCACGGTAGACGCAGATTGTGATTTTCTGTACTAGCGACAATCAGCAGCAGTCTCCAGACCTGAGCCGCATGCGCGCTATTATGAACAAGTGTAATCGACAAGGCGGAGATTCGTGAGGTGATAAATAATAATACTGGATGGATGAGAGAGAACGAGTACTCAGAACCGAGGGAAGCGCTGGTGCGTCATGATGGGATCTACGAGTGTTTTCTACAGGAGAGGAGCGATTAAAAAAAAAAAAAAAAGGTAGACACTAGCAATCAAATGCGGTTCAGAGATGATCCCTAGTGACAACCCGTTGATGATAATATTGATGAAAAGCAAAAACGAAACTGAAAAGACTTGGAAAAAGGTCCGACGAGGACTTGAAAAGCGTGATATACGCGCGGGGGAATCAAGCGACAGAGCCCAGTGAGTGATTCGCCTCCAGCTCTGCGCGATTAGGTGATTGTTTCTTTTTTTTGGTATTTGGCGGGATCAAAGATAACCCTATTTCACAGAAATAAAAGAGAGGGTATTCCGAGCCAGTACATTGCAGAGGCCACTGGTTTTAACGTCCAGTGGCGACCGTACAGCAGGGAAGATGGTGGTGCAGACAGACAGGTGGGTTACTTCTTGAGGCATATACCAACATGTGGTGCGATGAGATGACTTCAGCAAGGGTTCCTGTACAATGGGTATGAGACAGAAATGAGGAGGTGTAGACCACTTCTCTCATCGGATGTTGGGGTATTAGCCTGAACAGTAGTCGAAGTATAGGACTCTTCTGGTTCGTTCCAGGGTGAATAGATATGCTGCAGAAAGGGTGGACTAGAAAGTGCAACAAGGGTCAGTCGGAGAGTCGCAGAGCAAGGCTAACAAGGGCATATACATACGTCGGCCGCTATTATAGCGAAGCCTTGACCAGCGATTGAAAATCTTTATAAACAAAGCACGATCATAGGCAGTTAAAAACAGAAATCCGTAGGATGATCCGGTGCCTAGCTGGTCCTTATGTTGCCTTTTGTCGATACGAGAGGCGAAGTTGTCGTAGACAAAGTCGAGCCCGTGAAATATCAGGGCGTCGTTGAGGCGGATGCGAGAGAGATCCACGTTAAAGACCGGGGATTGTCTCTCTTCGGGGATCAAGTCGTCGTCGTCGTGGGCGGCGAAGCAAGTGCTGGGCTGAAGGCGTCCGTAGCCTCTCTCGATCGTCGGATAGCCCGCAAAAGCAGATTCGAGCCGCGATTGCGCGTATGTAGGGAGATGTCGGCAGCGACGGTGCATGTAGAACGCAGCAGCAGTATGCGATGCACCGGAGGGGCGTGTTCCCCTCTGGCCGAAAACCATTGTTGGAAAAGCACGGGAAGGGTGGGTGTTGCTGAAGTTCAGGGAGTAGTGAGAGGTGAGGAAGAAGAGGAGAAGAGAGAGAGCGGCGGGAGAGCGGACTTTTTATATAATAATATTCCATCCTTGTTCAAACACAGGCGGGCGGTCTTCTTGCTCGTAAAAACGCGTTCTGAGGTCAACAAGGCTTTTGTCACATGTTGTAGGATAGGCACGTGACTCTTTACTACTACGGTTCACGCAGCGCTGTCCCCTATTAGTAGGTAGGTAGTGCTGATTCTGTTCTCCCTCCTCGGGTGTCAGCTCTCCTAACCGTTTGGAGCCGCAACTGGGAAAACCGAGATGGTCAACGATGACTCGCTTGCACTTTTCCAGGGTTTTGTGTAGATATCTCCTTGTTCAAAAATATACCAACCGTTCTACATGCTCAGACCCTACACAAACCCTAGCTCAGCAGGTTCAGATACAAGGCCGCCCTTGTTCGAACAGGGCACAAATGGCCAACATGAAGGGCCTCGCTCGCTCCCATCTATCCTCCTCATTCCTCCTCACAACTCCTCACTACTTCCCTTCCTTCGTCACCTCAGCTGCCACTTTCCCCGTTTCCCTATCCCAAACAATATGGCTGTCGACAAGAAGGAAACGCGTTCTTCTCGTGCATCGCAACATGCTGCTGCAAGCTCAAAGCACGATAGCCGACCAAATCCAACGCACACTCACTTGCTCTCCTCATTACAAGGTAACTCGATGGCCAAGAGAGGAGACAACGGACGTCACCCACCCCGTGATCGTTGCTTACACTACGACAATGAAGCACAATGGAAAGAGCACATCAATCATGAACTTCATATTGACAGGGTGGTCCTTTTCTCACCCCTTCCCGACGCTCATAACCATATTGATGAACTCAAACGCCGCTTACGACGATTTCGCCTCTCGCATTGGCAAAGGCAACGATAAGGATCAGCTGGGCAACGGATGAATCGCAGGATCGAGTCCGGGTTTCTGTTTTTAACTGCCTATGGTCGTGCTCGCTCGAAAAGATTTTCAATCGCTGGTTATCAAGGTTTCGCTGTATAGCAGCCAGCGTATATATGACGGTCCTATGATTTCTTGTCTCTTCCCTCAAGCTTTACTGACTTCCCCTTGTTCATCTAGCTGCCCCCCCGCAGCATATCCAAACCTGGGACGAATCAGAAGAGTCCAATACTTCGACTACTGCTCAGGCAGATACCCCAACCTCTCATGAGAGAAGTGGTCTACCTTGACCGTATATCTGTCTTGCCATTGCATAGAATTCCCTTGCTGAAGTCGTCTTATTTACTGAACTACAGGTTGGTATCTCTTCAAAGAAGTAACGCTACTGTCTGTCTGCACCCTCTTCCCTGCTGTACGGTTGTCACTGAATGTTAAATCATTGGTCTCTGGAAAGTACTGGCTCGGAATACCCTCCATATTCTTCTGTGAAACACTGACTGTTATCTCTTATCCCGCCAAAAAGTATCGAATCGCGCAGGACTGGGGGCGAATCAATAATCCGGACTCTGTCGCTTGATTTTCGCGTGTGCGATAGCTCGTGTTATTTCAATTCAACACTCCTTTCAGTTTCTTATTACTGATTTGTTTTTTGTTTTGTCTTTGTCTTTGCATTTCAAATTTATTGGGGGTCGTTGGCGAGCATTTTGATCGCTGGTGGCTCCCTTCACCTTATTGATTCTGTAGCCGTGTTTGTAGATCGCTGTATAATACTGCAGCATTTAATATACACCAACCCTCTTATAAAAGTCCATAAATATGCAATCACATTAAATTCAGTGAAGAGCTACACATCACCCGTTTGTCTGTGCTTCCTTGTGTAGCTTGCTGCTCTGGATCGCCGTAAAATGTTGATTTATTATTCACAGAAGTGGTGTCCTCAGTTCTCAGCTCAAAATGCGACATCAGCAAGTTGACATCGGCGTAATGATGATTCTCTAATGTTGGGATCTATTATTATTATTATTATTTAAGAGTTATTATAAGTACCGGCCTAAATTGTATTATTAATATCCAGAAGAAAGGAAAGTGACCAAAGAAATGACCAAAGCCGCCAAAATGTCATGAGGTTGCGAGGCAGAACTGCCCGGCCTCCTCCAAACCCTCATCCGTGTCAGAGACCTGTCATCCTGCCTCACCTCACGATGCTTGTCCGTCTACTACATCTATCCCTGCAAGAGCCCAGCCATCTTGCCTCACCTCAGAACGCCTAACCAGCAGTCCATCCACGGGAGATTACCTCTGCCTCACTTCACAAGGTCACGCCTACACCCTCCCGCATGAAGAGTACTTCGCAGGACGCTAAGGCATGAGCAGGGAGGTTTCCCCTCATCAAAGATCCCTTCATCCTCCGCACGGTTCCTTCTTGTCAACAAACCACACTCATTTACTAACATTCTTACTCCTCGAGAGCCAGCCTCCTCGTCCTGCTAACGTGGAGACTAATCTCTTCCGGCGAGAGGATAGAATGAGGCATCTTGTAGAGTAATATTTAAGGAAGCCTGGCTTACCCAGTCTTCCTGATAATCAACGATCATCTACTATCTTCCTAATCACTTGCGCTTCCACTACAACTCCCACTTACCTTCCACTTATCCATCGCTTATCCCCTCATTATGTCATCCAACGACAACCCTTCGGCGCGCGACGACGCTACTTCGCCACATGGTAGCGATGCGGCTACAATTCAGGCAGCATCTCAACCTACGGAGGCCGCTAGCGCCTCCGTCCCGGCTACCGTTTCCACTGAGGAGACGGCTGCCCCGGTTCCCGTTCCCACTGAAGGAACGGGGAACCCTTCTGTGGGAGACACCGGCCCGACGGTGCCTCTCCCCGCGGATACCACGCCTTCGACGGCGAGCGTTTCCCCCGGACCCGAGCCCGAGCCAGTTCCCGCAGTTGTATCAAGACCGGTAACCTCCCTTCTTGAGCGCATGAGGCGCCCCAAAGCGCCGACTGCCGCAACCGGTCAGACATCCACCTTGCCAGCGACTCCCCCGACCAACGCCCCAGTCGTCCAGAAGTACACCGCCGTCGATCCTGCAAAGGTCCAGGCAGCCTACTTCCGCGAACTGGCCCTAACTGAGGTGGATCCGCCTTCTATGATCCCCCTTGATCAGGTCCCGCGCGGAATCATTCGCACGTTGGCAGGTTGGAGCCCTCTCCCGGACGATACCTATATCGACTCCAAAGTCCTAAGTACTTCAAACCCCTTACTGCCCGAGGAATCTGACACCGTGTGTGTCCAGATGAATTTAAATGGCAACACCATTCCAGTTACTATCGATACTGGGTGTTCCTCTTTCGCAGTAAGTGCTCGGTTTTGTACGACGCACGGGATTAAAACCCAAAACCACAAATTCGATAAACCTCGATTCATGTCTACACCTAATGGTCTTGTGGTTGCCCACAAAACAGCTAATATTACGTTAACAGTCGGAGATTACGACTTCCCTCTTCATTTCTACGTTCTATCCGGCCTCGACGGTCCACCGTTGTTAGGTATGCCTTTCTTAAGAAAGTACGGAGGAATTATCAATACATTAAACAATACACTCATGTTACAAAAACAAGACAACCTAATCCTTCCTTTCAGTTCTGAACGCCCATCATTCGGGAACGTCGAGAACCCCATCGAAGTTTGCAGTATGCATCAGTTTACCAAGCACCTCAAAGATCGACCTGGTAACCAAAACACCGAAGTATATCTTATCCGAATTCAGGAAGGTATCGACGGTATCGACATCTCCCAAAACGCGGTTCCCTTCAGCCTCCCAGAGCATATGAACGGACTCACGGTCGAAGCGGAATTTCTTGCAGGATATGAATCCAGAGTCGAGAAACTGCTCAAAGATTATCAAACCACTTTCTCGGAAACAGTACCTATGGGAAAGGTACTTAGTAGAGAATACCAACATCGGATCGAACTCAAACCTGGCGAGGAAGCTCACCCGCCGCGTAAAGGTATTATCCGATTATCGCAACAAGAATTGCAAGAACTAAAAAACACAATTACCAAACTACTCAAAGAAGGAATGATAAAACCTTCTAAAAGTCCTTACGGCGCCCCTGTCCTATTTGTTAAAAAGACAGATGGGTCCCTCCGTATGTGCGTAGACTATCGCGCACTGAACAAACAAACAATCCGCAACAGCTATCCAATCCCTAGACTGGACGAACTGCTAGATCGTATCGGTGGTGCCAAAATCTTTTCCAAAATGGACTTGACCAGTGGCTACTGGCAGATTCCGGTGCACCCCGAAGACCAACACAAAACCGCCATGAACACGCGTTATGGCTTATATGAATTCACCGTGCTGCCGTTTGGTCTCACCAACGCGCCAGCAACTTTCCAACGCTTCATGAACCAAATCCTTGCCGACGTGCTCGATCAGTTTGTGATTGTCTACATGGATGATATCCTAGTTTTTTCAGAGACTATGGAGGATCACCTTTCACACCTTAACTTGGTCCTTAAGCGACTATCCGACAACGCGCTTGTCGTCAAACCAAAGAAAACTACTCTATGTGCATCTTCTTGTGAGTTTCTAGGTCATGTTGTCTCCGGTTCGGGACTGCAGCCCATCCCTCGACACATTTCTGCGATTCTAGAACGGCCGGTGCCTACCTCTGTTAAAGACTTACAATCTTTTCTTGGTATGGTTAATTATTACCGACGGTTCGTGCAAAATTATGCTCATATTTCCAGCCGCTTGACAGCTGCGTCGTCTAACTCACGGATCCTACGTTGGGACGAAGATCTCCAACGCGAGTTCGACGCGGTTAAGAAAGCCCTCACTACAACGCCGGTACTCAGCCATCCCGATTTCAGCAAACGCTTTTCAATCGAGACTGATGCTTCACTTGTAGCAATTGGCGCCGTGCTTGTTCAAGACGAACACCCGGTTGCCTACTTCTCTAAGAAGCTTGACAAACATCAAAGGAACTACCCGACGCATGATCGAGAGGCCCTCGCTATTGTTGAAGCTTGCCTATATTGGAGACCTTTCTTAGTGGGTCAGGAATTTGACGTCTATACCGACCACAAGGCTCTATTATTCCTACCAACTCAACCAATTCTTAACGACCGACAACGTCGTTGGATCGAGAAGTTGGCAGATTACCATCCAGTGTTTCATTACCGCAAAGGCCAAGATAATGTCGTCGCCGACGCACTATCTCGCATCCCTATGAACAAACTAATCTATGTGCAACCTGCGTCTCTAACCATCCATTACCCTGTGGACTTGGAGACCATTCGACAAGAGTACCAAAAAATTCCCCAATGGAAAATACTCATAGATCAGCTGACACACAGAACCCAATCCAACACACATATCACGGACAACATCCTCTCGCGATACGACTACCGCGAGGGACTGATCTATCTCCGTTTACAAGACACAGCTCCCTGGAGATTATGCATCCCTGGAGCAGATCTTCCAATTAAATTCCTTGAAGAATATCACGACTCAGTTACCGCTGGACACCCAGGTGTTGCGGCGTTGCACGCTCAATTAGCAAGGGACTTCTATTGGCTGAACATGTACCGAGACATTGAGAGATTCGTTCGCTGCTGCGACAAATGCCAGCGGACGAAGGTTCCTCACAAGCCTCCAGTAGGTATGTTACAACCAATGCCGATCCCTAATGTCCCCTTTAAATCCATTAGCATGGACTTCGCAATAATCGCCGAACAAACAACTAACGGGAATAACCAAATTCTTGTGGTCGTAGATCGACTCACAAAATTTGCTACTTTCATTCCTATGCAATCAACAAGAAAAGCAGCCGATGTCTTCGATGATTTAATCGACTACGTTTTCACCAAACATGGACTCCCGGACACCATTGTCTCCGACCGCGATAGTGCCTTCACCTCCGCGTTCGTTAACAGATGCCGCGACCAGTTTAACATCACCCCTCTTATGTCAACCGCCTCTCACCCGCAGACGGATGGCCAATCTGAACGCACAATTGAGACGCTGAAGAACTTAATAAAGCATTCGCTGACCAGAGCACAGAGAAGGGAATGGGATTCCTATCTTTCCTTACTCGAGTTCGCTTACAATCAATCCCTGCATACTTCAATCGGCATGTCACCGTTCGAAGCCTTGTATGGCTACACTCCTAGATCATTTCATGGCATAACACCATCCGTTGCCGCACCAGAGCAGCACTACACTGAAGATATACAAAGTGTTTGGCTCAGAGTTCAGGACGCAATGCACGCGGCCCAGGTCAAACAAAAACGAGCCTACGATGCACATCGCGCCCAACCACCACCCTACAAAGCTGGCGACCAAGTGCTCCTCCGCAGAAGAGCCACTCATCTATCAGCTTTCGATGATCCATACGAAGGCCCCTTCGTGATCACTGCAATTGAAGCAAATCAGAATGTCCGCCTTCAGTTCAACGACAGACGCCGTCACCCGGTAGTCAACATTGATCGCATCAAGAAGTATTACCCACCAGGCTCACAAAACATCTCTGAACCCGAACCATCCTATCACACCAGGTCGAAACGAGCTCAGAATGTACGAGACCCCATGGAATTCTTCGAAGTCGAAAAAATTATTGCTGAGGAACCTACTGGCATCAACAATGGTCGCCGCTTCCTATGCAAATGGAAACATACACCAGAATCCGAAAACTCTTGGGCTGAATCGCAATTCGTTCCCTGGCAAGCTATTCAGTTCTGGGATGCTACCAAAACACTAACTACTTCCTTATAGGCCGTCGACCTCTTTGACTAGACGTCGCCTGGGGGGGGAGTGTCATGAGGTTGCGAGGCAGAACTGCCCGGCCTCCTCCAAACCCTCATCCGTGTCAGAGACCTGTCATCCTGCCTCACCTCACGATGCTTGTCCGTCTACTACATCTATCCCTGCAAGAGCCCAGCCATCTTGCCTCACCTCAGAACGCCTAACCAGCAGTCCATCCACGGGAGATTACCTCTGCCTCACTTCACAAGGTCACGCCTACACCCTCCCGCATGAAGAGTACTTCGCAGGACGCTAAGGCATGAGCAGGGAGGTTTCCCCTCATCAAAGATCCCTTCATCCTCCGCACGGTTCCTTCTTGTCAACAAACCACACTCATTTACTAACATTCTTACTCCTCGAGAGCCAGCCTCCTCGTCCTGCTAACGTGGAGACTAATCTCTTCCGGCGAGAGGATAGAATGAGGCATCTTGTAGAGTAATATTTAAGGAAGCCTGGCTTACCCAGTCTTCCTGATAATCAACGATCATCTACTATCTTCCTAATCACTTGCGCTTCCACTACAACTCCCACTTACCTTCCACTTATCCATCGCTTATCCCCTCATTATGTCATCCAACGACAACCCTTCGGCGCGCGACGACGCTACTTCGCCACACAAAAGCTGAAGCAGTGGTGGGACTGGGATTGCTACAAGGCAAACCCTAATTATCTGAGACCATGTTCTCACCTCCCAGCAACTCTCTCTTGTTCAAAAACAGCTCGAACAGCGCGAGGTACCGTCGCATCAATAATATATCGTGCATGATGATTTGATTCAAGCTTCGAATCTGGTATGTATGGATATATTGTTACCGGTTTTACGAATACAAGAGACAGGAAAGGAGAGGCCGGCGGCAAGGAGAATGACTATCTTGCTAGTTTTCCGGTCAACAAGGCTTCGACTTGCACAGCAATCACGGCCTTCTTTCCGTACCTGACGAAGCCACCCTTTGCCTTTATTTTTAGCTACCATGTGCGGCATCCTGCCTTGTTTGCTTGCTATGCCTGGTTATAAATTGTACGTCCCGCGCCCTTCTTTCCTTTCTTCTTCTCTTCCCTCATACCTTTCCTTTCGATCAGCACCTCGTTCCCAACCTTCGGCTCTCCCAATGACCATGGCTTCTTTTAATCTTTATAGTGAACAAGCTGTTCTTGATCTTCTTTTCTCTTCCACTTTTCTCGATCCTGTGCCGCCCACGGAAAGTCCACCCGCGTACGAACCTGTCCAAGGAACCGAAGTCATAGACCACTCGAACCCCTTGATTCGTTCGCTCGTTCGGCGGATTCCGCTCCCTCCCGGCTCACACAGCACGTTGGAGTCTTTTGAGCTCCACCTCCCGCAGGTCTTGAACGATTTTCTGAACTTCCAAAGATCTCTTACGCGAGAGGGCTTCGAGCGCATGGTCAACACGCCCTATCCCGAGCGGCTTTTGAGTGAAGAAGGCTGGCGTTTAACACATGAGAACATGTCAACGGTCACCTTCTCGTCTTTATCAACAAAGCTCGACGTTAGTCGCCCTTCGTTCGAATTCATACCCTTGAAGGCAGTGGCAGATGGTCGACTCAGCCTTCGCCAATTGGACTCTGCATTGACGACCCTGATGCGCGACTTCGAGCGTTTCTATCATATCGGGCGCTTCTATTCCATCTATCTCACGATTGACCCCGACCACAGACAGATCAGACAAGAGTGGGTCGACGCCGCTCTCCTACGGCATAAACTGTCTCTGCGTCGAAACACGCGCATGCGCGAAGAGTGCGAGCGATTTTTGGGCCGGCTTGCGAGGGTCGATCAAGTCGGCTACGGCTACAAGTTCAATGTCCTCGTCATTGCTTCACACAGCAAGTCAGACTTTGAGGCTGAACTCGTCTGCCCTGAATATGCTGAGAGCGTTGCGGAACAAGGGTACCGAAGAACCCATCCCCACGGCGGCTTCAGTGTATTTTCAACGGCACTGGAACGCTACTTATCCCCAAACGATCATTACAGTGTGTACCGGATGTGCAGAGAGATAATCTGGTTCAGAATGCTGACGCCAAGTCAGCGCAAAATGTTCCAGATGCTGCACGATGAGATGAGAGCTGTTTTCTACATTGTGCATCCAGAGCACGCGCCTCCGTCTTACGACCCGGAACATCAACAGACCCCAGTTGAGAATAACGAACAATTAGGCGCTGTCGGATCTCCTTTGTCTGTGAGCAGTCAGGTTAATCCAGCCAAGCGCGTCGCCGACACGGATGCAGATGCAGACCTGCGCCCAGTGAAACGACGACGATGCTTGTCTGGTAGCGAAGGAGACCACAGACGCTGCTCCTTTAGTTAATTCGATTCTGCGGAAGTTACAAGTAGTGATCATGGGGATGGGTTTGGAGGATAGCATCACATGGACGATCGCAACGAGTCTCATCTCTAGCTCTTGCCGACTCGTCTGATCCTTTTAGTTTCCGCGCGCTCACTCGTTTATCTGTTTTTTCTGTCTGTGTGTCTGTCTTTCTGTCCGCCTGTCTCAAGCATCTGCAGTCGGCATTGAATTATGGGGCGTTCTTGATTTTTGTATAATCGTTGTTTTGTATCAAATATATTATCATCATTATTATTATTATTATACCTTATAGTAAACACCGCTCGAACAATCCCATGAGAACTGGGACTCACTACGTTCTCGAGATCTAGTAGGAAGAGCAGTTTATAGAGATGTTGTTCATTGAAAGCAGCAGCAGACACATGGCGCGTCAAAGGAGTAGAAGCAAGCGACCAGCAGATTGTCGTGGACGCTCTGATCTCGGCTTTGACAAGTGCCAATCAGCGCTCTCGGAGAGTTTGGCGCAGCTTGACGCGTCTACCAGGGGTGTTGCTGAGAAGTGCACAGCTAAATGCCGATAGGGTGAACGGTCGAAGGAGGGGTGAAGAAGCGTCAGTAAGGCGGGTTTGGAAGTGTAGGCATAAAGGCGAGTGTAGGGAGAGGTAGCGTCGGGTAGGTGTTGGATGAGTGTAGGCAGGCGAGCATCGTAAGCGTCGGGTAAGCGCAAGGGCGGAGGACAAGAAATGGATTCGAAAGCTCGACGACCAAAGAATAGCAGAAGAAAGTAGTTTAACGCTCCTTAAGGGCGTGGGCAAGTGACATTCAACTTGGCGCGCTCTGTGGGACTCAGCCGGGAGTTTGCGATTTCGTTTGATCCTGGAATAGAAGGCGTAGACGTACGGGAACCGACGCATGGGAGGAGAAAAGACCGAAGCGTAAACGCGAGGGTATGAAGAGACAGTATCAGCGTCAACATCGACGAAGCGTAAGGGTGAAGGACGAAAGAAAGAAACGGAAACTTCGATCAGCTCGACGCACTTACGAACACTGGCTCGGGAGGGAGGTTGGCACTCAGCAGGTGGGAACGACAAGAAGCGAGAAGTTAAGTAGCGAGCTTAGGAGACTCGGTTGAGGAGCGTGACGCTGGACGCGCCTGGCACGTCCAAAAAGACTTGACCAGACAAGAGCTAGGAAGCGTGAGTTGGACGGACCTGGAAGCATGGGAATAGGATCAAGAGTGAGGAGAGGAAGCGTAAGTGCGCAGGGTAAGCGTAAGGGTACAAACCAGACGACAATGGCAAAGGCGCGACTAACAGCACGCAACAGAGCAGAGCAGAGCCAGCGTTGGGTAAGCTGAAGTACAGAAGACAAGAAACGAAAACAAAAGCGCGACAGACAAGTGTACCGTTAAGGTAACGTGCTCAATGGGTAAGCGCAGTAAGGAGCTAAAGAGATTACCCGCGAGCTTTGGGAGGGTGGTGCAGGTGGGTAGCGTCAGTATCAACGTCGAGGAAGCGCAAACGAGGAAGAGAAACACGGAAACGGAAGAGCGACGCACATCAAACAACAGCCAAAGAAGAAGACAAAGGGTACAAAAACACCGTACCAAGAAAACAAAGCAGCGCGGTTAGGTGTTGAGGCGGCTCGGTTGACAAGCGTGCAGCTCTACGCGTTTGACGAGTTCGGAATACTCTTGGGTTGGAAAGAGTGTGCGCGCTTGAGCTGAAGAGGTTTTCAGAAAGCGCGTCGCACGAGGACACAGACTGTTGAAAAAGACGAGCGTTTGAGTGGACTGGTATGGGAATCTGCTAGGAACGTTAAAGTGAACAGGGAAGGAAGCGTAAAGGTTGAGACAAGGAAGAGTCATGTGAGCGTCTGGTCATTGGACAAAGTGTGAGGTGCGTGGAAAGAGATGTAGCCAAATAGCAGCGACGAAAGCAAAGATCACAACAAGCGAGCATGAACGATGAAGAGAATGAGTGGTATTTCAAGAGCGTAGGCGTTCAGCAAATATGAATGAATGAGTAGTTGGAGCACACAAGCGTTGAACAGTTCAGGAGAGGAGTGAGTAGACGGCACAGGTGTAGGCTGTGGAGGTTTCATGGGAAGGCGGGTTTCTATAAAAGCAAAGCGAGTAGCAAGGCTAGCGCGCTCACGCTACTGGGGAGTATATTATTATAAATTCATATCATTATTATTCAAGATTTGACAAGAGAGTGAAAAGGACTTGTATCTGGGGGACAGGGACAGTGAAATCAAAAACAGACTAATCTCCACGCAGCTGCAGTGCTGGAGGATGCATATGGGCGACTGTGGTGATGATGCTGATCAGCAGCTTGAGGCGTTGAGGGGAAGCCTAGGCAAGAGTCAGGAAAGGTAGCGTTAGTACTGGGTAAGCACAAGAGCAGGTGACGAGATCCAGAAGTAAAAGTAACGGCGCAACAAAACAAATAATACTCTCCAGTAGAGGTGGGGTCCGGCGTGAGAGCAAAGAACCAGGTTGAGGAAGCGTGAGATAGGGAAGCGAAGGGATGCGTAAGAACGAGGGGCAAGAAAGCGGGAGAGAGCAGGTGAAGGTAGCTGAACGCGTTCAGATGATTCAGCCGGGAGTTCGTGGATGGGCTCGGTGATGCGACTTGGACCACGACTAACAACAGCAGCGTAGACGTAGAGGAACGGAAGCGCAAGAGGAAAGGAAGGGGGAGAGTCAAAGGAGGCAGGGAGCGCGTCAAGTTCGAGGAAGCGTAAGGGCGAGCGGACGAGGCGGGGGTAGAAGCGAAGGCATAGCCGTGAAGCGTAGGGCCGTGAAGCGTAGGGGTGGAGGCGAGTGTTGGGTAAGTGCAAGAGCTGGAAAAAAATAAAGGCGAATGACTGTGTTCAGTCCTGTGAGGTTACACTCCCCACGGTGGGGCTGGGTTTGTGAGAGCGAGAGCGAGAGGAGCAAGCAAGGGACAAGGGAACGATAGCGTGAGAAGAGACAGGGTCTGCATCGAGGAAGTTGAGGAAGCGCAAATGCGGGTTGTGTCGGCGTTGTTGAACGACAACAACGAAAAACGTGAGCGAGGGACAAAGAGCGGTAGCGTGAGGAGGAGAGGCAAGGTCAAGGAAGAGTGGAGAGAGAGAGCAAGGCGTCGATTTGGGAAGCGCAAGGGTGGGTCGTGCCGGGGTTATTGAGAGGCACAATGGAGAAGCGTGCGAGCGAGGGACCAGGGAGTGAGAGAAGCAGTGTCGGCGCGTCGAGGATGAAGAAGCGTAGTGCAGAGGCGAGTATAAGGAGAGGTGCGACCAGTGTGTGGCTACTCGAGAGGAGGACAAAGACAAATGCGAGGAGGGACTGTGTTCAATCCTGTGAGGTTGCACTCTGGACGGTGGAATAGAGGAGGGTGAGAGCGATACGAGCGAGCGAGGGACAATGGAGTGGTGGCGTGAGCAGACGGGTTCGGCGTCGAGGTTGAGGAATCTTAAGGGCGGATCGTGACGGGGTGGTGGAAGGACAAGAACAAAGAGAGCGGTCAGAGAGAGTGAGGCGAGGCAGTGTCGGCCTTGGGTGAGGTTGAGGAAGCGCAAGAGTGGGTCATGTCGGGGTTGTTCATAGGACTTTGAAGAAGCGTGCGAGCGAGGGACCAAGAAGTGAGAGAAGCAGTGCCGCATCAAAGATGAAGAAGCGTAGGGGTAGAGGCGAGGACAAGGAGAGGTGCGGGCAGGGCACGGTAAGCTCAATAGCGGAACTAAGACAAAGGCGGGGAGGGCCTTCAGTCGTGTGAGGCTGCACTCTGAATGGTGGAGAGGGGAGGGTGAAAGCAATAGCAAAAGCGAAAGCAAGGGCCAAGGAAATGATAAGGTGTGGAGAGTGTGCGAGAGAGTCAAGGTCGATGACGGAAGTGTGAAGGCAGAAGACAAGAAAGTAGAAGGAAAGCGCGATGATGGAAGTAGCAAAGAAAGTGAGATGTAAAAAAAAAAGAAAAGCGAGCTGAGCACAATCAGGACTCACGTGACAGAGGCTGGATCTGGAGAAATACTTTTAACAGTGGCGGATAGGTAAAGATTTGTGGAGCACTAGGTAAAAGCAATAACAGACCAAATTTCACAAAATTCGGGGACTACTTTAGTTCCGAGAAGATCTAGATGGAGAATATACGAAAGGAAAGGAAAGTATCAAATAGTGGGAGAGCGCAGGGAGCAGAGGAGAGGCGCCCACCAAGAGAGTGAAGTGAGGGGTTTAAGCGGCTCACCAACAGCGAAGGGAGTTGGAGCGGTCCCAGGCCCATGAGCAGAGCGATTTTGTTCATTCAAAATATCGGTAAATATAGATGAGGAGAAAGATGAGGAGCATGATGACGACATATTGATAAGGCAGGTCGAACGAAAGGCTGGGAAGGGAGGAGGAAGAAGACAAGTAGAGCGTTAGCAGTAGCAAGCGATAAGCAGGAAGAAAGAGCGATAAGCGACAGTCGAAGGGAGAGTTCGAGAGAAACAAGTGAAACAAATATAGGAAAATAACGGCAAAAATCAGACAAGAGCAGTAGAGGGTAGAGACCGGTAGAAAGAAAGGAGGAGGGTCGCGAGTGAGTGGGGGAGAACAAGGATAGAATTGATGGAAAGGTCTAGGCTGTTGAGGTGAAGGGAGAAAAAACCACTTCAGGTTCAGCAGTCATCAGGTATTATTTTACAGATGAGCAACACCACCCTCTTATTAGTACACTGTTGGAGCACACTTGGCCCTCACTAGAATTGCATAACTGCGCAGCAGCTTTTGCTACTCTACAATCCATCTCCCCGCGTCTTCCCTCCAAAACCACAGGCGCCTGCCACTATAATCCTCTACAATCCGCCCCATTCAATCCCAATCATCTTCCCTCTTATTTATTATCTTCCGACACCCCGCCACCAATCCCGAAACCTTAAAAAAGTCTTCACCAATCCCACTCTTGCTCTACGCACCATACTTACTCAACCGACGATCCGTCTCAACTTACCATACTTACCCGACCGACGACTCGTCTCAACCCATTCCACAAAACTGACTGCCAAATGCTCTCTTATTATCTGCTCAAAGTCTGGATCCAGTATATACCCAGCCACTGCCCAACTTTCAAATCCCCAAATCACGAATTGCATGAGTGGCGGGTCTAAATTACTTGGTGAGCGTGCAGACAGCGTCCACCTGGCGGCTCACTATACTTACTCGACCGACGATCCGTCTCAACCCATTCCACAAAATTGACTGCTAAATGCTCTCTTATTATTTGCTCAAAGTCTGGATCAAGTATATACCCAGCCACTACCCAACGTTCAAATCCCCAAATCACGAATTGCATGAGTGGCGGGTCTAAATTACTTGGTGAGCGTGCAGGCAGCGTCCATCTGGTGGTTCGCTATAGTTACCCGACCGCGTCCACCTGGCGGCTCACCATACTTACTCGACCGACGATCCGTCTCAACCCATTCCACAAAATTGACTGCCAAATGTTCTTTTATTATTTGCTCAAAGTCTGGATCCAGTATATACCCAGCCACTGCCCAACTTTCAAATCCCCAAATCACGAATTGCATGAGTGGCGGGTCTAAATTACTTGGTGAGCGTGCAGACAGCGTCCACCTGGCGGCTCACTATACTTACTCGACCGACGATCCGTCTCAACCCATTCCACAAAATTGACTGCTAAATGCTCTCTTATTATTTGCTCAAAGTCTGGATCAAGTATATACCCAGCCACTACCCAACGTTCAAATCCCCAAATCACGAATTGCATGAGTGGCGGGTCTAAATTACTTGGTGAGCGTGCAGGCAGCGTCCATCTGGTGGTTCGCTATAGTTACCCGACCGCGTCCTACACAGTATCAGAGCATGCCGGAATGCCGGAAAATCCGGTATTCCCACTTGCTTTCTATGGGACTCGCGCTTAAGGTTTGCGCCGCTTGCCTTCGATTCCCACATGGCGCAAGTGGGAATCCGGGGATTTCCACTTTCCAGCCCTTTCTGCAGATTTTTAGACTGCCTAGCGGTATTATCGACCTCTTATTATTTGCAGATTATTTTAGTTTTTGAATTAGAGTCGATTTGCGATCATTTTGGGCCGCTTGAGCGTAGAGCGCTTGTTTTGGATGGGCTGCCTCTACGAGCCCCCGGGTTTGGCTTTGGCCTTGTAAGCGCCTCTACGAGCCCCCGGGTTTGGCATGTAAGCGCCTCTACGAGCCCCCGGGTTTGGCATGTAAGCGGACACACAGTATCAGAGCATGTCGGAATGCCGGAAACTCCGGTATTCCCACTTGGTGTCTATGGGACTCGCGGTTAAGACATTGCGCCGCTTGCCTTCGATTCCCACATGGCGCAAGTGGGAATCCGGGATTTCCACTTTCCAGCCCTTTCTGCAGATTTTTGAATAGTCTGGCGGGTTTATTGAGCTTGGATTATACGGCAAATGTTTTTATTTTTTGAATTAGAATTGATTTGCCATGATTTTGGCCGGGTTTGTTGTATGTCGCGCTTTTTGTATGGGGTGCCTCTACGAGCCCCCGGGTTTGGCATGTAAGCGGACTTTGGTTAGTCATCCATTCAAAAAGGTATCACGTGACATTAAAAGTCGAGGGGTTTGTGTGTCTGACTTTGGTTAGTCATCCATTCAAAAATGTATCAGGTGACATTAAAAGTCGAGGGGTTTGTGTGTCTGAGATCTTAAGAGAATTAAATTGATTTTCGCAAATATTATTGTAAATTACATCAGGCCTTACGTAAGCACACTTTACACCATAAGAGAATTAAATTCATTTTTTACCAAAAGTCTTGGAAATTGGTTTGTAAAACAACCAATAATGCTCTGTCGACTCTGTTTTTTTGTCTTCACACGTGCTGTACTCTTATACTTGATCGGCCTCTTTTTCAATTTGTTTCGGCTTTGTTTAAGCCTTCGTTTTAACATATTTGTCAGCTTTGTTTTTCTCAACTTTTGTATGAGTTTTCCTTCTACTCTTTCCCTACCTGTTCATACAAGGCTTTAATGGTTACCTTCTATGCTTAAATACTACATCTAACTGGTGGTTCTAAAGCGTACTCTCCGGGTTTGAGTGTACACCTGTACTTTGTACTCTAATATATAATTGAGGATTTGACACTGTACTTTGTACCATACAAGTTCTTCTGCTTTGTACTTTGGAATTATGTTTTAACTCTTTAAACTTGTACTTTTAACTCTTTAAACTTGTACTTTTAACTTGTTCTTTGTACTTTTAACTTGTTCTTTGTACTTTTAACCTGTGCTTTTAACTTGTGTCTCTATCTTGTACTCCAAACTTGTACTTTTAACTTGTTTTTTGTGCTTTTAACTTGTGCTTGTACTTTTAACTTGTTTTTAGTGCGCTTTCAACTTGTGCTTATAACTTGTGCTTGTACTTTGTACTCTTAACTTATGCTTTTATCTTGCGCTTTTAACTTGTGCCTCAGACCTGTACTTTTAATCTGTTTTTTATGCGTTTAACTTGTGCCTTTATCTTGTACTTCAAACTTGTACTCCAAACTTGTACTTTTAACCTGTTTTTTGTACTTTTAACTTGTGCTTTTAACTGGTGCCTGTACTTTGTGCTCTTAAATGGTGCTTTAATTATTCTGTGCTTCAAACTTGTACTTTTAACTTGTGTTTTGTGCTTTTAACTTGTGCTTTTAGCTTGTGCTTTTAGCTTGTGCTCTGAACTTGTGCTCTTAACTTGTGCTCTTAGCTTGTGTTTTTGTTTTGTGTCTCAAACTTGTACTTTTAACTCGTTTCGTGTAGTTTTAACTTGTTTTCTGTGCTTTTAACTTGTACTTTAGACTAGTGCTTTTAACTTGTACTTGGGCTTGAAACTTGTACTTTTCACTTGTACACGTTTGTGTTTTTTTAAGCGCTTTTGGCGTTGGAAGCAAGCGCTTTGGGTAAGTGTAAGGGTTAAGCTGGTAGAAAGAGCAGGGTGTAGGGTTTGTGTAGGGTTTGTGTAGGGTTTGTGTAGGGTTTGTGTAGGGTTTGTGTAGGGTTTGTGTAGGGTTTGTGTAGGGTTTGTGTAGGGTTTGTGTAGGGTTTGTGTAGGGTTTGTGTAGGGTTTGTGTAGGGTTTGTGTATCTCTCTTGT